>NW_012106430.1:1376443-1437025 GCF_000951045.1 Mandrillus leucophaeus | reverse complement strand
AAAAAAATATAAGGACTTCTGTGCAAATGATACCATTAATGCTAGAAAGTAATAAGTATCTCACTTCACTGCACTACAACTCTAAAAAATAGATTCATGTTTATCAAGTGATTAACTGGAAATTCATTTGTATTGGTTAACTGTTTTAAAGTAGGTCTTAGAAATGACAAATGATTTTTACATAAGGCAGACTTACAAAAAAGTGGTATTATATTGTTAATGCCAGTAATGGTTGGGGGAGAAATGTAATTTTAGTTATACAAGTACTAAGTCATTGTGCACACATAAATATACTCTTCAAGCAAACGGCATCTCATTGAATAGAGAGTAAAAATTCTAGTATTGTGTTTAAAGTGTATCATTTTAATGAAAACTTAGTATATCAAATAGATCAGTTTTCTTGGAGTAATACATCCTCAGTGTACTCACAAACCAAATAAGAAAAGTGTTTATATTCATACTTGTTTTCATACTTCAGTAACTACCTCACCCATCTGGAGCCTACTGTGTTTAACAGCAGCAAACATCTCCACAATTGAGGGGGGGTCTAGATTGTAACTACCAATAGAAAACGATTTGAACCAGAGATGACAGTACCATTTAACAATTGCCTACCACCTTACAAAGCTAGTCATCCTCCTTTAAAAACACACTTTTGGGGAGAAAACCATCAATTTATTTTCATCTATTCAGATAATTTACAACTAAGGTTAAATATTCTCTGTTTTCATACAACCAACTATATGGACAATGATAATGATTAGAAGATGGGAATTTAAAGATGCATTTGGGCTTTTAATTATTCTATTTATTGTCTTTAAAAAATCTTCTGTTTTTTTATGATAAACCAGTATTTTAATATTGAATAATTTTAATTTAAAATCTCTGATCTTCCTTCTGCATTTGTGGCTGCACATTTTATCTTACTCAGTTGTATGATAAAGGATTTTTTTTTTTTTTTTTTTGAGATGGAGTCTCCATCTGTTGCCCCGGCCGGAGTGCAGTGGCATGATCTCAGCTCACTGCAACCTCCACCTCTCAGGTTCAAGGCATTCTTCTGCCTCGCCTCTTGAGTAGCTGGGATTATAGGTGCCTGCCATCACGCCCAGCTAATTTTTGTATTTTTCGTAGAGATGAGGCTTCACCTTGTTGGCCAGCCTGGTCTCAAATCCCTGGCCTCAAGTGCTCCACCTGCCTTGGCCTCCCGAAGTGCTGGGATTACAGATGTGAGCCACTGTGCCTGGCTGATGAAGTAATAACATACATAATTGTTATCTTGAAATGAAATTAGGAATGTACAAATTTATCGCAGCTACTATTATAATTTTGAACGCCTCCAAAACTGATTTTTGCTTTAAATCTTGGTGCTTCCATGTTACCACATGTGTATCTTGTTTTCATTATGTAACAGGTGTTTTTCTGAAAGATTTAATGGATATGGTTCTGCGAATGTACAATTATTCAGATTTTAAAAATAGTGACTGTGTAGATTGTAGAATTACCATTTTTATTTCAAGTTGGCAAAAAGCAGTTAACGTATATGTGGGGACATTGAACAAGTGACAGCAGAGTGCCAGATGACCATCAAAGTGACATTTAAAAATATTGCTAGTCCGACTTTACAGTCCTCGAGTTTTAAATCATTATAAAATTAGAGGCTGTGCAGTGTGTTCTTTACCTTTTGTGGTTGAAAGGTAGGAGTGCAATGAGTGTGTGTGGTCTGAGTTTTGTGGACGTGATCTACATTTAATCTGGGGAAATTAATTCCCTAAGCTGCTGGCAGGCAGCATGTACTTGTTAATTATTCAGGTGGATGACAAATGCAGAGCAGAGGTTCTCGCAAAGACAAAGTTTGTATGATGCATGTTTAGTAACTGATAGGCCTGACATTCTGTGGTGTCTTATTCAGTGCTAATCCTAATAAGCTGCCTGGTGAGATGAACGCCTTTTCTCCTGTCCTCTGCAGAGAAAAGAGAGATCTGAAAGAACTTCATTATGGCAATAAATCCTGTACTTCATGGTATTCTTGGTGAAAAGGTATTTTGTCCAGATGAAAAACAACAGAAAGTCTGCATGTTAGTATGATATTGAGTCCTAAAGCAAATAAAGCCTTACACTAAGGCATGGTCATTCTCTGTTTTTTGTGTGAAGGTGATTCCAGCTTAATTTTGCTAATCTAGTGTACACGGATACATGGACAACAGTGGTTGCTTCTGAGTTTCTGGCAGTAGGGAAACTTTCACCTTCCCCTTTCTAGTCTAATATGGTTAGGCTTAGGAAGATTTCATACATTCCTATGCCCATATGTTTTATTAGTAGGGAAAGATTTCCCCTGGAAATACTGGTGTTTTCTTTTTAAAAACTTCTCAACCAGTTCTTCTCTCAAAATCTGCCCCCTTTCTGCCATTGCTAATTAAACTGTGTAAAAAGTTGAATAGCTCAGCTAGAAAGTACTAGAAAGTACTTCATGGCCGATTCTTAGTTCTTAGGTGTATTTCATGCTTCCAGTTTATGTCCGTTTTTTGTTAAATGTTCAAAGACTTGATGTAATATGCAAATCATAGTTTAAGCCAATTTAGTTTCAAAAAACTAGGCTGTTTTTTGGACACTAAAGAAAGGCAATGTGTTTAGAGAGAATTGGGAACAGGTTTAGTATTGGACTGTTAGCTCAGGGTTTGTCATTAGTCAAATTTGTGACCTTGTACAAGTCACTTAGCCTCTCTGTGCCTCAATTTCCTTGTATGGGGAGTAATAAAATTGAACTAAATATGCAATGTGTGTTTCTATGATTAAATTATTTTGCTTCTAGTTATCATGAGCTCATATCCGTAGTCTGGCAATCTTAAGCAGTTTCCGAGATGAAGAATTCTTTCAGTTTCTGAAAGTATGTACGGCTGCAGAATGTTACAGTAACCTTCTATGATGGTCATTCATGACTATGGAAATCTCAGCGGCTCCTCTACATTTGGCTCTTCTACTTGTTCTCTTAATGCTTGATTCACTACTTAGTAATATTTTAAATGTCACTTTAGTCATCTGAAACTCTGCTGTCAATTGTTTAATGTCCCAATACTTATGTTAACTACTTTTCTGACAGTTTGAAATAAAAATGGTAATGCCTGCCTATAGCCAGCACCTTAATCAAGGAATGAAACAGCACCAGTACCATGGAAGACATTCTTGTTGCCACTCTTTGTGCAATTCCCCCCCTCCCCCATTCTAAGAGTAATTCTGGGCCAGGTGCAGTGGTTCATGCCTGTAATCCCAGCACTTTGAGAGGCCAGTGCAGGAGGATCGCCTGAGCCCAGGAGTTTGAGACCAGCCTGTGTGACATGGTAAGACCTCGTTTCTACAAAAAAATTGATTTAAAAAATGAGTAATTCTGTCTCTGAATACAGATAATTTAGTTTGATCTACTCTTGAACTTCATATAATAGAATCATATCATATGTAATCATTTATTTTTGACTTTTGTTTTGCTCGACATTGTAAGATTTAGCTATGTGTATATCATTGTTGTTTGTTCAGTCTCATCACTGCATAGTGTTTCATTTTGAGAATATACCACAGTTTATCCATTTTGTTATTGGTCAACATTTGGGCATTCCCAATAGCGTAGATATGAACATTGTTGTACATGTCTCTTTGGTAACATATGTACTCATTTCTGCTGGTTATATATGTAGATGTGTAATTTGCTCAGTCCTAGGGTATGCATATGATTATCTTTTAGAGACAATACCAATTTTCCAAAGTGGTTGTGCCAATCAGCAATATATGAGAATTCCAGTAACTCTGTATCTTTGCCAATGTCTGTTTTCTGTCTTTCATTTTTAGCCATGCTGGTGGATGTGTAATTGCAATATGGTTTTAATTTGTAGTATTCTAATGACCGGTGAGGTTGAAACATTTTCAAATGCTTATGAGCCACTTAGTGTTAGTTTTGTGAAGCAGCGTTTCATGTGTTTTGTCTAATTTTTTTCTACTGAGTTATTATCTGCTTTCTTTTTATTGACTTACAGTTCTTCAAATATTTTAGATACAGATCTTTTTATACTTTTTAAATACAAATATAATCTCCCTTTCCTCATATTTTTCCATTTTACTAATTTAATTGTGTCTATAGAGGAAAAGAAACTCAACTTTAATATAGTGCAATTTATATATTTTTTCCTATTTAGAAATTTGTGTCCTATTCAAGAAGTTACTGTCTGCTCTAGCATCATGAAGATGTTTACACATACTTTCTTTTAGAACCCTTTAGGTCTGCATTCCACCTGGAATTAATTTCGTGTATAGCATGGGGTTGAGGGCTCTATGGATATCTAAATAATCCAGCTCCAGTTGCTAAGTTGGCATTACCTTTTCCCCACAGCACTGTAGTTTTGCCCTATCATAACTTAGGTTATCTTATTTGTGCCTCCAATACAAATTTTAATTTTAGTATTTTATAGAATTTTTTTCAGATTTAGTATAGGATTGTAAAGAGTCCAATTATAAATGGTAGGCATTTAACTGATTCAAAGATGATGATGACAACAATGATGATGACAATGGTGAATACTATGTATTGATTACCTACTTATTGCTAGGCTAGTACTGTCCTGGGCACTTTGCCTAGTGATGTATTTCAATACTCAAAATGACATTTTTAGGAAACTGAGGCCCAAAGAAGTTACAGAGCTAGTAAAGTAGACAAACATGGATTCTAGCAAAGGCCTAACTAATTTCAAGACTCTATTTGTAAGTGCTGTTTTAAGCTCATCTAAGAATGCTACCAAAGTTCAGGTCTACACAATCTGAACAAAAGGAATTCTTAAAAAGAAAAAAAGAAGCAGAAAAATATAACTAGTGTATCAACCTAGACTTGTCATCTTTTACATATCTTGGTATACTCAAGTTGACCCTCAAATGAGACTAATTCAGAAATAAATCAGTGAAGCCATATACATTTCAGTGATCTCCCCTTTTCCTTAAGAGTGGTGGGATATGAAAACTGGTATTAACTGAAGTTTTGATTCATTCTTTAAATTGCCTGAGACCAAAACCAGTTGTGCAGTTTGTGTGCTCTACAAGGGTGCTCAATTGAGGGGGATTTTGGAAATGGAAACTTAGTCTATGTTCCAGTAGCCAATCCCTGTGTCCATGGAGCTGAGTCTATCCAGAGAAGGAACCTTGCGGCCTTTTTGCAAGTCACACAAAGCCCCAGCAGGCAAGGTCAGGTCTAACTCAGCTCAGATCCTCAAGTTGTACATAGAACAATAGCAGTTTCCCGAGGAAAGCTCTGGACAATCTGCTCACTTCTGAGCAGGGAGCATGGGCTGCTCAGCAGGTGTGCAAAGGCACCACTACTGCTTGGCTGTCCTGTGACTGCTCAGCTTTAGCAAAGGTACCAGTATAAAGATTATAGTCAGCATCATGTTTTAGTACCATCGTACACTTGATACTAAATTTGAGGACATAGATTTAAAAAATCTCATGAAACCTTTGGACATCTTAATACTATGGTATCATCTTTGCATATTCGTAAATGATTACAAAATTTCACGTGTATTTCAGGAGGCTCAAGGACTAGAGGATCCATTCCATGAACTCTATGAATCTTAGGTTCAGAAGCCTTGCTTTAAAATTCTACATTAAATGTGATAAAGGAAGAAACGTAGTTTGAATGAAAGAAATGGCACTAGGAAATGGTGATAGAGTTTGAATATGCTTTGTATAAACTCTTCTCTAAAAGGAATTACTTGACATTAAATAACTAAACATTATAATTAACTCAAGGAATATACTTGAAGAGGACAAAGTATAGTACAAAGATATATAAAGTTATGTAAGTTGTTCAGAAAACTAATCCAAGGGATAGTTGGGGGTCTATTGTAGGGAAAAAACAAAATGCAAAGAATCTGATATGTAGAAATTATATACTTACATATATATATACCTATCTCATTGAGAGTAGCTAGTTTTATACCATTTTAATAAATGTGAGAGAAAGGACTAGCAGTGGCCACACCTTTACCTGGTTTATATTCTCTGATTCTTGTATTTGCAAACATGGTGTCCAAATTGAAACAATAAGGTAAGAAATAATCCACTAAAGAAATGGTTAGATTTCTAAAATTTAAGTTTTCCTTTATTTTGTTGTCCTTTATAGAAAAACAATGAAGAAATCTTGGTTTATGAGTAATTTACTAAGAATTTTTAAATATTTCAAGGCAACTATATGTAGCCCTACAAATTACAGAACTGGTTTAAATCACTTCTTTGCCCTTGTGAAATGTCTGATGAGGTCAGGGCTGCAAGAGTGTTTTCTGAGTTAAGAAAGGAATAACTTTGTTTATAAGCAACCTCTATCTAGGTGGCTTCTGATTGGACAATTTTAAACTTTCTGAATTGTAGCTAATGGGAAGAGAGGTTTTCCTGTGCTGAATATTAATATACAAAGTTGGGATAGAAAGAGTTCTTCTCTGACCCATTAATTCATTGAATCACTTTTTGAAAAACTTTTGTCATGATGAGATTATTGCTAAGACTTAATTTTACTTGCAGGAAAGAAGCGTTCTGAGGTATGGGGATAATATCTATAGTCATCATTTCTTAAGGTACTTGATACATATTAGCATCTATTGCTTCATTCATAATAGAAAAGCCTACTTAGACATTTGTAGCTACATTTATATTACAAGGGGTAAAATATAACTTTGGGTAAACTGTTACCTGTTTTTCTCATTCATTATCAATTGAGAAAGATAATTATACAATGCTATTTAATTTGCATATTTAACTTAAAGGAAAGCTTCACTAGTATGAGTTACCTGGAAGATATGTCAATCTGAATTAGTCAAAGTCCTAGAACATAAATTATTTTTAGTGCATATTGTCCCTTACAGTATGAGCAATTAAGTCAGTTTTAATAAATTTGGGAATTATTTTTAATCACACTAGACTATTAGCCTGAAATTCTGGCCTCTGATTACATTGTATTTCTGCTATTGATTATAAATGGATACTTCCAAAGAGATGAAATATATTGTTACATTTGAAGGTAAATGTTTACCTGGATATATTTTTTTCACATTATTATATAATGTGAGGCTGAACTTCAAATGACCCTGAATTACCAATTATTCTGATTTACTGGATCCTGTATTACATTTGAAGGGTCATCAGTAAGGGAATAAATTGTAATGCTGTGTTCCTAGTTAGAGAGTGCTCAGAAGGATGGGACTAGTTCATTGTGAAATAGCTAGACTCTAGATGGATTTCCCCATATATGCCATCACCCCCCAACACACACACCTGCACGCACACTGACACACACCTCAGTATCTAATACTTGAGCTTTTCTGAGTGTTTGCCAATTTAAACCTTTTCCAGTCTTTTCCCCTTATTTAAAAGTGCCCTTTAACTAAAATTATGCCTAGTTGTTACTGGGACTCTTAGCAGATATTATTTAAAAAGGGAAGTTACAAATCCTTATCTTTAAAAAATATATAATTTAGGGGAAAAAGGAGTGCAGGTGTATTGTAAAAAAAGGATATGTTCAGATGGCAACATGTGAACAACACTAACTTGTAGTAAACCCTGACTAGAAAAGGGTGGCACAGGTTTGCTGATTATACATGTAGCAATTGAAAAAGTTTTTAAAAAGGTTTTAAAAATTGTATCTTTAAACCTGTGCATACTGTTAGAAATTATATTCCTAAAGTAATTGCCTCCTTAGAGGAAGATGAATGATACTCTGATCAGGTAGAGAAAGCGTGTTGGCAGTTGAGCCTGTTGACCTTCCTAGTGGAAGAAATGTCTAAAATTAGGGCCAGAGTTACATTTATGGGATCTGAGCCAACATCATTCATTCCTAAGCTTACATTATTATGCTTAATATGCCCTAGTTTATGTCACTGCCCTCAGATCTCTCTCCTGACTTTCATAGGTACTCATCCAATATCCTGTTGTATATGAAGATCCAGCCATCACCACAACCTTCATTCCTAAGCTGAACTCTTGAGCTCCCTGCTAAAACCTGTTTTTACTTCCCTATCTTCTATTTCAGTATATGACCAGCACTATTCACCCAGTTTCACAAGCCATAAACTGAGGCATCATTCTTGTAACTCCCATCCCCCACCATTTTCTCTCACACCCATGTTGAATCAGGCAGTATACCTTGGTGATCTACCTCCTGAGTACTTCTCAGACCTACACAGACCTCTGTTCCCACTACCATACCAGCTTAGGCCACCATCATCTCTTGCCTGAATCAACCTCTTGTTTTCCTTTCTCCAGTCTTGCCCCCTCCCACAATTCATTCTTCATTTGGTCACCTGCCATTAGGACTTTATCGTGGATGTGTTTATGAGGTTGGTTCCCATTGTGACACTAGGCAAAAATTAGCTAGGGATAGAGCAGAGTACACAAGTAAGGATTGACTTTGAGTAACAAACTAGGGAGAAAAGGGGAAGCCTAGGAGAAAACTGCCTCGCCACACAGAACCATATCCGTAGTGATTAAGACTTCTGACTCATAGAACACCTGGGTTCAAATCATGACTCTTTTGTTAGTTGTGTGGCTGTGAGATCCTTGCTTAATATTTAGAACCTTGACTTCTTCATCTGTTAGAGGTAGATGAAAACAGTAACTCATTCATATAGAGCTGCTTAGAGGACTAAGTAAATAATCATGTGAAGTACCTGACATAGAGTGAGTGCCCAATAAATGTTAGCTGTTTGTATTATTTTTACTGGAGTGCTGCCTAGGAAGAAGAGAGTTAAGACAACATCATGAGATCCCTGAGCGGTGAAATAGGAAAGATGCAGGCATATAATAAAACTGTTGTTGCCAGCATAGCTGGGAATGGGAATGGAAGTGGGAAGAGGGGAAGGAAGACACTGACTACGCAAACGGGTGGCTGCTGAAGACAGCAGTTGTCATGCACTTTCCAGATTTTTTGAAGATAGGCTCCAATTTTAGTCAAAACAAAGAAAATTACCTTAATTATTTAGAAGTTTCTGGTTCTGCCTCAAAAATCTTATTTGCCAAGGTAACTGCTTAACTTCTCCACTTTTTTATTTGTATTAACACAAGGGTTTTTTTTTTTTTTTTTGCACGGAAAATTATTACCTTACAGTATAGCAGTCTGCAGGCATTTAGTAAGTGTCTGGTTCCTTTATTTACAAATGGGCATGGTTTTCTACTAAAGATTGTGGTGAGTAGTAGTAAGTTTATAAGGAATTTAAGTTAAAAGAAAAGTATACATACCAATACCTTATGAGGAATGTGTTTCGTGAATGAAAACTCAGGTAAGATATTGGGAATATGGTATGACTTCTGCATGCCCTGGTTCAGTGGTCCTGTAAACCAGGCTCTCATGACAAATAGTTGTTCCCACCTGGGGACCGGCCATAGTTAGTAGAACCCCTGACCCTTCTACTTTCCCAAGAGCTTTGGTGGTCTCAGAGCCTGCTGTCCTCACCCTCTTCTTGTCTGTGTCAAGAGCTCACCTGAAAGTCAGTGGACACGGCAGGTCTGCCATTGCATCATGTAGACTTACTGTCAACCTTTATATGCTGTTCTGTATATTATTTCTGGTTTACTTGCATGGTGTTGTTGCTGAGCTGAATTTATTCTACATATTTAGGCATTTACAAGCTTTGGTGTCCTTGGGGTTAAAGGTCCTGAGTACCATTTATAGCGATGATCAGTTGTAGAGAAATAGCGTCCTTGAAGATATTGCCAAAGAGCAATTGGCAAGATTTATTTGCACTGTGAAATTTTAATTGCCTCAGCTTTAGACTTTCAAGTTGTATTTTGAGGTCGGTGCTAGTAAGTCATCGAGGAGCAGCACTTGGGCTGTGTTGAGAGTGATTGGGTTGTAATGAAGGGAGTTGGGACGACTTCACCTAGAGATTAGCTAAAGCATATGTCTGCAGAAACACAGGATGACTTTGTCCAGAGATCTTTTGTGTTTTCCAGAGAGGAGGAATATGAATGATGAGATTTAGGCTTTTTTTAAGAGAGGCCATGCCTTTTGAGTTCAGTGAGAGTACAGCTGCAGCAAGATTACTGGGCAGGTAGCTCATGTGTGGCAGAAAGGAGGACGGGATATACCATTAAAGGAAAAGGGGGGAAAATACAACTTTCGGAATCTTAGATATGCTGTTGACGAAAAGAGCTCACATTTACCCCTAAAAGCTTATAGCATCTGGCTTCAATAGGAAACATGAAAGGAGAAAGGCAGAACTACAGAATGATGTAAAAAAATCTGTATGGGTATCAGCCACATTGCAGACTCACTATAATGTAGACTATTGCATCTCCCTGTGTGGTGAGTTCATTTCTGTAAATAACAGAAGGACCTTGTTCTAACACCTTTGCTTATAACAAGGTTCTTGAGTATAAAGTAGAGTTGAGCGTTGCAGTATGGCTTTAGTACCATTCCACAAATTTATTGAAGGGTTGTCATGATTTTTAAAAGTCTTGTTCTTGTTTTCTTCTCATGCTCCTTCTATTTCAAAGGATGATTTCATTTCAGTTCATGTGGGTAAAAGTCCATAAGTTACTACATTCGTGATTAATTCTGAGAATCCTCTTCAACTACACTGTAGTGAGTTGTAGAAATTTTATATATAGTGAACTTGTCAAAAAGAAACTGCAGATTAATTCTGTGGCTTTTTATTTTTAAAAACGACTGAGCATTTTAGTGCAAGCATCTTACATTTAGAGAACATGTGAAATAAAATTGTATTAACCAGAGGCCAAAATGGAACATTAGTGGCTTGTCTGCCTCTACTGATGTAGTGTTGGATGCCAGTTGGGCAAACATGGGAACATTTAGATTTTGTTTCTGAGAGGAAGCAGGGCATAGCCATAAGCCACATTAAGTTCATTAGGTGCAATTGCTACATCACACAGTTAATATAGTGACAGAAATAAACTCTTCAGTGACTCAATTCTAGTGGCACCAATTTTAACCAATTTATCAGACAATTGAGTATATTCTGCATTTAGTATGGATTTGAAAAAATATGGTGCCTATTTTCATGTTTGGTTTGTTTGACTTTCCAGACACAGTTCAGTTTATGAAGCAGCAGCTATTCACTAAGCATGTCAGCATTGATAATGGGGGTTGAGTTTGTTGCTGACGTGTAAGGAAGGTTTTACTAGCCAACACAGGAATTTTGGAATGTTATCTGGAAGAGGGTTTATGATGTGGGAAAGCATCTACTGTATCTTGGAGAAGTGTGTATATATATTTGCTTCCAGTAATCCATATGTTTATATAAAAGATGTAAAGGTTAAAAATCACCAATCATACATCACACAAATTGGATTACAGTTATGTTTGTTAAATGCTGAGATTCAAATTTGTACTTACTTATGAAAATGATCACATTAAACATATAACCAAGTGATGCTTTACTCTGTCACTTAATATATTTCTTCCAAGGAGTATTAAACTTTACCTTCAAAAAGCCTGAAGAATGACCCATTCACTCCATTTTAAAGATGAGAAAACTGAGTAAGATAAATGTAGTAAAAAATAGAGCAAGAACTGCTATGATGTTGGCTGTTCCTACGATCTGGATTTTCTGCTTTTCTGCTTTTTTTTTTTTCCTGTAAGTCTACATTTATGACTCTAAAGCAACATTTTCAGTTCTCAACCTACCTCCAAGTTTCAAACTGTCTATCCAGCTACTTATTTGTTATCTCTACCTGGTTTTAACTAAATCTTTAAATTAGATTACATGGGATACTAAAGCACAGCAAAAACTACTCCTTGTTATAATGAGTCATGTAATATTAGATAAATATGAAGATATGTTATAGGACCAGGCAATAGCTAACGTTAATCAGTCTCAAATTAGTGCTAGTTGCAACAATTTAGTGTTCTGTTCATAATTCAGGCACATATATCGAGCATATATTGTTATTTAGGAAAAAAAGATCAAAACTATGCTCCTGAAACAACAAAAACAAAAATCTTAGTTAAAAAATCTAGTAATGACATGGATAAGATTTGATGGGTTGACATGGCTGATGTCTTTCAAGATTATTCCCACAGGAATTATTTTAAAAGACTGAAGCTTAGATGAGGAGAAATGTCTATTGCTTCTTCCCTGGAAGCTTGGATATCAAAGATATATTGACTCTTTTGCCTGTGATTTTGGAATAGTTACATGAAACAAACTCAACCAAACATGAATACCAGCTTTATGTAAGTGCAGTGCTTCTTAGAAATAGGAAGGCCTACACTGAATGACCTCCTTATGTCCTTGCTGTGATCAAAGCTCTAAATTCTTAGGAATATGTTTCTTTATACTAATTCACAATTAGAGAATTAAAGAATTCTCTATTAAAGAATTAGTATAATTCTTTTTTTTTTTTTTTTTTTTTTTTTTTTTTTTTTGAGACGGAGTCTTGCTCTGTCACCCAGGCTGGGGTGCAGTGGCGGGATCTCAGCTCACTGCAAGCTCCGCCTCCCGGGTTTACGCCATTCTCCTGCCTCAGCCTCCCGAGTAGCTGGGAGTACAGGCGCCTGCCAACCCGCCCGGCTAGTTTTTTTGCATTTTTTAGTAGAGACGGGGTTTCACCGTGTTAGCCAGGATGGTCTCGATCTCCTGACCTTGTGATCCGCCCGTCTCGGCCTCCCAAAGTGCTGGGATTACAGGCTTGAGCCACCGCGCCCGGCCAGTATAATTCTTTATACTAATACACAAGTTCATCCAAGATAGACTTTTCCTTCCTTTATGGAAATTTTTGGAAATTATTTTGTAAGATAAACTAATTTTAATTTCTAAAGCTGATGTACATTATTTTGAGAAGAAAAGAAGTATATTCTGACCTCTAGTTTATGATTGACTGTCAGTATTGTCCCAAATATAATAGCAGCAATTAAAAAGATGTCTTTGTTTCCATTTAACCTGCCATTAAATGCCACCTTCTCCATTGTTTTAATTCAGTTTGAGTTTATCCCAGATTTGTGAGTCAAGCTGATCCCGAACTGGACTAGAGTAGAATTTTCAAAATTGCTATCAAACTTTTTTGTGACTCAGGATAAATTGATAAATTAAAGGAGAAGCAAATCATTATCCCACTAAAGTAGTTGACTAATCAGTTGAACCTTTTGAAAAATTGTGAATAAGACCACCTCAGTCTGTCACTGGAGACTTGCCCTTAAATGAGGAGAAAAACTGTTATCTTTAAGTACAAGCTAATGAGAAACAATAATCTATAATTTTAAAAGATCATTTTATTTCCAGAACATAATTTGAAGAGGCAGATATTAATGATCTACTTACTGCAGAACTGATGCACAGGAAGTCTAAACAACTTGTCTTGGTTCATACTATAAATTATGATAAAACCAAGAACACCACATGATTTCCTAATGTTTCAATTCTGAATGCTGCTAGACAGATGGACTTTCTCCCTTAATACTATAAATATAATGCATATCTTACAGTGACACATCTGAAAATAGGTATGTGTGTGTGCATGCATTGGTTTGTTTGTACTTGCATTTACTTTTAGGAGTGGGTTGGGGGACCATGGGCTATTGCTTCCCTTTGAGTGTCACTGGCTGTTGTGTTGTCACTTTTTCTGTATCTTCTGGTCAAAATAAAGGCTGCTGGGTAGGTGTTCCCTATTTACCAGGATGCAGCTGTGCATTTAACCAGGTCTTTTCTTGAGCTGAACTCTCTACCCTGGGTTCTTGTGACTTCTTTCTTGGTATCACAGGGCTAGGTAATCCAACGATTGAGTCTGATCTTTGGAGCTTTATGCTCTATGAAAAAATATCTTTTTTCCCCTAATTTTTATTTTCGAATCGGGGAGTACATGTTGTGCAAGTTTTGTCACAAAGGTATATCGCATGATGCTGAGGTTTCGAGTACAAATAAATCTGTCACCCAGGTAGGGTAGTGAGCATAGTACCCAACAGGCGGTTTTTCGACCCTTACCCTTTTCCTCTCTCCCCTGTCTAGTAGTTCCCAGTGTCTGTTGTTCCCATCTTTATGTCCACGTATACCCAGTGTTTAGCTCCCAGTCATAAACATGCAGTATTCGGTTTTCTGTGTCTGCTTTAGTTCGCCTAGGATATTGGCTTCTAGCTGCATCCATGTTGCAGCAAAAGACACAATTTTATTCTATTTTATGGCTGTGTAGTATTCCATGGTGTATATGTACCACATTTTCTTTATACAGTCCACCATTGATGGGCACCTGGATTGATTTTATGTCTTTAAATATGTGTTGCAATGAGAAAAAACGTATTTTCTACAAAATGGTAGAAGTTTAAGAGGACAAGTTTATGGGTTAACTAATTGGCTTCCCGTTTTATTCTCTAATTCTCTTTTTTTTATTTTTTGAGACGGAGTCTCGCTCTGTCTCCCAGGCTGGAGTGCAGTGGCCGGATCTCAGCTCACTGCAAGCTCCGCCTCCTGGGTTTAAGCCACTCTCCTGCCTCAGCCTCCCGAGTAGCTGGGACTACAGGCGCCCGCCACCTCGCCCGGCTAGTTTTTTGTATTTTTTAGTAGAGACGGGGTTTCACCGTGTTAGCCAGGATGGTCTTGATCTCCTGACCTCATGATCCGCCCGTCTAGACCTCCCAAAGTGCTAGGCTTGAGCCACTGCGCCCGGCCTCTAATTCTCTTATATTGACACTTCTTGAGATTTAATGTTGTTTCCAGGAACATGGTACTGGTATTGTGTTAAACAGTAAGCAGTAGAAACAATGGTGATAACATAGATTCATACACAATGTGCTTTTAATGCTTTGAAAAAATAGAATAAATTCAGGAGTGAATTGCTTTGTAAGTTGTTATTTTTAAAATTTACCTGCAATGAAAGAGGACTGTCCTCCTCCCAGAACTAGAGAAGGGTGACAAGCCATCTCCCCATTCACTGATTGGATTCCCAGTGCTACTAGTTTTGTGTTAGTGTAAATCACTTGAGATAATTCTGTTCGATGTGCAAATAAAAAACCAAAAAAAGTAGAATTGAGAAATCTAGGCCTGTTAATAGCTATTAGCCATCTATATATTGTTCTGTTTTTTATTTTTTATTTATTTTATTTTATTTTATTTTGATGGAATCTGGCTCTGGTCCCTAGGCTGGAGTGCAGTGGGCGCAATCTTGGCTCACTTGCAACCTCTGCCTCATGAGTTCAAGTGATTCTCCTGCCTCAGCCTCCCAAGTAGTTGGGACTACAGGCGCCCACCACTACACCTGGCTAATTTTTGTATTTTTAGCAGAAACGAGGTTTCACTGTGTTGGCCAGGCTGGTCCTGAACTCTTGACCTCATGATCCACCAGCCTCGGCCTTCCATAGTGCTGGAATTACTGGCAAACAACAAAAAATCAATTTTAGGCAAACATTATGACTGTATCATATCCAAATAAACTATTGAATTATGAAATAGATGCTGTGAGTTTTCTCTTAAGAAGCAAATGCATTTTAGAATCTGCTGTGACAAATCAATATCAAAATGTGTACAAAATTACAAGAACGAATAGAATGTTGTTTTTGACTGGTTTGTTTATATTGAAACTATATTATTTTATGTGAAGTATGTGTAATAGAGCATTAGATTTGAAAACTCTGTGTTGAATATCATTTCTGACAGCCTTTTTTAGGGTCACTAAAATTCCAATAATTCAGTCTAGAATTGAAGTCGATTCCAGAGAAAAATTTAATATAGTCTGCTTGCCTGCCAGCTTCAACATAGTTTCAGAGCATTGAAATGGTTTGACACATTGAAATATAAAGTGCATTTGTCATATCTATTGGTGGAGTATTTTATGTGATCGCATCTAACAAAGATCAAGTTAGACTAAAACTTATACTGTTTTTATGTGTTTGTGAAGAAGATTTTGTTTTATCTTGTTTTCTTTACAGTCCTGATTTGATTTATTGCAAAGTCCAATAAACTATTCCTAGTAATAATAAAGAAACACGTTGCCTGAAACAATTTTGAAATGTAGTGGAACATCTCTATATTACCACAATCATTTGCCATTTCAAAGATCCATGTGAATTCAGGATTGTGTCATAGAAGGGGTACTTTCTAAACTGAGCATGAGGTTAGAATACAATGTCAAATTCTGATTCCAGCAAATAGAAATTGCATAATTAGAGGAAAACTTTTAAACCTTTGAACCTCAGTTTTCTCACCTGTAAAATGGGGGTGATAATAGTAAGCTTATGGCTTTTTTGGTTCATTTTAGTTTTTTGTTTTGGCAAAAATTTATATTATGTGTATAACCCTAGCTCAATGCCTACCACCTAGCAGATACTCTCTAAAATCCTGTTTTATATTTTTATAGCTTCTGGGGATTACATTTCGTGGAATGAAATCTGCAGTATATCCAAGTATTAGCATACTGGGAAATATTGAAATGAGACTCCAGTGTAGTTTGTATCTTTGGTAAAATATTGCATTTGATTTTGCAAAAGTAATGCAATTTTTCTAGTATATATTCAGTCCTGCATGTTTGTTTATATGTTTGAGCAATTTGGGGCTTCTTGTGGTGAGAGTGTAATGATAAAGTTGATTTTGTCTCAGATGCCATATTGAGCACAGATTAAACTGGAATGGACTTTAGCATTGTTTAGCAATGCTGTTTATGTTTTTCATTTTTACATGTACACAGCCTTATACACATTACCTCTTATCTGTAATTTGGATGTCTTTTTTTTTTTTTTTTTTTTTTTTTGAGACAAAGTCTGTCTCTGTCTCCCAGACTAGAGTGCAGTTCACTGCAAACTCTGCCTTCTGGGCTTAAATGATCCTCCCACCTCAGCTTCCTGAGTAGCTGGGACTACAGGTGGATGTCAGTTTTAATATTTATAAATACAAGTGGATGAACATGTAAGTACAGCTCTTAACACCAGTTCCTTATGGGAAGACTATTTCTGTGTCCTGGCCAAGAGCTCTCAGTAATAGTATTTTGCTGATATATTTACAACATATTACGTTGAGTGACAAATTTTGTTTAACAGAAATGATTTTAAGACCCTAATCACTTAACATTTATTTAATAAATATATTATTTGAATACTTGAGATATTAAATATTCTTGATATTTAGACTGCACATGTTTACATATGACTGATACTTTATGATCTGCTTGTATAAAATGATTTGACAGGGTTTTAAATTTAATATGCAATGAGTAACCATTTTCCAAAGTGTGTTCTACTGAACTCAAGTTCCACAGTATTAAAAAGTTATTTAAAAGAAGGTTTCCAGGTTGAAGTAAGTTTAGAAAACATTGGTTAAATGGTTTTTACAGTAGGACTTCTTAAAGCATTTAATTTTCTCATTGCTGAATTTCACGGTAGTAGTCTGTGGGAGGGCTGTGATATGCTGTTTTACTAACTTTTTGAACACAAAAACCTTTTCAATTTTTTAAGGGTACCTTACAGTACTAATAATCATTAGAATATACTTTGGGAAATGCAAGTTTAAATGGGATGTGCAAAGTTTGAATTTACTTTGCATCATTAAAAAATGCATTGTTGAAGACCTGCATAGTTCCTAACTTTTTAATACTATTCAGCACAACATTTTTTCTACTACTTCCTGGGATTCATATGTGCATTGGAAACCAAATGCACATTTCTGTATCTCTAGTCCAGTCAGGGGACAGGAACCACAACAGCTACTTGAACCCGGATAATTTAATATAAAGAATTGCTAACTAGGTTTTTCTGTTGTTAACTATTGATAGTAACTGAAAGAGTAAAATGAGACTGCTGACATAGCAGTTGTGGGAAGCAGGCACTACCCTCAGGACTGCATGAAACAAGAGAGAGGTTGGGATGGAGGGAGCTAAAATTGAGGGATGGAGAGGAGAGACCCCTGTGAGGCTGAATCTCAGACCTCTGAAGAGGGACTTGGGCCCGTTTGTCTCTGAAGAGGAGAGGGATGAGGCTGATCCTGCAAGTGCTGGAAAAATTGCAAACTGAAATCAGTTGCTGCCATTGGAAGGCTCTGCCACTGTTGGGGAGAAGAAACTGCTGGGGTGATACTCACTGAGCCAGGCAGGAAGCCCGAAGGGAGCAAGGCCCTTCCTCCTGTCAGCCATGCAGTCTCCCTGAATGCCCCCCTACAGCAGAGCCTAATAGGGAGCCGCTCACTGGGCTCAGAGGTAGTTGGCCAAGTCTCAGCCCCAGCATCTAGGGCAGAGCATAGAACGGTGATTTTGAGGCTGATAACAATAGCTTAATAACTGGCACAGTTGCTTTATAAGAATCCAGGCTTTTACAAAGAAGAAGCTGGAATTATTTTTAAAATAGCCCTCTTATCATCTTGGATTAAATTTGCTACAGTAATTCACAAAGCAAACCAACTCACTTTATAATTTATATCCCCAGGAACTCTATTCCATTGTTGCCTTAATATTCCATTATTAACACACGGGTTTTCCAAAATAAAAGAGATGGGTTAGTTTGAATTTACTTTGCATCATTAAAAAAATACATTATTGAAGACCTGCACAGTTCATTAAATGTTTTTTAATTGAGACGGTCTTGTTCTATTGGCCAGGCTGGAGTGCAGTGGCATGATATTGACTCGCTGCAACCTCTGCCTCCTGGGTTCAAGCGATTCTTGTGACTCAGCCTCCCAAGTAAGTGGGATTACAGGCAGGTGCTACCACACCTGACTAATTTTTGTATTTTTAGTAAGGATGTGGTTTTACCGTGTTGGCCAGATTGGTGTCAAACTCCTGGCCTCGAGTGATCCACCCACCTTGGCCTCCCAAAGTGCTAGGATTATAGGTGTGAACTACCATGCCCGGCCTATTTCCTAACTTTTTAATGTTATGCAGCATAACATTTTTCTGCTTCCTGGGATTCATGTGCTGAAAGTCATTTAAAACCAAATGCATATGGATTCAAGCAGAATGATGCTGTGCTGCTGAGAATCTGTGAGACAGTAATATGTTGTAAGGTTACTGCCTTATGAGAGACTTGGGTATTTGACAAACTTCGTGGGTTACTGAAAGAGTGCTTCTTTTAGGAGTCATCAGTAATAACTGAGAAATGCAAGCACATAAATGCAATCAACAGATGAGAACAATCTTCTCTGTCTGAGCCTTCCATTTACTTAATGCTGCAGCAATGAGAATTTTGAGCAGGGATATTGTGGGCTTGCCTTATATGTGGTGGTCACGTTAAACTCTACTTACTGACAAGATCCAGTTTGACATTTATAGTAGCTGAAGAGAAATCAAGAAGGCTTATAAGTCAAGAAATTAAACAGCAGCTTCTAATATAAAAGAAGCGTCAACAATAGAATATGCAATATCTAGAGAGTTTATATGTTTTTGGGTGGATTATAATGCTATAACTAAAAGATGCAAAAATGTATAATAAAAATGAAAAGCAGCCTGAGGAAATGGGCTGTGGAAAAGTTGACTTCAGAAGATGGGAGAAGGAGAAGTTCATGACCACAACAAACCAAATAGGATGGAAGAAAAAGATTCCTGTTCTAAGGAAGACATGATAGAATAGAATCTCAAGAACAAATAATAATTGTAACATCACTAACATTATTGAGTGCTTATCACGAGCCAGTCTTTGTTCTGAGTGCTTTAAGCATAGTAAGGAAAAGGTTAATATCAGAAAGGGATTGGAGGGAGGTCCTGTAGACTGTGGACCGAAAGAAGGCTGTTCACTTTGATAGTTGGTGGGTGATTTGGGACTTTTGAGAAAAACATTTCAACACAGTGGAAGGATTAGAAACTAGGTTTCAAAGGTTTAAGGAAGTCAGGATTAGGAAGGAGGTATGTGCAATGAGTTCACGCTAGTCTTCCCAGAGGTTTGTCAGTGGAGAAAGAGAGGTCATGTACCCAGTCATGCTTTTGCTCAGTGTGTGTAACTGTGTATTTGTTTAAAAATTCACAAGGTGAGCATATAATGCTGGTGTCATAAGACATCTTTTCTGAGTCTGAGATTATGATTGGTCACCAACTTTTTTGGTAGGGTAAGATGATGTGATTATGAAAAGGACTGTGTGTGTCCTAGAAGGTGTTACACCTTAACTGGAGACATTGAGTAAAGAAAAGCACCTAGAAATGCATACTATTTAGATAGAAATAATCCATATGTGTTACCTAAATATAAACATAACTTCCATATTTGTTCATTGTTTTTCTGTAAGATGGTCATCACTGTATCTTGGTCATATATGCAATCCATCAGGGATTTGTTTCGATAGACTTTGGTTTCCTTGAACAGTGGTTTATAAGAAAAACACATATGGAAAATTCTATGAAGGTGACCTGCATCTATCTGATGATTTGGCCCACATCACTGCTAGGGAGAAATCTCCATGATAGATCCTTGATTTGTAAATAAAAGTCTATTTTGTAGACTTTAAAATGTCTTTTCTAGAAAACAGAACTCCATATTTTAGGAGACTCCAAGGTCCCTCACAAGTACTTCAACAATCATGTTTCTGTATCCATTATTTGCAATACACAGATGGGAGCCTCGTCCAAACTGTCGTTTATCTTAAAAAAAGAAAAAAGAGTCAGCTTTAAAATCTATTGTAAGCTACTTGGGTGCTTTTTAGTGGCTTTTTGGAGGAAATCACTCAAAATGCCACTCTTCTCAGTGAGAGCAGTTTCCCAGTTGGGTCACAAAGGGTTTATATCTCAATATTTTACTGAACTAGCTCCCTACATAATTAGCTGATAATTTAGAAGTTAAACAGTAAACATGCTACTTTCTGTTCTTTGCGAAGCTACCCTTGATTCATTTTATAACAAGAGCTAATCTTGCTTAGGAATGTTGTATGTGCTAATTTGCATAACTTCCCCAAAACTTCAGGATGAGCATGTGTTGTAATTCAAATTGGAATCAAATTTAAGTAAGTTTACTTTTGAAATATAGACTTATGTATATATATTTAACCTCCTTCCAAGTTATTTAATTGATACAGTGCTTATGCATTTCTTCCTATTAAATAACTTATAAGACATTATTAAGATAAGTGCTATATTACACCAATGCCAGCTGCTTTAACCCTAAAATTTTGATAGCTTGACACAAGAGTTTTTTATTTTCAGAATTTTCCCACATGAATGTTCCTGGTGGACATCAATTTACTGCTTATCCAAACTGACAAAAGTTGTGCCAGGCTTCTAGAATGGCAGAATTGCTCTTGAGTGGTGCCTGTTATCCCCTCCCCACCCACTCATCACGTGGGTCACCTGGAGAAGCTTATAATGGTCCAGACCTAGAAGCAGCACACAACCACTTCTGCTCATATTCTGTCTGCTGGAACTCAGTCACATGGTCACATTCAATTTCAAGGCAAGCTGCAACATGTAGTCCAACCATATGCCCAGGAAGAAAAGTGGTATTTTGGTGTAGGATCTGTGGTATTAATAAATATTAAGTAATTTATTTATTAATAAGTATTAAGAAATATTTTAGAAGGTTTGAATAGATCATTGCTTTGTAATAGAATGTCACACAAAAAGCATGTTCTTTCTTTATAATTTATATACATTCCTCTCTAATCCATTAGTATTACAGCATTATTTAAAACTTTTGACACAGTATAGTTGTACACATTTGTGGGGGTACAATTTGATACTTTCATACATATATGCTGTATAATCATCCAATCAGGGTATTTAGCATGACCATCACTTCATACATTTATCATTTGGTTGTGGGGACATTTAAAAGCCTCTCTTCAGCATTATTTTTATATAGTAATCTGGGGAGGAGGGAGATTCATGGCTAGAGGGGAGTTGACTGGGGATCATAGTCAAACTCTATTTGAGAGCAATGGCTGTACTTATAGACTTACCAGAAACTGACTGCTGGGAAGCGTACCTGAGGACTCTGCCTCTGCTGAAGGTGTCACTTGCTATTCCTAATAAGTATCTACTCTCATGACAGAGAAATAACCTTGCTGCTGAAATGTTTACATTAGCTGGGATGGCAAGAGTTGTTCTGTGGAAGCCAGAGTGTGCAGTGTTAATGGTGTGTCTTGCTATGGTGGTTTAGGTTCGATTGTATTGCAGAATAGCCAATTTTTGTTTTGCAACAATCAAGAGCCTTTCTGAAGACTTGCTTGTTCCTTAGATGCCAGTGTGGAAATCTACCTGTAACAGGCCATACATTTCTGAGACAGAACAAAGATCTTACTGAAATTGTAAACTTATTTAATAGAAATTTGTATCTTTTACTTAGTAAAGTCATAATTGATATTTCTGTTGGTATTAGTAAATACCTGGAAATAATTTTTGTCATAATGAATGCATATCACCAGAAGTAAATGAAAGCAGCAAATTGATTATTTACTGTCAAAATCTTCTTTGACATTTTTGTGTGTCAGTGACTCATTTTTCCCTTTCACTTCCATATTAACCAACACAGACAAAGCTTAAATTTATTCTCTCTCTACAATTTAGGCAGTATTGAGGAATAGATAATAGTTATAATTATTCACAGGTGAGTGAGTACTCTTCCATTATTTCATCAAGGTCAATGTTCACATAAGTTAAAGTAAATCTCAAGTTTGGGGGAGCATATGTCCTGTTTAGTTCTCTCTTTTCTTGTAGGGAATTATGTTGAATGACTGTCACATAATTTTTGTCTCTTTTCCCCTCTCTCAGTTCAAATAGTATATATCACATTGTATTTTCATATACTCAAAAATACTTTAATATTATTATATAATATTGCAATATTATCAACATTAATATAAATGTGCAGTAGTATCTTTAGCTATGATGGGGATTGGAGGTGGGAAAGTATACTTAAAAGGAAAAAAGGAAACATTTTAAGTAATTATTTTAAAGTTAATTGATTTAATAATACTATAACAGAATTCTAGAATATTTTATAGCCCTATTCTCCTTCAGGAAGAACTCTACATATTTTTCACAATAAATTTAGAGAAAATGTTTATCTTTATGGTTATATTCTTTCATGGTAATCTTCTAATTATCCTCATCAACCACTGTGCTTTTTCTATACGCTCTGCCTTATATGGGATAGGCAAGTTCTATCTACAAATTAAAACAACTTTCTTGTTATAAATACGCTTGTTATTTCAGTAAGATCAACAAAATGTTTAGGAGCACAAACAAATTCATTAATTATCTTTCGTATCCAGGGCAAAATATAGCAGGCAAGTTGAAAAATGAATTGTTTATTTTTGGAGGGACTGGGAATAAAGAACAATGAAACTTCCAAATAAAAGTAGTTGGACCTTTTTGCTGTGGATTTGAAAATAAGTCCAGAAGGCTGAGCTTAATATAACATGTGGCAGGTGGCCTGCGTTTGCCTGGAGAATTCCTTTAGGGCAAGACAGCTCAGCAAACACATAAATCCTTTTTTCTCTGTTATCTAGTAGCACATTTAGTTGCCATGGGGATTTTATTTATGCAGCAGATCCTCTGCAGTTCAGTTTGTGCCTAAAGTTTAACCGTACAGCTGTTACCATAAATGCTACATGGCAATATTTTCCAAACACAGACCCTAGAACAAAAAGAACATTTTTTTTTCCAGCATTGATTTTGCTTTTTATGTTCTGAAACATCTTAGTAAAGTATTACTATATACCAGCAAAACTTCACAAGTTTTCAGGCAAGCAGTTGATATCATGTAATGTTACTTAAAGTGTTCAATTGCAAATAAATTACATGAAAATGTAGCAAATTTATTTTAGGTTAGGACAAAATTTTGCAAGCTTAAATGAATGCTTTTTAGTACTCTCTATTTTAAGGGGATTTTTTTTTTTTTTTCCACTGCTGTTATTTCTTAAAGGAGTTTAGATCAAATGATACGTAAGACAGAAATGCTTGCCACTCCGCAACTTCTCCCTTTCGCAGCTCTTTTAATATTTTTTCCCACTATTTTTAGTGGAGGAGGGAGGAAATCCAAGATAGAAAAACGGTGATTGCTTTTGCAACAATCAAGGGACATCTCAGTTTCTCCAGCTCAGGGCTAGGTCCTGATTTGGAATGAATTGCTTTTGTTTAGTCTTGATTTGTACTACACCAGATAAATCACCAATATGTCTCCTTTGTGTGAAGCAGCATGGATTGGTCAATGAAAAGGGGAACGGGTGCTTTTAGATGTAGTGCATAAAATTACCTCACACCATCTGTGTCACCGTGCACCAGGAAAATGATGAAAGGAAAACTTGAAATCCAGGTAAAGTTGCTCCCTTAGAAGTAAAGTAAAGCATTCAGAATCAAGATATATTGTTCACGTCCTCCTCCTGCATTACATTTCTGGTAGGTGATGTTGACTGTTTCAGAGAACTATAGAGATGTCATCCTTACAGATAGTTCTGCTCTAGTTAGAGGGTCAATATACAAAATTCGAAATGATAAACTAAATGAAGACCTTCTGTTTAATGCCATATATTCTGGGCAGTAACCAAGCCATTTAACATTAAAACTGCATTACTAGGCTGGGCACAGTGGCTCAAGCCTGTAATCCCAGCACTGTGGGAGGCCGAGACGGCCGGATCACGAGGTCAGGAGATCAAGACCATCCTGGCTAACCCGGTGAAACCCCGTCTCTACTAAAAAATACAAAAAACAAAAACAAAAACAAAAACAAAAAAACTAGCCGGGCGAGGTGGCAGGCGCCTGTAGTCCCACCTACTCGGGAGGCTGAGGCAGGAGAATGGCGTAAACCTGGGAGGCGGAGCTTGCAGTGAGCTGAGATCCGGCCACTGTACTCCAGCCTGGGCGACAGAGCGAGACTCCGTCTCAAAAAAAAAAAAAAAAAAAAAAAAAACTGCATTACTATAGTAGCAGTCATTAAAGATCATCTCTGCTAGGAACATATACTTTCAGTTACTGTTTTTTGAGACGGAGCCTTGCTCTGTCGCCCAGGCTGGAGTGCAATGGGGCGATCTCAGCTCACTGCAACCTCCGCTTCCCGGGTTCAAGCGATTCTCCCTGCCTCAGCCTCCCGAATAACTGGAATTACAGGCACCCGCCACGAGGCCAGGCTAATTTTTGTATTTTTAGTAGAGACGGGGTTTCACCACCTTGACCAGTCTGGTCTTGAACTCCTGACCTTGTGATCCACTTGCCTTGGTCTCTCAAAGTGCTGAGATTACAGGCGTGAGCCACAGCTCCTGGCCGACACTTTTTACTTCTGTCAGAAATGGCCAGATAAATCTGAAAATGAACTTTGATATGATTACCGGAACCACTTAGAGATTTTAAATGGCAACTGTTGACAACTTTTGTTTACAAGATGGATACTCTGGCATTGAGGGCGCTACACCTGCTATGAGAGGTGACCATAGTCTGTTTTCATTCACTGCCAATGCTTAGCCAGTGTATCCTATCACTTCTTAAGTGGTATTAGACAACAAACATACATGCTTCCTTACACCCATCCAATCAACAGTGATGTCCAAGTGTTCAGTTTTCATTGTGAAGTTATTTCTTGAGAAAGGGCAGCAATCTAACTGACTCATTATGACATGCTACTCAAAGTTTGGTCCATGGGCTGATAGCATTGGCATTTTCTGGGAGCTTATTAGAAATGTATAATCTCAGCTCTCCTCCTTCTCAAGTGATACTGAGTAAGAATCTGCATTTTGACAAGATGCCCAGATGATTCCTATATCCATTCAATTTGAGAAGCATTGGTTTTTTTAAAGCTATGAGCCTCAAAATTAGAAAACTACTCTTAAGGTGAAGGAGAAGTATGGGTTTATCAGCTATTTTAGGACCTGCTAGTAGCAGGACGCCTTAGCACTATTTTCATTCTTCTGTCTTTTGTATTTTTAATTCACATGCACAAACTCCAGTTTGTAGTGGGTCTGTCTTCCGTCATTTATCCCTCCTGTTCAGTGATTATTATTGCCAAAATTATCTTTCAGAAATATAGGTCCAGTAGCCACTACATTACTCAGAATGTTTGAATCACTCTTCCTTTGTCTATTGGCTCAATCTCCCTTTTTGACCTCTTCTCTTAACAGTCTGTCTTATGCACACTGACCCAAAATCATACGAAGTGACTCATCATGCCCTGAGCACATTGTATTCTTCTGCAACTTCATTGCCTTGCATATGCTATTTCCTCTTCTGGGACTATCCTTTTATTTTTCACCTGATGGCTTTTATTCATACTTGATGAACCAGTTCCCATGTCTTTGAGATAAAACATCCATTTTTAGGCAGACAGAATGAGCTGCCCTCTCCATGGGGCATCTGTATTAGGCCAGCCTCTCATATGGCACTCATGACACCATATTTTATTCATTTATTTATGAATCTGACTCCCCTACTAGACTGATTGCTCCTTGAAGGCACGACTCTTGTTCACTTTACCTGTATAATCCCAGCACCTAGGAAAGTAGTTAGCCTATAGCAGGTGCTTATTGTTTGTTAAATGAATAAGTGCCAGATTGCTAATGAATGGAGACTTCAGAGTAAATCAGTCTCTCTCTCTCTCTCTCTCTGACATAACTTTTTATAAAGAAAAATATTGTTCTCTTCTGAGAGAATCATATCAGATATCCTGGAAATAGAAAGTATAATTGAAAGACACAGAAAGTAGGGTATGAAAAAGGAAGTGCCTGAACTGAGAAATTACTGAAGCTTAAATGCTCAATTGGAGAGAAGCTGGTACACCTGAGAAAACGCAGGTGAACTAAAAATGTGTTTCTAAGGATTTGATTATACCTCATGTGGAAATTGTATCTCACTTATTACAGGTAGAGGCTCTGATACTCAGATGACAGAAGTTTATCTCCGAAACAAAACATAACTTTCCATGTGTACCCTAAAACAGTGTCTTTTACTTGTATAAGATTTTCATGTGTACAAATGAAATTACTGTGCTAATATATCACGTTACAATAGAAGAAAAGCGAGCACGTTGGATTTTTCTTCAACTGCAAATGGTAGTAGTTTGTATCCAGCTGTGATTATTTCCTGTTGGTATAGATGTTCTCTTAGAAACAGCACCGGGCTGTAAAGGGATGCCTCTCTGATTCTGGAGCAGACACGCTCTTGTACATTTGCACCCTGTTTGTCTGATCCCTGCCACTGTAGGCTGAATGAAGGGGGGAATTTCTAAGTTGTGCTGTGGAAGTGTGAAATGGAAGTTTTGGCATTTCTTCAGTAAAAGTGGGAAATTTGAACTATATAACCATCACCTTTCTCCAGAAGAGGGAAACTTTAGATGGACTTATCAAATCTAATTTGAATAACTAGCAAAAATAAGACTGGCAATGTCAGGGATCAGACATTGCCACAGAAATCAATGCCATTTCGAATTACTCAAAAGCCACTTATTTTTCATTGATCGCTATTTTGCAAAACAAAGATCACTAAAATGACTTTGGGGTTTGGTTCTACTAATACTATTATCAGTAATGTTGAGCAAGTGTTTTCAGGAACCTGTGATCCTTAGAGTTCCCACCTTCATGTTGTGATCCTCAAACGATCTTAAACTTATTTTTTTACTACATGCCAGGAAGGGGCTCAAATGTTTAATTGCCTACAGGTTTCACTCTTACCACACAGCTTGGTAGGTCTCAAATACCCTACACCTTATAAGAAGACTGAGACGGTTAAGGTGTCAGCAGGAGAAACAGAGACTGAGGGAAAGAAGAAAGAAAATAACATTTAAGGGTCTACTTAGCATTGAGAAAAGTTTTCTTGAAGAAGTCGGTAAGAGATCAACTATAGATTTTTATTGTGGAAGTCTTGATTATAAAATCGCTAGAATAAAAAGGTTTTCAGTTAAGTCAAATAAAACAAAACAATACTTTTATTCAGGAACACTTTAGGAGTATTATTTATGTTTAAGGAAATATTTGTTAAAAACCTGGGAAATACTGGCCGGACTATCATTGCTGCACACAACAAAGATACAGCTTTTAAACATTTTATTTAGAAGATAACTATCAGAATTAGTACTGTAAATGGTCCATGATAGTGTGCTTCAGCAGTTTAGATTGTCCGGGACACATTTGGGGTATAAATTGGAGTTATGGGGATTTGGGGAAACTACTAGAGACAAAGTGGGGAGCCACTTACCTGCCATTAATAGGGACCAAGGGGGATGCCATAAGAGCACAGTGTCAGGGATTTTGTGAGTATTTGCTCATGACTTGACTAGGAGTTGGGGTGCTAGTAACACAGGATATTTATTTCAACTCTCCCATCCATTCAGTGTTTTATATGCCACCTGGTCCAGGCATGTGATTAATAAGCATTGCTGAACGGGGTGGGGGCAGGCAGAAGGAGCAACAACTCAAAACCAAAAGCAGCAGTGGAGAGGGAAGTGGAAGAAATCAAGGTGTAGCCTGCGTAGGCCTCTGTAGGGGATAGTCTGGAGGAGAAGCAGAGTTATATATAATTTCCTGATAACATGTAGGCCCCAAGAAAAAGAAAAACCAAGTAATGCTGGAGAAATAATGGTAAGCTTAAAAACAGATAAGGTAAACACCAAACTAAAGGAGAGAGATTAATAGGTAAGTATATTCAGCTGTTGAGTTTCTTTTTTGGCAGCCTTAAAATCAATTAGTATCAATGTGTTGAATTCCATAGGCTGGCAGTGTTTTCTGTGAAGGTTGTTTTTTTTTTTTTTGAGACAAGGTCTCACTCTGTCCCTAAGACTGGAGTGCAGTGGTGGGATCATGGCTCATTGCAGACTTCACTTCTGGGCTCAGGTTGTTCTCGTGTCTCAGTCTCCCGAGTAGCTGGGACTTAGGTGCTTGCCACCATGCCTGGCTTATTTTTTTGTAGAGACAGGGTCTTGCCATGTTGCCCTGGCTGGTCTTGAATTCCTGGGCTCAAGAGATCCATCTCCCTTGGCCTACCAAAGTGCTAAGATTACAGGTGTGAGCCACTGTGCCCAGTCTCTATTAAGTTTTATAGAAGAAAGATTGTGTACCTTTGGGAAACTAGACTGCTTATTTAAACCATTATCCCCCCAATAACAGCAGAGTAGATGTTTGGAGCGAAAAGATTTTCTTGCAGTACATGAGATGAGAAAAGGTGAGTTGACTTTTCCTCTTCATTGTAGAGGTAGCATAGCATAATGGGTAAGGGAAGGCAGAGACCCGGAGGTGGAACCACTTGTATCCAAATTGTGACTGTCTTTAGTTAGCAAGTTACACCATCACTCTGTGTCTTAAGTTTCCTCCTCTGAAAAATGAGGATAATGCTACTTCTCTCTAAAGGGTTGTAAGGATTAAATTCAGTATCATGTAGAGCAGATATCACATTAGAGCAATATTTGGCATGTAGTCAGTAGTAGATATTTTTATTGCTAAGAAATAAGGACTGAAAAAGGCATGTTAATGGATAAGAAATATAGAAAAACATGAGATTGATACATGTATCCTCAACAAAAATGAAAGCTATCTGAAGACTAATGTTGGGAGAAAACCTTAACGCAGGAGAGAAAATTGATGAGAATATTTCAAAGCAGAATATTTAAATAAGAGGGCAAGACACTGTCTTTTAAGCAACTTTATAATTGAGTATAAAATAAGAAAGGTGTTTAAACATAGCGATCCATTTTGGAAAGGAAAAGGTGTTGTTACAAGAAGAAAAGGGCAGTGATAAATTGCGTAATATAAAGAAGTGAAGGTACCATTACCTCTTAGGATTCATGGCAAGGAAAATGCCTTAGGAAGCTATTAAGAGGCATTCAAAGTACATTTGGAATAGATGTAGTTCAAGAGCCTAAAGAACTACCTATAGGAAAACATTGACAGGATGATAGGAAAGAAGAAAGTACTTAAAGGATGGAGAAAAAGAAATAAATGGGGTTTTTTTTTTTTCCCACTAAAATATATTAGCTGCTTGAGTGCAGGGACTTTTATCTTTTTCTTTGACTTCTCAGTGCCCAGACTTTTGCTTGGCATGTAATAGGTGCATTACATTATTTAACGAATTCATGAATGAATGAAATTAATGGATTAATGAAGGAATCAAGTTTAACAATTTTTATAAGCACTAGAAGGAAGTAGGTCATATATGAAATATGACTTAACTCTGAAGTGTAACGGAATATGCTTATGGGCAGTAGAAAAGAGTGACCTTTATCTTCAGGGAACAGAATTAGAAAATTCAGGAGTCAGGGAAATAATGGGAGATATTTTCTCAGAATTACTCTGATAAAATTATGGAACAAAATGTGAGAATTTTTTCTCCTGACATTTCAATTCAGGTGTTAAGGATATAGAGGCAACAGTGGCTGATTGAAGTGTGATCAATCTGTGAGCAAAGGCAGAGTATTTGCATGAGGACGTTACTCACGTCTGAACTGTATCAAGAACTGATGATGCCATAGAAATCCTTTTAAGAGGTTCCCGGTGTGTTTTTCTTTAAATGAGAAAAGACAAACGCCTGTGAAACATGGTTCAGCTGCTTCCTCATTCATACATGAAAGGCTCTGGACATGGTCAAACCCAGGGTATAAAATATGTGGTCCTATTATGGGAACAACTAGGAGTAGGAGTTAGAAGAAAGAAACAAAAATCTTTAAACTATAAATGTTAGGAAAGAGGATCAAACTGATTACTTACTTAAAAATAGTAATTTTTTAGATAGACTACTTTTCATCAAGAAGACATGTTAAAGAGCATAAAGGAATTTTTAAGGTAACATTAATTCAGATTATTTCCAATTTGGGTAACATGCTTTATAAGGGCTTTGAACACAAATGGCAGTTGGTGTTTCTAGTGAATTAGGAAAAGGTAATGTCACAAGAAGAGCCGCCATTTAGCCGTTAGATGTATGAATGGGCCATAGATACCTCATGAGAAATTAACTGGCAATTTTAAGAGCCCCATAGCATGCTAGTTTTCAAACTGCAGTCCTCTCTACTGGTGGTGCATTGTTCAGTTTTAAAAATTAATCAACTTTTCAGTTTTATATTTTTCCTAATAACTTTTCTTGCCTTCGATATCAACCAATACTTATTTACTTGCAAGTGACAATAGAGCACAAAAAGACTAAATAGTACATGGTAAACTGCATACATTCTTTCATTCAGGTGATGGATGGTGTCTACTGCCTGCGAGACAGGCTACCACAGAACAAAATGGATGCCGTTCCTGTGTTCTAAACTTAGTGTAGCAGAGGTCTTACAGCTTTCTTGAACTCAGAAATTTCCTAGAAATGTTGAAAATGTAGATCCCCAGATATTAATCTGAGATGGTTTCTGTTAGCTGTGTGTGCTGGGCCGGGGATGGGAGATTGTGGAGGTGCTTAATCCAGGCGGGTGGGTGGGGAGGGCTGACCACAGAGGGATTTCCCAGAGCAAGAGGCATGAACATGGAGAAGTGATGGATGGGAAGGGCTTGGCCAGGATGAAAGGGTTTGGATGGTGTAAGGTAATGAAGAGAGGGTGGCAGACTGTTCTAGACAGAGGGAGAACAAGTGTAAAGACTGTGGCAGCTCATGCCCTTTTTCTACTTGGTAGGCTTCTCCGTCACTTAATATTGTAACAAGCATGTACAGAACACGTCCTACAAGCCAGACTCCACTTACCACTCATGTTGAGATTTGTTCCCAACCCCAAAGAAGCTCGTGGTTGGGCACATGTACCTAAACGTGTGGCTTAAGTGATTTAAATAGTGAAATGCTTGTTGATTACAAAAATACATGTAATACATGTAAGCTGTAAGAAATAATAAAATATATACCTCTCACTTCACTGCTTAGTTTAAAAAACTAGAACCTTAGCAGTACTATTGAAGCTACCTGAATTTCCTAATTCCATCTCCACCCTGCTGGCTCTCTTACTGGCAGATCTCGATTTTTTTCATTTATTGTTCCCTGCTTTTGAAAAAAACTGTAAATACATGTTTTGGGGCATATTCTTTGGGATTTCCTTTGTACACATTACATCCTCTGTAAATGACAGTTTGGTTTGCCACTGTTGTCTTGTTTCTGATTTTAAATGAGATTTTGCTGATATTCAGCCACCAAGATTTGCTGTAGTTTTTTCATGGGCATTTCTTATCTAGTGAAGGACCTCCCTTTTTTGAGTATGCTATGAAGTGTTTGGTTTTTAAATTATAAGTTTGTATAGAATTTGGCCAAATGATTTTTCTGCGTATATTGAGAATATGTCCTTATTTTACCTTTAATCTTTTGATGTGGTAAATTACACTTAATAATTTTTGTAGCGTTGCATTTCTGGCATAAAATCAACTCGGCCACGCTGTGTCTCTTGTGTTGCTTTGGGCTATGTCTCTACTTGTGTTACTTTGGGCTTCTTCCTCCAAACAAGCCATGCTGCAAAAAGGATAATAGTTTATCCCTGCTTCTTTATAGAAGGAGGTTCAGATCCTGCATTTTACAGACTTGGGTCTTACTGTCCTAGAAACCTGGCAGGTACTGAGCACAAAAGCAAACATTGAGAAGTTAGAAAGTTTCTGGCGTTCTCATTGTATTGGTCTCTAGTTCTTTACTTGTTTTAGAGGAGAAAATAGATAATCCCATGGCTTTGCACGATGTGGCTCACCTTGGTAAATCCTTACTCTATGAATAAACACTCTTCTGAATTCAGTAAAATATATTTCCCTTTCCTTCCTTAATGACAGATCCACTTGATACAAATCTCTAAAGAATAAATAGGCAATTTGCATCACTAAGACTTATTAAGGGAGACATAGATTTACAAATTTCTTTCTGGACAAGGAAATATTTGGCCTCAACTTGTGTTCACTCAGTAATTAAGATGGGATTCTACCCTTGTTGATAGCAGAGAAATGGTAAAATTTTATTTTCTTTTAGCTTTCTGAGAAATATACAAAGCTGTCATAGCTTAATGTCAGTCATAAAATTCTGGAGTAATTAAAATAGAAAAAAACCTGTAAAAATTAGTGAACCTCATTTAAATCCCAGTGGTACTGTTTTTGGTGGAAGGTTTAGGACATATAAGACAATGGAAGAATGAATAAAAGCAAAGACAAAACAGATAATAAGTAACCAAATTGGTTTATGTACTTTAAAAAATGTGTATTGCATCTGTCAACCAATAAATGTATGTAGGATCTGTGTGGAAAAATGTTTTTTTCCCAAGCAACAATATAAGTTAAACTACATTGGAGGAAACTTCTGTTCTTATATACTGGAAATTTGTTGTCTTAAATGTTGTTTAAAATAGGGTGTTTTGAATGAGTTAGAAGCATGTGTTGTATAAAGATACCAATTTTATGACTAAAATACTATTCAAACAGAATAAGATACTTTAAAGGAAATTATGTGAAATTATGACCTTTGTGCTATATTTTTATAAAAGTAGTGAGTGGCTGGACTAACATTTACATGTTTAAAAACCTTCGTTGTATTTCATACCCTATGAGTGGTAGATGAGTTTTTGATCACTATATTTCCACAGCTAAATTGGTGCCTAGCCAGTATTATATCCTCAACAAATATTTGAAATGAACAAATGAATGAATGGAATAAATTGTGTAGCTTCTCACAGATGTGTTTATGAGGTAATGTTACCTTGTCTCTGGTGTTACTTTTACACACAATGCCCTTTCCAATCAGAGAAGTAGGTGATACTTACATCTTAGACAAAGTTCAGAAATGTCTTCATGAGTGTTTTCATCAAACTTGGAAAATGGTTAGCCATCATCCTCCATATGCTCTTTTCATATACTGACCATCTCCTTTTGTCACATTGGACCTCATTCCAACTAATTTTAATCCCATTAGGAATTTTCCATAGGATTTTTTCCAGGCTTTTGTAACCTGGAGAAAAGCCCCACAGCAGAAACCAGGGCCAAGATTTCCAGTCTCTGTTCTGCAGAGGCCTCCCTGGATGTGGTGTTGGAAAAGTTACTGCAGCTTTGGGCTCCACTCATTGATTGAGCCAAATAATCTGTAGCATGCTTCTCATTTTAGAATTCTGTGAGTCTAAAAGTAAGAAATTTATTAATGTGTCTCTTTTCTAACAAATAATGAAAATAGGGCATTAAGGGAAAGAGAGAAATAATTATGGGGTTTATCAACCCATTGTCAGTGTATGAAAAAGGCATCTGGACAATGATAGCTAGCCATTTTCAGAGACTTCTCTAGCACATGTGGATATTGATAGCATATCCAAAAACTACTGCGGTGGTTTTCTCAATTAAAGAAGTTCCATTTTCATCACCAGTTGAAGGCGCCTGTTCTTCATAAGTAGATCTTTTTCTTCATTTTTATACTCACTGAAACCATTAAAGGGTGCTATTAAGTTTATGCGCTTGTAAAGAAATGTCTGTCACTGAAAAAAAATCCTGTGTCAGTTGCCAAGAATAGTTTGATCTTCCACACATTTTAGTCTATTTGATTGTTCCTAATTGTGGTAGTTTTAGAATCCCACAGTTATGGAGGTAGTGAATAACTAGTATATTTTGGGCATAGCAAGCACGTTCATAATTGGGGATGTAGAAGTGAGTGTGTATAAAGGATCCCACATTCAGAGGAGGAAGATTTTATCTTTAAAAAGCAAAGATATTAGTTACTTTGTTTGATATAATAATATATGAATGACTAGTTTGGCAAAAAGAGAATTTGCAATAATTTTCAAAGATATTTTAAAGATTTGACTGGGTGTTTTTAACTCCTTGTACTGAGATCAATGTATTTTACTCACAGTTTCATGATTAAGCAACAGATCATACCATCTGTCTTTAGCATGGCTTCCTAATAGTGTGTAACATGTACTTTTGTCACTTTTAATTTAGGATGTTATTTTTTTCCTTAAATGACATAGAAGTGCTACTGTTTGCTAAGTAGTCTCTATGTGTTACGTTTTTTCTGGTATACCAATTATAACTGATCAGGTATCCATAATTCATTTAATGAAGTTTCTTAAATGTCCAATTGCTTCTTTATGGGTATAGCAGACCATAATGGAGGATTTGTTTTACTTCTGTTTAACTGAAATAATTTCCTTTTCAGTTGACTATCCTCTTAAATATCCTTAAAAATAAGTTACTGTCCCCCCTTTTTTAGTCTCATTTACAGACTTAGACCCACTGTCTCAGCAGTAATGGAACTATCCTTAGAGCCAGGTAGAATTTGCCAACACAAGGGAAGATGTTGAGAAACCGAATGAAGGTGAAGAGGAATAGTCTTTGAACTGCAAGATTATTTTTCCTTTCCCTGTATGTGAAATAAATATGTGATTGCATAAATTAACAATAAGTAAAATTAAGCATGATTAATCATTGGTATTTCTATGGCATCTGAGATTCCTTTGAAATCAATGATGCTTCATGGAAATATCACCATTCTGATTTTGTAATCACATTATGTGTTTTGGAATCTTTATACTCTTTGTGCAAAAAGGGTAAAATAGTTTTTATAACAAGTGAATCGGGGAAATGCAATTATTTTCTTATGCTTTTAGGAAGAGCTGGCTTCCTAGTCAATTTAGAAAAAAGTTTCTGAATTGATGCCATATTTTGCTCATATTGTATTTTTATTCAGGTTCTTCATTTTGTAACAAGCTAAATGCAGAAATAGAACCTCAGTATTAATAAACATCATTCTTCACATCCACTCTTGATACAGCATCTCTCTCTTCCTGAAATTCCTATAGTGGAAGCATGCATGATGATTTGAAGCTTGCGTTATAAGAAACTTTCAACCTTTCAGCCAGGATAGGCTTTCACTTCCAGAAAGGACAACAGAAGCCTCAGAGATGGGTATTTTTTCTACTCTTAAAGATATACAGAGAAGTTTCAAACCATCCGTGCTCACCATTCAGTTGGGCTTTATTATCTGGCCCAAGTACCTCTTATGAGAGTTCTGTTGTTGTCCTCTACTTCTCAGTACACATTTGAAGCAAGTCTCAATACCAGGTTCTATGGGAGTTTACAGAGTAAGTAACAAAGACACTTTTTTCCTCAAGGAAAAACTGGTTTTTAGTCTTTCTTGTGCAGTAAAATTTTATATGCTGAAGACAGTAATTAGGTTTTCTACTTGTAATTATACCACTTTGTCTTCTCAACAAATTAATCTAAATATTAGCTTTATTCTAGATCTATTGATAATCCTTTAAACATTTGGCTTAAATGACCCCGTTTGATATTCTCCAAGTTCTGCACCTCTCTCTCAAGTTGACCCCAACTGAGTTACACCCAGCCATGTGTTCATCTGACTTCTACATGGTCTAGCTATTATCTCCTAAGAGTTAAGCGGATTTTTATAAATTCTCATTAACAACACCCACCTGAGGTTACATCCTTTATTTTACATGTACAGTATTTAATATAAGTGATAAGTGTTGGGGTTTGTGTATCTGCCTCTCTATAGATACATTTGTAGAGAGAAACAGCTATAAGTTTATAGTCCCTTTTTTGTCATCTAATAATCCTAGTAATTATAGAAAATATGGCAAACTCATCCTTGCCCTGCTGCTCGCATGTGTGCATGTTTGCGTGTGCATGCCCACACAGAGGAATGTAAGTTAGTCTGCCAGTATTTGGTAAATGCCTGTTATGGGCATGATCAAGACAAAATCTCTGGCTTAGTCTGTAAGGGAGGGGTGTTAAAAAGGGTCCCAATAAACTGTGTTATGCACTGAGGAGTGAACTGGGAATGTAATCTTTGAGCCGAAGCTTGCAGGATCAATTATACTTCATCTGAAAGAGAAAGTGGAACTGGTCATGTTGAGAGCTGGTTCTTTAGGAGAATTATAATTGGTGGCAAATGTCAATTGTGTCTGGAGATAGGGCTGAACAGGTGATTGAGAAGGGCTGACCTTAGGAGCTGAAACCACGGAGAAGAAAGGGCCATTATTTAAGTGGTTCATGTATTGGTTTAAACCGTAAACAGTGTAGCAATGGGATTGGAAGTTGGTGGGAAAGGAAGGAGTCTGGGAAGGAGATATGGAGGTTACCTTGGTGGTCCAGGTAACTTGCATGAAGACCTTGGATTAGGCAATGGAAGTGGAGATGAAAGGAGGTGTGTGGACTCCAAGTGCTTGGTGACCAGTTTAATGTGGGCAATAAAAGAGGCTAAAGTTGAGTGCCTCTGGTTATTCTAGCTTGGGCTTGTGAGTGCTGAAGAGACAAGCTTAGGGAGGCAAGGGTAGTGAGGCAGAGAGAAGGGAATGAGTATCCAGATGATTTTGGATATTTGAGTTGCCTGTATACTTGTAGGAAGAGACTAGAAGTCTTATATTTTAAACCATACATACCTATTCACTTAATGAGAAAATAATGAGACTACAAGTTTGATCTTGAGCTCAGAAGAGAGGTTAGAGATGGAAATGGAGATTGATGGCTGAAATAGTCAAGAGGTACCATGTGCTGTGGGACTAGAAGCAGGTAGATGGATCCCTCAGGAATAAGGGGTGGTGAGAAGACAGGAAGTTCAAGTGTGAGGGGGAAGAGCCTTAGAAACCAAAGAAACATGTTCACGAAGGCAAGTAATAGTAAATTATTGTGCCACAGAAATGGACAATTGGCAAGATGATTGGGTACCTTAATTAGGGCAATTTCACTGAATCATCAGTGCCCAAAGCCAGATGGTAGTGACTTTAGAAGCAACTTGGGGACAGAGAAATAACTAATATTTACTGATACCTGTTATGCTGCACACATTTTATTAGGTACTTCTTGTTTTTCCTGTTTGACTCTCTTATGAACCCTGTGAAGTGAGTATTTTGCACGTAAGAATTGAGTCTTAAGTGTTTGTCCAAACTGCACAACTAATACCAAAGTTTAATTTCCAGTTCATTATTACTCTTCAATTAATTGGTCTCTGACTGTGATTAGATAGGTAGGGTTGATTATTATTTGTTAATAAAGTACATATGACTTATGAAAGAAGACTTCTATCTATATTCTGTCCAGTAGTAACACGAAAATTTCCACTCCAGTGTTACTCATATTATATAATTGGCAGCAACATAGTAGTAAGCAAATAAATAAACAAATAAATAAATAAATAAATAAATAAATAAAGTATATTATAGGCACCAGGAATCAGAATCTCTTGTGGTGAAGGCAAGGACATGCACTCATACACTACATAAAAACACAAGACGGGCTTTATCTTAAGGCACATCTGACAGTTATGAAGGGGTTTAGGCACTATATGAGACATGATACTTGATAAACAAAATATTTTATTCAGAAGATATTAGCAAAGCTTTTCCCTTTTTAAATGTGCATCACTGAGTCTTTAGGACCGTCAGAATTTGGCAGTGTTCTGATCATAGTCATAAGTGTGTAAGAAGGCATTGGTTAAGTCAACTACTGTAACTTCCCAACTAAACTCTAATAATTGGTATCTAATGAATGTGTAAGTGCCAGTCAATGACTAATACTAAAATAATTAACAGTCACTGGTAAAACAACATTATGCCTGCAATAGTAAATAGTATGAAAGGGCATTTATACCTATTGTAAACTTGTCCATAGTTAGTAGAAAAGGTGACAAGGGCCGAGCATTTTAATCAGACTATGCAAATAGTAGAAAAGTGGAAGCTTGTAAGAATGTAGTTTCTATCTTATGTGGCCTTTTTTTCCTAGAGGTTTCCAAGCTTTAAAGCTGCTTCTATAAAGCTTGGTGATATGATATAATGTCCAAGGAAGGGGAGAAGCCATGGGCATTCCAGACTATTCTAGTCCATCAAAGAAAATTTCTTTGATTGTGGTTCAAAAGCTGTAGAAAACAAGTTGTACATTAGGTGAAGGCATTAGGGATCATTACAGAAATATATAGGAATAACTTCAAATAGAAAAATTAAAGGAAGTTGCAACTGAGGGGCTAGCACATGGTGAAGTTTGCTTTCTATATGAAAATGAGGGGATTCCTTTCTTTTGGAAATTCATTGATAAACTGCATTTCTTTTTCTACCCACAAAATGCAAAATTTAGTGCTATTTGCAATCTGACAAGTGAATTGACACTTAGACATCAAATCTTTTAGAAATTTTTGGCTGATTTTCTTCTTGGGAATTTAGGATGGATACTTGAACTTTTTTTTTTTCCTTTTTCTTTGATGAGATTCTAGTCATGTTTTAGTTTATATCATAGCAAAGAGGTTTTAAATGACCTCTTTATGAATGCAGTTGCTACTGCTTCCATTCGCATTTCCCTTGATCTCAGCATGGCTTTTGACACTGTCAACTGTGCTATCATTTCAGAGTGCTTGAGGGAATTTTCATCCTTAAACACTCAATTTTACATCAAAATAACACTTGAAAAGCACAGTTTTGTAGGCAAATATTTTATCTAAATGGTTTTTTCACGAATACTGAAAATTCTACTTAGTTAAAACAATAGAATATAGAGTTCTGATTATTTTAATTTAGCTTTGGGGAGATTTTCCATTTTATCCAGCTACCAGGAGCTGTTGTAAAGATATTTTGCCTGTGGTCTGTTTGGTTTTCCATGAACATAGGTGGCTTCATGTATGAGTAGTCACCTCTGCCTACAGAAGTGGGCAACAAGATGGACCCATGAAGTTTGTTTCGAATTAGAAGTTACTGTTTAGCTGTGGTGAGTTGCTGGTATGAAATTAGTGATTTCTGTACTTAATACCCTATTACTGCATTTACCTGTTAGATATTAATATAGATAATGCCATTTCTAAACTGTCTCTTAGTGAATGTGCTTAAAGACTGATTTTTTTTTTTCTCATAACATGCTGGTTAAAGAAGAGGCTTCACAGGTATAGTCTGGCTCTCAGCTGTAGGGCACCCCAACTTTTAGTTTCAATGTTGCTTCATAAACAGAGCTCTTAGTCCAAGATTATTGGTTATAAAGCTGGTGCCAGCTTTTGTCCTTTCGTTGCATATTATGTCACGCCAATTATTAAGACTTATAAATGTCACTTGAAAAATATAACCTTACTCTTCGTGTAATCCTGTCTAATGTGGAAGTCTGGAATTCACTTTTGATTTCTGGACTCCACAGCTATTTTACTCAGTTGGCTGTATGCCAGCAACCCTTTTCTAAGCAATCCCTGAAGTTATAGGGACAAGTAAAAGTGAGGAGAACTTACTCGTAAACTTGGACAAACCAATGTTGACCTTTCAGCAAACGAAGAGATAATGGTTGTGGTAGCTGGTAAGGTAGGGATTCTGAGTGGATTTCCTGACTTAATTTTGAAATGTGTTTCTTCTTGGCCACTATACTGTTGGGAACTCATCACTACAGGTTTAAGTTAGAGAGCTATACGTTTTCAGTAATGGGAAAGAAGTTTTTTATTAAAAGTAAGACATTCAGTGCATTTTACCATAAGTTTGTTAATCATTTCTGTGCAAAAATTGCATATTTCTTTGTCGTAAGAGAAGTCTAACATTTTATAAGAAGTCAAAGCTGAGCAGCTTTTTGCAATTCTGATTATGAAAAGCAAATGTGATTATTTTGGATTTGGGTCATTGATTACAAATATAGCAGTCTGAATTTTTCAGTGGGGGTTAAAAAAAACAGTTCTGAGAAATTTCCCTTTTGACTCTCTTGGATTTCTGAAGAAGAAAAAGGAAGGAAAAGACCAAAAGAAACAATAAAATATTGGCATTGGAGTGGGTCAGGGATAAATAATTTTAAAATGGATGAGCGCAACCAGTTCCAGCAGCCAATACTCCATTGAAAAGAAATGATTGGTAGTCCATCTCCTTAGATTCTGAACGGAAGTGGAGGAACACTTTTACAGTGAAGTAGACCTCATGTAATTGGAATGGATCCAAAATGGTTTTCCACTGGACACAATAGGTTGTCTTATGCAATAAAAGCAGCACAAGTAGACATGATGTAAGTGGACCTAAAAGTTCTGAGCTGTGGCCATTCATGTGCAATAACTACCTTTTGTTGTTGTTGTTGAGACAGAGTCTCGCTCTGTTACCCAGGCTGCAGTGCAGTAGTGCAATCTTGGCTCACTGCACCCTCTGCCTCCCAGGTTTAAGCAATTCTCCTGTCTCAGCCTCCTGAGAAGCTGAGACTACAGGCACACGCCACCACGTCCAGCTAATTTTTGTATTTTTAGCAGAGACAGGGTTTCACCATGTTGGCCAGGATGGTCTCAGTCTCCTGACCTCTTGATCCACCTACCTCAGCCTCCCAAAGTGCTGTGATTATAGGTGTGAGCCACTGCGCCTGACCAAATAAATACCTTTTTAAAATGAAAAGTTCTTCGATTCTGAAAAAACTGAATGAAAACCATGTTCATGATAACCTTTAACACATTGAAATACAGGCTATGATGAGTTCTATACAGTTTTCTGAAATTTAGGACTGCAGTAATAATGACAGTAATTCAGTTTTAATGAGATAAGTGGTAGGATCCCCATTTTACAGATGAAGAAACTGAGACCCTGGGGTGGTGAAACTCACCCCAAGTGGTATCGCTAGTCAACAGCAGACCTGAGATTGGAAACCAGTGAGCCTTGTTTCAAAATCTGTGCCGTGCAGTTTACTTTCTCCAACTGTCACACAACCTCTTAACATCTCAGGCACTTCTTGATGTGGGTACTTGAAAGGTTTAGTTTTTAGCTATTACCTTTGCAATACAACAGCAATGGCCTTTGCATCTGGGATGATATACTTCATATATCTGTTACAAAGATGATGGGATCAATTTACCAGCACCACTTTTGCCTGATCTATGGAAGGAGGCAGTTTTAATTCATTGATTTAAGTTTGTTGTAATATGCTCCCGAAGAACCAGGCTTAAATTTATAGAAATTTCCCTTTATTTTTCTTCGTGGCCATTGATTAAAAATGAGATGAATGAATATGCCAAAACTTCTTGTCTTTTTCTGTTCTCTTGAAAAATTTAAGAAGTAATGGAAGCTCAGTGTAATCAATGCAAAAAAAGAACAAATTGTTGAATATTATGAAGAATTATTTGCTAGAAGAATGCAAGAGAAAATTCAACTGTATAGATGCTAAAGTAGCACATTATGTATAAAATGTAGAATGAAATAAGAAACATAATTGAATTAGCATGAGGACATTAAGTGATAAAATGAATGTTTTTATTGACTAAGGGTGAGTAGTTGGACTATTATAGTGAAAATCTCCATCAAGGCATTTGAGATATTTAAGACTTAAATGTGACTTTGATGTAGCCTCTGGCAACATCTGAGGAGTTTCAAGACAAAACTGAATCATTTACATGGCATCTTATTACTAAATAAATTTTGTTTGATTCACCATCAACCCAGATTATTATTTTTTTCTTAAAGCAAGCAATCCACTAGGATTTGTAATGTATCTGTTGGATTTTTAAAGGCCATTATAATTGATACTATTTTAAATGAAGTACAAATTTCAAAGTCAATATATGTGTGAGTACAAATGGGTGCATATACACACCAACCAGATTTTTGCTGTTTGTGTCTTCAACTAATATAAAGATTAGTGGAAATTGTAACAATGAGCAAAGCCTAGTATATGTTACATAAGAATTAAATCAGGATTTATAATATTGTCAATAATTTCTGGAGATAATTTAAATTTAACATCTCAAGAATGGCCCAGTATCTTTGTCATGTTAGTTGGCCAACATGAAAATGTGTTTCTAGAGCTATTTGGCTAACATTTATAATATTAATCCCAAGTTTGGGAAATCTGTTGTGAAATAGACTAGGGATTCTCAATAGTTTTTAGGGAGAAAGGAGGGTACAACTTTCTGAGCAGAATTATCTGGTAGGTATAGAGGGTTTCTAAAATATAAGCTCTCCTGCTTTTCCCAAAAATGAGGGGCGGTGGAACATCTTTGTCATCTTACTTGTGGAGAATTGGGCATAATCTATCACTTTCTTGATGGAAGTTTGTAATATCTTTAGGGTTTTGGTAATCAGTGAGTAAGACTGACGCATTTAAATCATCTACTATAAGTGCCAACCACAGGTCATTAAATATAGTAGTCATACAATAATTAGGACTTGAATACATATAAAGCTATAAGCTAAGCATAAAACTTTTAAAGGATTGGTTTAATTCTTCTTTGAGGTTAGAAAGCATACTTGAAAAGATTCATTGGTTTAATGAATTAAGGTTGGAATAAAAGTACATCCATGCCCCAGCAGCATGCTCAGTCAACTGTGCTTTCTCTCTGGTCCAGAGAGATACAAAACATCCATGTGTTTATGCATAAATAGAGTCTTCCAACAATTTTCCCATCAATTCCAAATCGAAGGAAATAAAGTGGTGTTTTGGGAAGAGGGAATGAGACAGCGTTCCAATGATCTAGTGTGCTGTAAACTTAAAATGCTGAAATGAATGTGTGAAAATTTATATGAAATTCTGCAGTTAGACATAAAAACAATGGGGCTTCTTTGAGCTATAGGATTATATACTGCTTGAAACGAAATGGAACCTGACTTCAAGGTGCTTGGACAGTATTTTCTTAGGATATTGTCTGTCTTGACAAGAAAAGAGAGACAGAGGAAGAAAGAACTGGATGCATGATTAAATACTGCTTTATCATTAAAAATTAGTTCTGGAGGATATACTCCATTTGGTAAATGGAGTATATTTAGTAAAGCTGTAGTTGCAAAAGTTTCTTCATGATAGAGATTTTCTCTTCTCTTGACTTCCTATGGGATTATTATGACTTACTCCCAGTGGTTGGGAACTTAAAATTGGGTGTCTAGATGAGTAATATTCTCTGCTTAGTACATCAGAACAGTCTTTTAATTACCTCCAGTGAGGATCACAAATGACTTGTCAAGCATACAAAATCAGATAAAACTGAGCATCCCACTATAGGATTTTGAGACTGTTCACATGTTACCATCAGTTGCCCTTTCTGCTGCCCAGCTAGCATCTATGTGCACATTGGCTTCCTGGTGTCCTATTGCACCAAAACCCGTATCATACGGTCAGTTTTTCCTGGATTGGGCTTTTTATTTACCACATTGTTACTTCCAAAATTACAAATAATGGTATAAGAACTAAATGGTTTTCTTCATATTATTAATTTTAACTTGCCAACAGGAGAGGTGGGAATCTTATATCATTGGAGTGTATTGATGGTTGGGTGAACTGAAAAGATGTAGATGGGGTGAAGGATGTGGTTCTTAAATTATTTTTAAGCCCTGAGTATGTTGGCATATTAAAGAATTGAATTCCTCAGACTTTCTCCTCCTGACAATTTGTTTCATATTGTGCTTCTGTTCTGAATACAAGCTCCATACAATACTGCACAGTCCAGAATGGTAGCCATTAGCCCTATGTGGCTCTTTAAATTTTAACTAGTAACATGAAATAAAAATATGTTTCCTCAGTTGTACTAGCCTCATTTCAAGTGCTTAATGGCCACATGGGGCTAGTGGCTACTGTAATAAACAGTGCAGATCATAGAACACTTCCATTATCACAGAAAGTTCTACTGGACAGCACTGATTGAATATATTCTCAGATTTCCACATGCTTTCCTTGTCTACTCCCCTCTTGGCTTTCCAGTCCTATAATATACTGCCTGCATGATTTTTTTTTTCTTTTTTTTTAAGAGAAAGAGTTGCTGAGTTTAAGGGATTTCATTTTTTAGGGTACTTTGCATGTTGTTTGCTATCAGTGCTCCTTCTTAATAATTACAGTAGTACTCCCTTATTCTGAATATATATTAAAACATTTTTCAGTAGGCCTGTGATGAAGTGTACTTTCACCACTCCTCTTTGGTGGTGTGGTTCAGTACCTTGGTTTTAATTCATGGAAACACCACTACTGCACAGTAAATTATATTGAAATAAGTGTGGCATATCTTGACATAAATATCCCATGAAAATGAGGAAAAACAAGTTTGACACTCAGGTGGCTAATACATCACTCAGATATTAGGAAATGGATTGCACTCTTGTTGACAGAAAATAAGGGGATAGAAGATGATTTCAATAATATGTGAGTAGGGAAAAGAACACAGAGAAAAATAGTAACTATTCTGAGTTCATTTTGCTCATTTTGTTTTTAGGGGTGAAAATGTAGAACATGAGCAGGTGACCATTGTGTAAGTGTGTTATCCTTTCCCGTTACTCCCTGGCCAGTGTGTCTTATTTCTTTCTAGAAGTATTGGTGTTGGCAATATTTATCTCTGTTCTTCTGTGAATTCTCTCATTTGCATTGCATTCATTTATTAAATTCATGCATCCTTCACCGTGTCATTTCCCTTTCATACTTCAGTTTTGTTTTGCTTTTCCCATTGATGCAGGATTATAATTCTTAGCGCTCAAGTGCATTCAATATTCAGTAGAGAAGAATCACTAAAAAATAGTCTTAGAAAAGAATCAGAAATTCATCCTTTGCTTGCTGTAGAACAGCAAAGAAAACAGCAAAAGGTATAGCAATAGCTGAGAAGTGTTATGGGAGGGGGAAGAAGGGTCAAGAAAGCTATCAGGACTGGCTGCATTTGGAAGTGAATGATGGAATTAAGAAAGCCTATTGACTATGGCCAAACATAGCGGGGGAAGTCCTAAAGCTGCTTGGTATCAGTCCATCAATTCAAAAAGCAATCTGTATGTTTACCTCTTCTTTGCTTTTGGACAAACAATGGCGGAGCATCAGGGCAGCCTCCCAGGAGAAGTAATTTCTCAACAGTTTGTTGTATGTGGGATGCCATCATAATTTAATCATATTGATACCAAAACTGTACAATGGAATGCATTGTGAGACAGTGATTGGCACCTGCAGTCACTTATTATTTTGTCAAGAATTTGACATGCCAATCAATTGTGAGAGCAATGTATGCTTGCTTGAAATTGATCATGAAGCACCTCATGTTAAGCATCTTGATGTTTTCGGCTAATGTAGGTCATTGCTGGGCTTTAGAGCTTTCAATTCTGCTTCAGTTTTGTTACTAAGGGGGAAATGATGATGAGTGTGAGCTGTTGAAAACATTTCACAGCTACTAAAAGACTACTACTTTTTAGAATGGACTCCAAAGTGAATTGGCACACTGGCCTCCATTTATTTAATGACTTATTCCATGATTATCAAAATAAAAGGAGCCTACTAGGGAGAATTTTAAAAGTACAGACAAATATAAAGATGAAAAAAGATAATTCTACAAATCACAGTAGCTACTGTTTAGAATTTAGAGCTGTTTATCTACAGTCTTTCAAAATTACTTTATCCTTTGGTAAACTGATTTTTAAAAATTTGTTAGCATATCATATCATTAAATATTTTAAAACATTTTAAGAGTATACAGTACATATATAGATATAATCCTCTGATTAGATATTTAGACGGTTTCTTATGTGTTTGATATTATAAATATACTCGTGATGAACATTTTTGCATAAATTCTGTATGAATGTTTGCATTCCTTGAGATTGCGATATGAGAATAGAATTGGGATGAAGGATGTACATCGGAAGGCATCTGATATGTATTGACAGATTGCTTTCCAGCAAGTATGCCATGGCATTCCCAGCAGTATGTGAGGATGATATCGTTTTACCACACCTTTGTCAACACCAATAGAGTTTTTAGGACATTTCTTAATTTGATAGTAAAAATTAGTATTCCATTGAAAATCACATAAATTAATATTAAACAATTTATTTATTTTTATCACATTTCTTTTGCCATTCAAGGGGCTCTACCTATTTTTCTGTTAGAACTTTAGTGATTTTAATTAATTGCTGTGAACTGGTTATTAAGGCTGTAACAGTTTTAGCCTTAGTACTTTGTACAGTTTTATTTTTCCTCCTTGTTTGTAATTTAATTTATATCAGCCCACCCCCCCTTTTTTTTTTTAACTAAAATCTGTCAATTCTTCCTTCTGGGATTTTTTTTTTCAGTACTTTCATAGTTAAAAAGGAATCGTTCCCTATCCGAACAACACAAGACATACACTAACATCTTTTAGCCTTAACTGCTATAGTGCTGAAGTTATGTTGACATCTAATAAATGTGGTTTTGATGCTCTTAGTACAGTATGTGGAATATAGTGGATTCTAAAAAGATAACTGAACATACTGAATGATTTCATGCCCTATACTAGGATCCAGGCCATTTTTTTCTGTGCCATATGTCAGTGTTTGTATTCAAATCATACTTCTTTAATTGCCATATTTTTATAATATGTTAGTATCTGGTAAGGGGGAAAAAATGTTGTCCTACTTCTCTTTTCTAAATTTTACTTGAAATCTTGACATATTGGTTTCTCCAAGTAAGCTTTTACATCTTTTGTTAACTTAAGGAATATCCCTTTGATATTTTTATTTGGGGAATAGAAAGGTTATTATTTCTGAAGTATTCTATCTTTCCATTGAGGACTATGACACATACCTATGTATGTTCATGTATTCCTTTATGTCCTGGAGAAAAATTTGGCTGTTCTCTTGATTTCAGTAGAAATACCACTTAGTAGTGGCTCACACCTGTAATCCCAACACTTGGGGAGGCCGAGGCAGGTGGATCACCTGAGGTCAGGAGTTCAAGACCAGCCTGGCCAACACAGTGAAACCCCATCTCTACTAAAAAAATACAAAAAATTAGCTGGGCTTGGTGACAGGTGCCAGTAATCCCAGCTACTCTGGAGGCTGAAGCAGGAGAATGGCTTGAACCTGGGAGGAGGAGGTTGCAGTGAGCCGAGGTCATGCCATTGCACTCCAGTCTGGGCAACAAGAACGAAACTCCATCTAAAAAAAAAAAAAAGAAAAAGAAAAAGAAATACCTTTTAAATCATATCTCCTTTAAGATTATAAGATAATTATGCTTATTGCCACTTACCGTTTATAAGGTTAAAAAAAGTATCGTGGCTGGCCGTGGTGGCTTATGCCTGTAATCATAGCACTTTGGGAGGCCAAGGTGGGAGGATCACCTGAGGTCAAGCATTTGAGACCAGCCCAACCAACGTGGTGAAACCCTGTTTCTACTAAAAATGCAAAATTATCCAGGCATCGCAGTGCATCCCTGTAACTCCAGCTATTTGGGAGGCTGAGGCAGGAGAATCACTTGATCCCAGGTGGCGGAGGTTGAGGTGAGCCAAGATTGCACCTGGGCAGCAAGAGCGAAACTCTCTCTCTCTGAAAAAAAAAAAAAAAAAAAAAGTATCCTTCTGTTTTCTTAGCTTTTCAAACCTTCTAATAAAACCTATTGTTGTTTGTGATTGAAGTGAACTGTATAAAATGTAAAATTAACCACTTTGCAGTGAACAATTTAGTGGCATTAGTATACTCACAATGTTGTACAAATAGCACCTCTGTCTAGTTCTAAAACATGTTTATCACCCCAAAAACGAAACCTCATACCCATTAAGTATTTACTTCCTGTTTCCCCTGCCCCACCCACTGCCAGCCTGTGCTCTGTCTCTGTGGATTTACCTATTCTGGATGTTTGCTGTAAATGGAATCATATAATATGGCCTTTTGTGTCTGGTTTTTTTCACTGAGCCTAATGTTTTTGAGATTCATCCATATTGTAGCATGAGTCACTACCTTATGCCTTTTTATGTTTGAATAGTATTCCATTGTGTGGATATAACATAACTTTATTATCCATTGCTGGATATTTGAGTTGTTTTCCTCTTTTGACTATTGTGAATGGAACGGCAATAAACTTTGGGCACATATATTTGTTTAAGTACCTGTTCTCAGTTCTTCTAGGTATATACTTGAGACTGGAATTGCTGGGTCATATGGTCATTGTACATTTAAGTTTTTAAGGAATAGCCAAACTATTTTCCACAATGACTTAATCATCTTACATTCACACTGGAAATTCAGAATTTTCTAATGTGCTTGCCAATACTTATTTTTCATGTTTTTAACAAATAAAAAAACTTACAGCTATCCTAATGGATGTGAAGTGGGACCTCATTGTGGTTTTGATTTGTGCTTCTCTAGTGAAGAATGATGTTGAGCATCTTTTAAGATGTGCTTGTTGGACAAAACCTATTGTTTTGAACTCAGTTATTGCTACTACATTATTTTTACAATTTTTAAATTTGGATATAGTTTTGTAACGTTTTCATCAGTTACTGAGACACTCATGTCAGCATTTCAGTCTTTCAGTCCTTGCATACTGCAGCATCTTTATAATTCTGATTTATTTCCCAGTTACGTGAAGTACATCTTCATGTGAGTATTACTATTTTTTTGAGACAGAGTCTCCCTCTGTCATCCAGGCAGGAACGCAGTGGCATACTCATGGCTCACTAGAGCCTTGAACTCCTGGAATCAAGCGATCCTCCTGCTTCAGCTTCCTGAGTAGTTAGGACTACAAGTGTGCACCAAAACACCCAGCTAATTCATTTTTTCATTTTTATTTTTTGTAGAGATGGGGGGTCTTGCTGCATTGCCCAGGTTGTTCTTGAACTCCTGGCCTCAAATGATCCTCCTATCTTGGCCTCCCAAAGTGCTGGGATTATAGGTGTGAGCCACCACACCTAGCCTTCATGTAATTTAGAAAATGATTTATATGCCAGATTTTCTGAGTCCTCGAATATTTTATCTATTATTGTTATCATACTTGAATTACAACTTGGTTTGTTACAAAATTTTCGGCTTATAAACATTTCCCTCTTAATTATATCATTGAAAATTTTGTTCTTTTTTCTCTCTCATGATATTTAAGTTACAGGGGAGATATTTTATGCCAACCAGAATTTTGTTTCTTTGAAGATAAGCTGGTTTATTCTACAGAGAGGTTTGCAGTTCACCCACCACCCCTTGGGCCTTGTATTGAAAACCTTTACCCAGAGTATGTATATATGAATGCGTATTTGTATGAAAATTTTTCATTTGGCATTTAGGAATGCCATTCTTTTCCAGCCCCTTATAAAAGTCCAACAGGATATTTGTTAAGTTGAGAAGAGATTACCTGGAAGAAGCGATAGGCCGGAATTTCAAAGGAAAGTTAGAAAGTTGCAGAATCTTGCTTTGTGTGGATGGTGATGTGCTCCTTTGATTTGAAACCTTTTTTCTCCTTTGCAAATTAAGGTTTTGTTTTTAAATTTCTATAGTGCCTCTTTAGTTTTGGCCTTGACTTTTGCTTTTATTTCACTTTTTATTTTTTCCCTCGCTTTGTGATAGGTGTCATTCAAATGATAGATCTACTTTCTATTCTTCCTGATAATCCTCTCATCATTTTCAGTACTTTGTCTTGTCCTTCTGAGGTCTAGAAGAACAGCACAGTGTTGTTCTTCACATTAGTGGTTTAATTTTCTGCACTGCCCATGATAAGTTTTGCTATGTACTGTGTCCTTTTTGTTTTTCCTATTGTCTATTCGTTTCTTTCCTTACCATGCCCAGCTCTTTTCATTCACTCAGTTTTTTGTCTTTGCAGCTCTCCTAATGTGATTTCACAGACTACCTGACCAAGAAATGTCAGGGCCAGGGTATAACCCAAGGGTTTCCATGGTACTGGAAATGTGAACTCTTGTTGTTTGTTAATTATTTTCAAAGAAAATATATACTAAATATATGAAAAATAAAGAAGAATGAAAGAGTGTGCCTCCTTGAAAATCTATACTTCACTACTGAGGGCTTTACTATGAATGTATCACAAGTAAAGAGTCGCAGATGGTTTACAATTTCATGTAGAAGCTGCTATGTCCTTGTTAGAGCCTTGCCTAATATATAAATACAGATTATGCCTCTCAAAAAATAAGATGAAGTAATAAGGGAAGAAGGGAAATTTCACTTTTCACCTGTTTTTTTTCCTATATTTATGACTAATTTCTTTGCTTACATATGATGAGTGTGAGCATCCCAACACATTGCACAGATATCACAATTTGGTAGTTTGTAAAGTGGGGGAAGCATGAGCTTCAGAGTGTTATCTAGACAGGGGTTTGCATAACTGTTCTACCACTTTCCACTTATGTATGCTCGACCCCCTTCCCTAACCTCTGAGCCTGAATATCATACTCTGTACAAATCCCCATCTTGAGGAAACTCGTGAGGGTTGGATGAGATGACCATCCTTTAATGAACCTAGGATGGCACTTGGCACATGATAGCACTCAACAATTATATTTCTTACTCAGTATTCATTTATTGAGTCCTATGAATCAGGCATCATGCTAGGCCCTGGAGGCTCAGTTATGAATAAGACACAATCCCTGCTCTCAAGGAACTCTGAATTTAGGAGGACATGCAGAAGAGGAAAACAACAATAGTAATATTCTACAATAAAAGACTGTTCTGGAGAGCCTAAAGTGGTTTATCTTATTCACCTTTGCAGTACCACAGTTTCAGACACCTAAACATGCCTTAGCTATGGTCAAATTAATGATTTACTGTGTGAATGCTGGGATGTATAAATGGATAATGTCCAAGATAGAGCTTTACCAAAGGGCAGGAAGAACAGAGAAGGCCATGACTTGATCAGGGAAGATTTTTAAGTAGAAGTTACACTTCAGCTGAAGTTTTTTCCTTCCCTGTTTCCTTTGTAAATTGGATTAAATTTTTGCTGCACCAAGGGACTTGATATTTCAAGGAACCTTGCTACATATCTTTTTTGTAAAGTGAAATCTTTTGTAATGCAAATAATCACTTCCTAATTTATATGTGGAACAAGTTAAGATTTTTGTATGTCAGGTTTTTTTTTTTTTTCTTTTCATTTTTAAAGATGGGCACAATGGTCTATCTTTGCAATAAGTAAAAACAACCTTACAATAATTGAATGAGAAATTATTGATTGAATTTAATCTGCATTTTTTTTCTTCCACATCCTATAAAGAATAAAGAAGCTGTTTTAAATGTAAAAATGCCCTTGCTGAAGTGAATAAAGAAGACATGTTTGTGTAGTTTTGATTGGAAGTTAAGGCTTTCTTTCTCATTAGATAATCAACTGTTCTTTACAGGTCACTTCTTTTAGACTCCGTTTCCCCATATGCAAAATGTGGGATTTGAAAAGTGTTTCTTAGTTCTGTTGCTGCTCTAAAATTCCCTGAAAGGAAAATAAAATGATTAATGACAAACTTGTTTTGTAACTATAACAGTAAACCACAAATAGCCAGTATGCTAGGAGATAGAAATAAAAATGACTCTTATGTTTAGTTTAAGATCAAGAAGTTTGGATTAAAAAAAACTATGCACAGTCATGTATATTTTAGACCTTTAGAAGATACCAGGCAATTATTAGAAGATGAAAATTTTATAGCCAATAAAAAGTCATTATAAATACAGTAAGAAAATTTTCACTTCAATATTTTCATATTGAAAGAAGGCTTGTGTACATACACACATTAAATAAATTCCAATTCAAACTTGGGCCATAGTATAAGAAAATATTCAGTTACACCAAATAGCAAGAAGCAGAGTCTTCAGGAAACAAATAGAATGTGAAACAAATGAGGGAAAATTCACCTTTTATTAATTTCCTGTCCTTGCTACCTTTCTTCTCTGAAGGATGTTTACAGTAATATAAGTAACCATAGGGGGCAATTCATCCTGAGTGTGTGGTTAAATTTTGTTCCAATATTAAGTGTTTTTAGCAAACATGAGACTTTATTTTAGGCAAAATTTTAATTTTAGATACTGATTTTGGGAGATTCATCTGTTATCTCATTTCTATTGCTTAGAAATGTACTAAATTAACCCAAGGAACAATGAGTATATAAAAATATTATGTCACATCATCATTCATATTGTATATTTATTATAAGCCAACATTACAAACTGTTTTGTTGTATCAATAATACCTTAGAGATGCCCTGTCCATTATGGTAGCTACTCGCTGCATGTTCTTATTGACTGCTTAATATGTAGCTAGTCAGAGTTGGGATGTGCTGTAAAGATACACACTGGATTTCAAAGACTTTTTAAAAAGAATGTAAAATGTCTCCTGAAAAGTTTTGCATTCTTAATTGTGATGACAATATTTTGGACAGATTGGGCTAAGTAAAATATGTTTTTAAAATTAAGCTCAACTGAAAAAAATGTAAATGTAGCTGCTAGAAAGTTAAAAATCATTTATTTGGTTTGCATTATATTCTTTTCTTTTTTTAAAAAAATTTTTTTTGGAGACAAGGTCTCACTGTGTCACCCAGGCTGGGGTATAGTGGCGTGATCAAAGCTCACTGTAAGCCTCCAATTCTAAGACTCAGGCAATATTCCCACTTCAGCGTCCCAAGTAGCTAGGACCACTGGTGCATGCCACCACACCCTGCGAATTTTTAATTTTTTGGTTGAGATGGGGTCTTGCCATGTTGTCCAGGCTGGTCTCAAACTCCTGGGCTCAAGGGATCCTCTCACCTTGGCCTCCCCAAGTGCTAGGATACAGTGAGGATACCCTGCGAGCCACTGGGCCTGGCCTGGCCTTGCATTATATTTCTATTGGACAACACTGCCTTAGACTTAAAGTACTCATTTTTTGAGTACTGATGTATTATTTCTGACACAGTATATAAATATACCGATGATTGATGGTTCATTGATAGCTCTTATCTGAGACATTTGTGACATATGAATAACAGGCTTTTATTACTCTATCATCAACATAGGAATAATCCATAAGGTATGTAAAGGAAAGGGCTATACACCAAATGATTTGAGAAAACTTGATATACTTTGTGCCACCTCTTCTTATTCTGAAGTGTTCATCACTCCTGTGACTGATTTGGACCAAGATTTATAAGTGCTTTTAAAATTTCTTGTTCAAATTAGTTTTTCTTCAGTAATATTTAAAAACTTCTGTATCAGTCAAGGTTGTGCTTAATCACACCTTCTCTTGACTACCTTTTAAATGCCTACAGCCATAAATAAAGTGTACTTCATCAGTACTTCTGATGTACATGACTTGTTTTTCTCTGCAGTTGGTATCATCATTTGCCTTGTGGTGGTGGTATTTTTCCTTTGCTCTAACTTTCCTTTAAAATTGTATATCCACCTTGCATATTGGCTTATTTACTTATGTATATAGGTAGTTCCTTTAGTAGTGTCCTAACATATAGTGGGTACTTTGAAAAATATTTATTGAATGAAGACAGGAATGGAGAAAGCCTTTAGATATTTGGTTCTTGAATAGAACTTCAAGACTGCAAATACACCTAGAAAATTCTTACTTCACTTCTTTGCCTGAACTAGATAGAGGAATCAGCATTTTTTTAAATTGTTATACTTTTAAGTTCTGGGATACATGTGCAGAACGTGCAGGTTTGTTACATAGGTATACACATGCCATGGTGGTTTGCTGCACCCATCAACCTGTCATCTACATTAGGTATTTCTCCTAATGCTATCCCTTCCCTAGCCCCCGACCCACCGACAGGCCCTGCTGTGTGATGTTCCCCTCCCTGTGTCTATGTGTTCTCATTGTTCAACTCCCATTTATGAGTGAGAACATGTGGTGTTTGATTTTCTATTCCTGTGTTAGTTTGCTGAGAATGATGATTTCCAGCTTCATCCATGTCCCTGCAAAGGACATGAACTCATCCTTTTTTATGGCTGCATAGTATTCCATGGTGTACATGTGCCACATCTTCGTTACCCAGTCTTTCATTATAGCTGTTCATGTTATTTTTAAAATGTAATTTACCCCTCAGGCAGAATTTTCTCTTAAAAAATAATTATTAAGTGAGTACCTGCTGAGGTTTAAAAGATTAACTTGTCCTTCAGCTCTCATCCTTCATCAAAGTTATTTTGACTCTGTGATGTCACATGTCAGAATGAACCTAAGGACTCAAGCAAAGCATTGTTGAAACATGCATCAGCAATAAGTTGATAGGTTCTGCTGCATTTCTTTTCTTTTTCAAATTTTTAAAATTGTTTTTATTATGAAATAAACGCACCAAATATTGATCATCTAGGAAATACTTAGATAACTCTAATGCTCCAAATAGTTTCCTGTGCATTTCAGTGTTCTGGCATTGCCTTTGAGTAAATAAATTCAATATGCAAAGTTACAAATTTTGTTTGCTTTAATTCTCAGGTGCTCTTAGTGGTTGTTCTCTTGTTCTTTAATCCTTCCCATAGTTCTGTATTCAGAAATTATCCCCACTTAGCAATAGGTGAAATGATTTCTCCATAATAACGCTGTGAGTACAGCTAAGCCAGAACTTACTACTCTGTCTCTGATCTCATGCATTTTTCTCCAGTTTAACCTAAGAGCAGTCTAAGTGAGAAATCAGATTTTGGATTATGAAGTCATTTTGCCATACCTTGCTGACAGCTCTTTCTTCCCTGAGCCAATTTCATTGCTGGCCTTCCACTCAGAACCAGATAGGATTTCACTGTTATACATAGCCTCTGTATCCTATTGATTGGGGTAAGACTTCTTGATTTGTTTTTAAAAAGCTGGATCTAATGCGATATTCCTTGAAAGGAATAGGAGATTTTTTGGAATTAATTATGTTCTTTATTTCTTTTCAACCATTATACTTAAAACCGTGAATCTCTCTGGGAGAAGAAAGAAGAAAGATAACTATTTCATTGCAGTCAATGCAAAATGCCATTCAGAGGCATAACCGGCCTCTTTGTCAAGTTTCCTTGAAGCATATCCTTGCAGAAACAACAGTTTCTACATGATAGCCATGGGGCTGTGACTGCTCCCACAAGGAGGCCTTCTGAGGCCTTCGTTGCTAGTTGAGGAAGTAACCTAGGAGAACTACTGGAGGACAAATTCACAGGGTGCATGTGTTATTTTAACGTAAATAAGTAAGATCTTCATGTGGTTAAATTTCAAGGTACCAAAGAACATGTAACCTCTTTTCTGCCTTGACCACCTACCACTTGGTTCCCTGTTTTGGAATCAGCGACTTCCATCAATTTGTATAAAAGAAAAGAGGGTGGTGAGAATGTGCATTTTCTCATGGATGCCTAAAATATGCATACTGTTTTATACCTTGCCTTTTTAACTTCATGATTTATTTTGAAAATTGTATCATGTGATGAATTTAATTTTTATGGTTGTCTACTAGTATATTTTATGAGATTACATATTTCATAGCATTTTATCATTGAATACAATTATTTACTCTATTTGCTATTACAATGTCACAAATAATAACTGAATATATAATTTTATATGCATGGGAGCATATTTGGTAGATCACGTTCCTACAAGTGTAGGTAAGAGGATATGTTCCTTTGAAATGTAAGATTATTTAATTTTGTACATTGTTCTGGAAAGAGACTACATAATAAAAATATTTAAAAAATAAATGAAGAATAAAGTTAGTCTCTTTCTCTTTCTCTAAGAGAGGTAGCTGCTACTAGTACTCCTTTTGTACCCCTCCAGAGACTAAGCATATACAACCATGTGTGGTGTGTATTGGATACATATATTACATATACATCTTTCACCAGGAAGATTTTTATTTTTTCTCCTTCACTCTATAGCTCTGATTCTCAACCAGGAGTGATTTTGCCCCTCCCGAGGACATTTGTCAATGTCTGGAGACGTCTATGGTTGTCAAAAGTGTGTGTATGGAGTCTTCTTCTTGTATCTGGTGGGTACAGGCCAGAGATGCTGCTAAACATCCTACAGTGCACAGGAAAGCCCCTGCAACAAAAATTATCTGGCCCCATGTGTCAGTAGTACCAAAGTTGGGCAACTCTAGTCTATAAGGACCAGAAGGCTTTTCCAAGGTGTTGATTTCAATAGATACAAAGCTTCATCAGAGCCATTGGTGTTGAGAGCATCACTACTTCTCCTCTTCCTCCCTTTTTTCTTTCTTCTCCTGTTTCCATCAGGAACTGTCATTGCTGTGTATCTCACCAGCAAGAGTGATGTTCTAATGACATTCATTACACTTAGCTGGCCTCTGTAGGATGACTACAAATATGGTGTCCATACTGTCCCATGTGGTTCCCATTTCTTTCTTTATTCCCTCACTTTGACAGAGCACATTCCCTGGTAGTTGGCTGGGAAAGGGTATATGAAAAGTAGATTTGGAGGGGATTTAATTTCTAAAAATGTCTCTATTACATCCTTGCTTGATTGATGTTTTTGTATGGAATTCTAGGGAGGAAATAATTTTACCTCAGAATTTGAGGCTGTTTTTCCATTTTCATATAGCCTCTGGCTGTGTTGTTGAGAGAGATTGTGACATTCTGATGATTGTTTGCATGTAAGCTTCTTCCTGGGTGTTCTGAAATTTCCCACTGATGCATGTAATGTGGTGTGAATTTACTTTCATTCAATGTGTTGGGTTCTTGGTGGTCTCTTTTAATCTGGAAACGTATCCTCCAGTTCTGGAAAATGTTAAGTAACTTTGTTGCCTTTTTTCCTGTTCTGTGTTCCCATTTCTGTGCTCCGGTTTCGATATTGGAATTTTTTTAATGATTTAAAAAATTTTTTTTCTCAATATATTTTGCTTGGCTGTCCAGGAGATTGCCTCAAATTTTTACTCTCTGACACTGGTTTTCTCTCATTTTTGTTGTTTTTAGTTTTTAAAACCTTTTTTGTTCTCTGAATTTTCTTTTTATTCTAGCTGTTCCTGTTTGCAGATGCAGTTTCTGTTCTCCCTGAAGATTAATAATAGGAACATGCTGTTTTTTACTTTTCTTCTCCTTGCTTAGTGTTTTTCTTGCAAGTTACCATTTTCTCCTTTTTTTTTTTTTTTTATCTGAGCCGTTATCTTCTGTGTTAGAGTTTTCAGCTGTCATGTAATCTTTGATTGTCTATTTATGGTTAAGTGGTTTGGAAGTTCTGAGTGCATGAACTGGGCTTGCTGAAATTCATTACTGAGTGGCGTAGGTGAACCCTGTAGGGAACTCCAATGTCTGTTATCTTTAAATTTGTCCTCTTGTGCTGATTAGCTTCCCCAAAGAAGGAACTTCCAACTTCTTATTTGGAGAGCTTCAGGTATTCTGGGAGTCCTGTGGGGAAAAGAGTGGGTTCTCAGAGTACATATGATCACTTACTCTTCCCATTTTGGGTCTATAACCATTCTTGGTATCCCTTAGTCCAGAGAGCTCCTGTTTAATGATCTCCAGAGAATAAACCTCCAGACCTCCTACCCTGACTTCTACAGAGGTGGTCTCAGCAGCTGAGACCAGGCATCTAATTGCATCTCAAAGAGCTTTCATACAATCCCCTTTATTTTAGCTGTGTTATTTCCTATAGAACCATCCTTTCGCTCATTTCCATGGGTAATTGGTACTCCAAGTCCTAAACCATTTATGGCTTCTGTGGTATTTTGGGCTCTTTCTCAGCATTCCATACTGTTGGCTTGGGGTCTCTTGTCTCATTGCTGCTAAATAAATTGCTGTTAATCCATCTGTTTACTACCACAAAAAGTTTCATGGCTGATATCTCTTCTCCTGTTTTCCCAGTTCTTATGGGTTTATGTCTTTTACATGTAATTTCTCCTGTAATTTTAATGTGGTATCAGAAGGGAGCATTCAGTGTGGGTCCAGGCTGCCATCCCAATTTAGAATTCTCTGTTGTACAAATATTTAGAGATCTCATTATGGAAAAGTATAGGTAGAATTGGCCGTCTCTCTCCTCTTTTTTGCTGCTACTGTGTCCTAATTTGGATTACCATTTTGGCTCCTGGAGCCTGGGCAGTTAGCTGCCAGAGCTGTTTCTAAAGCAAAATCAAATCGCCAATTCACTATATTGACAGCTGTGCTGATGGATGTGGCACTACTGCTGGTTTAAGATGAGCTGGCCCTTCGTGAGTTTGCTGTTGCTTTATGTTTCTGACTATACTTTCCCTTAACTCACCTTTGATCCTAAGGAATGTGTGCATAATCTTTTTGAAAATGTTTGCTATGCCAATATTCCAGATTAATGTCTAAGAATGTTTAATGGTCGGAAGCTGCACTTTGAGCCCCATCGACCAGGTATCTCCTGCTTTGTGGTTTATAGGTCACCTTTGCACAGGGACGAATGCTTCCCGACTTCTTTTTACGACTCAGAGGACACTGTGTTTGTAAAGCCACTTTCATTCACTGATCATGAAGCCTTTTACAGATCTAAAATCATTCATCTTTTCAAGATGCTAAGGATGTTGGTCCCATGTAGAGATAATAAATACTGGAAAAAATACATAATATGCAATGACAGCAGTCCTTTCTGTTCCCTTAGAAAAGGATTCCAGGCCACTGGCTTCTTATTCTGCTTCCTAACAAACAAATATGACAATTAGTTACATGAAAGATGTTGACAAAATAGTTGTTTTGTACTATGTTTGAAAAGATTTTCATACTGTTATTTTGATGAAAACAATTCTAGGATCTGTCTATATGGTGGCATTTGAGGCTTCTACCCAGAGTTTTCTACCTAGAGTTTTACTTTTACATGCAGTTGATTTGCATTTCTGGTAAAGATTTCTATGTTTCTATACATCTTTATGGACACTGCAATTTGAATTTCTTATAATTTTCACAAGTATTATTATTAAATTTTTTTCAGTCATCTAAAACTGTAAAAATATGTTAAACTCACTGACTAAACAAAAACTGGTGCTAGGCCAGATACTGCCTGCAGGGCATAGTTTGCTGATCTTGGTTGAAAACTTTTGCCTTGGGATGAGTGCTGTTCCTCTTGTGCCAGGTGTCAGCTGTGATAGTCTGACATCTGTAGGTGGGAAGACATTGTTTGAAATTGGGATGGCTTTGCTCAAGTTTTTGTGTTGATGGGAGAATTATTTAGAGCCAGTTCAAACAACTCCCATTTATCAACTTCTTTCTCTCCTTTGTAACCATTTCCATTCTTTTTGTGGGCGTTATTTTAGTTTTCTCCTGGGTATTTTCAAATAATTTCAGGATTTTTGGGGGTGGGGAGGGACTGGGTCTCACTCTGTTCCCAGGCTGGAGTACAATGACACAATTATAGTTCACAGCAGCTTTGAATTCCTGGGCGCAAGAGATCTTCCTGCCTCAGTTTCCTGAGTAGTTGGGGTTACAGGCATGAGCCACTATGCTTGGCTTTGTATTTTCCAAGTAGAGATTATATACAATGCACTGTGCTAGTTGCTTAAGAGATACGAATATAAACCAGAGCCAAGATTTCCGTGCAGATAAACACAGCTATGGAAGAGGTTTCTTCCTTATGCGGAAGTTCACCAAGCTAATCCTAGGTATAGAGGTAGGGAGTGTGGTGTGCTGGTGTGTGTGTCAGCAGAAATTGTGTAGGTATCTTCCCTCTGTCTTCATGTTGTAGATGAGGCATATTTTTCTGTATTGATTCCCATTTTGGGGATGCCAGCAACATCAAAATAGTGAATAACGGTGCTATGCTCTACATTTTTAAATATTGCCATATTTTTACTACTCTAAAGAGACTACTCTCTCTTCAGATGCCCTCTGGCAATTTATTCATTAATTTAAACTTGTTTTAAAAACTTCTTTTGAAAGCTGTATTGCTTGGCAAAGATAGATCACTATTTAGTGAAGATTTATGATTGAATGAACAAAGACCAAGGGGGAGGCCCAGGTGATGAAGTCTATGCACTGAAAATAATAAAAATAGGAACTTTTAAAAATGAAGGAAATCAGTATAAGGGTGTAGAATCAAAAAACAACACAATTATAGATTTCATGGTAGTTATGGTAAGTAATATAGTCTCAAATGGATACTCGTTTATTTCATAGCAGGGATTGGCATTTGTGCAATATTCTTTAGTTTAAATTTCAATTTATTGGATTTTTGCATCACTGCAGATTGATCTATTGAATTTGTCACAGTGGCCTTGTTTTTACCTTGGTGTGTTTAATACCTGCTGGATCAGAATGCCAATCAATTTAGG
>NW_012106430.1:1373111-1374093 GCF_000951045.1 Mandrillus leucophaeus | reverse complement strand
GAAATTTCCCACTGATGCATGTAATGTGGTGTGAATTTACTTTCATTCAATGTGTTGGGTTCTTGGTGGTCTCTTTTAATCTGGAAACGTATCCTCCAGTTCTGGAAAATGTTAAGTAACTTTGTTGCCTTTTTTCCTGTTCTGTGTTCCCATTTCTGTGCTCCGGTTTCGATATTGGAATTTTTTTAATGATTTAAAAAATTTTTTTTCTCAATATATTTTGCTTGGCTGTCCAGGAGATTGCCTCAAATTTTTACTCTCTGACACTGGTTTTCTCTCATTTTTGTTGTTTTTAGTTTTTAAAACCTTTTTTTGTTCTTTGAATTTTCTTTTTATTCTAGCTGTTCCTGTTTGCAGATGCAGTTTCTGTTCTCCCTGAAGATTAATAATAGGAACATGTTGTTTTTTACTTTTCTTCTCCTTGCTTAGTGTTTTTCTTGCAAGTTACCATTTTCTCCTTTTTTTTTTTTTTTTATCTGAGCCGTTATCTTCTGTGTTAGAGTTTTCAGCTGTCATGTAATCTTTGATTGTCTATTTATGGTTAAGTGGTTTGGAAGTTCTGAGTGCATGAACTGGGCTTGCTGAAATTCATTACTGAGTGGCGTAGGTGAACCCTGTAGGGAACTCCAATGTCTGTTATCTTTAAATTTGTCCTCTTGTGCTGATTAGCTTCCCCAAAGAAGGAACTTCCAACTTCTTATTTGGAGAGCTTCAGGTATTCTGGGAGTCCTGTGGGGAAAAGAGTGGGTTCTCAGAGTACATATGATCACTTACTCTTCCCATTTTGGGTCTATAACCATTCTTGGTATCCCTTAGTCCAGAGAGCTCCTGTTTAATGATCTCCAGAGAATAAACCTCCAGACCTCCTACCCTGACTTCTACAGAGGTGGTCTCAGCAGCTGAGACCAGGCATCTAATTGCATCTCAAAGAGCTTTCATACAATCCCCTTTATTTTAGCTGTGTTATTTCCTATAGAACCAT
>NW_012106430.1:1259723-1366856 GCF_000951045.1 Mandrillus leucophaeus | reverse complement strand
GCCAAACTTTAAACTCAGCATAGATTGAAGTTCTCACTAAATAGATTTCAATTAAATTCCTTCCATGTTTTCTAGAAAGAAATGGATATTTTTAAAAATTGTATTGTGCTTTCCATTACAAATATAAACTGGGGAGTGGTTCTTGACAAGTGGCCTTTTAATTCTTCTCCTTTTTATTTTAGTTCTCAGAGAAGTCACAGGGCACTTAGCATTTAGGTGAAACATAATTATTGTTAAGGTTTTCTGAATAATATATTTTGCAATGAGCTCAGTAATATGCAGTTATGGAACTCGGCTTGCATTATTAACTGATTTTATTAACTGCCATTAATGCAGTATTTATAAATATTGCTTGGAGAACTGTAGTTATATTTACCAAAGATAGAATCAAGAGGAACTCTAAAAAAAAGAAGAGTAGACTACATCATTTCCGAAACCACTGGTGAATTTAGAAAGGGGAAAAAGAATATAGCATTCAAATCATCAAAAATTTGTTATTCAATCACATTTTACTGCTTTATGGCACTGGTATGTAGTCCTTACTGCACTTTTCTATGGGGAAATTGAGCAAACAAAAGTTTGTTATAGCATATGCTGATCTAGAATTTAAGAGATTTTAGTTATGTAAGGTTCAAATTATGTTTGACATATTTTGCAGGTTACTTACAAAATCCTGCCTAAACACAGGACTCTTCTTTATCAGAGAACCTAACATCAGATTTTAATCATATCTTGTACCCACAGGGTTTTAGGTTTCCAACAGGCCACCTGTCTCAGACATTTAAAAATTCACAGGACAGATGGGAAGGTGAAAGAACTTGTCCTTGGATGAAGAAATTTTTACGTTGCAAGAATGTTCACAGGCAGGGCCAGCCAGTATATCACACACATACCTTGTATTTGTCTAGTGGTGAGGTATCATAAGCACACATTTCCCTTTAGTAGTATAAATACTGAATTCATCATTTATATGCATTCTTTTTGTGGTCAAGAAAGAGAAAAAAAAATTAGAGCTCGTAAAAAACTTGTGGTTCAGGTGATCCATGATTCAGGAAATAGGACTATATTTTATATTAACTTTCCAGAGTCTCTGTTCATGGCATACGTACCTTGTGTAAGACTGGGTACCACTGTGTTTATTAACAAGTCAGGATCTGGAGCTAGGTCTCCTGGGTTTGGATGTCTTCCTGACCACTTACAAGTGACCTTGGCAAGTTACTTAGTATCCCTGTACTTCAGTCATCTCATCTGTGAGATGGGGATGTCAATAGTCCTTCATGTGGTTTTTGTGAAGATTATGTGAAGATAACACCAGTGCCTAAAATAGTGTCTGGAACTAGGAGTTAGTGTTTGGTAAATGTTGGCTAGTAATAATGATACTAATTACATGTAAAAAGTAAAAGAGGCACTTAAAGCTTAGACTTGGAAATTTTAATGGAAATTTAAAGAAAAAAAGTTCTTTAAAATTTCACAGTTACATTTATTTTTGGGAAGGAATCTGTTACTTGTATTCAAAATCATTGAGCAGTGATAGTCCATTAGAAAGCCTCAGTGGATTGTACTGTGAACTGTGGTTGATCTTTGTTAATTCCTTACACTGGTATTACTTGGAAACATGTTAGAAAGTTGAATTTTTAGGCCCAGCCTGGGAACTACTAAATTGGAAACTTCAGGTGGGACTGAGAAATCTGTGTTTTAACAAGCCCCCACTTGATTTTGATACATGCTGAAGTGTGAGGACCACTGGTTTGGATGTGTATATATTTATTGGAAGACACTATATTTGGTCTGGGTACTGGCTAGAGAACCTGCACATGAGCGATTATGTCCCTGTTCTAATGGACATTACAGTGGGGTGGGGCAGAGAAGAAATTTGTAAACAATCATAAAAACCTAAGAACTTTAGGTGGGAAAAGTATTTAAAAAAGGGAACAGGGAAATGGTATAGGCACCATGATTGGGAGTTCTAAGGTACTCCAGAGAGAGGGTGTTCACGGAAGGGCTGAAGATAAGACAGTAGAGGTTAAATTATGAGAACAGTACATAACAAAAGTCAGTGAAAGAGCACTCCCAGAAGAGGAAACAGCTAGTGCAAAGGCCACAAGATTGGGGGTGCCTTAAAGAGGGGCCCTCTTATTCATCTACTGGTAATTACTATTGGTAAACTGAAAGCATGTTAATCATATTGGGGATTTGATTATTGTAGTTAGGGAAAGGAGTTCTTGGCTAAGGTTTTGATAGGCTCTTTTACAAAATTACTGGCCGGGCACAGTGGTTCATGCCTGTAATCCCAGCAATTTGGGAGGCCACGGCAGGTGGATCATCTGAGGTCAGGAGTTCGAGACCAGCCTGGCCAACATGGGGAAACCCTGTCTCTACTAACAATAAAAAAATTAGCTGGGCATGGTGGTGCATGCCTGTAATCCCAACTATTCGGAGACTGAGGTAGGAGAATTGCTTGGATCTGGGAGGCAGAGGTTGCACTGAGCCGAGATCACACCACTGCACTCCGACCTGGGCAACAAGAGAGAGACTCCATCTCCAAAAAAATAATTAATTAAATTAAAAACCAAAATGTTACTGTAATTCCCCATTTTATTTTTCATGTAGACCCACTACCTAAAGCTAAATGTCATACACTATCAATTTGTTTATGAATTGATGCACCAAAATTGCTTCGTGAGCTCTGAAGGTTGCATTGGGTTAACAGTAAGTTGTGAGGCATCTTGTAATTTGGGTGCTGTGGTTACTGATGAACCAACCCACAAGGTAAAACATTTTCTTGTAGAATTACGGGAATCTTGTTAACTTCAGATTTCTTTTGTCCAAAACTTAAATCACTGTCCTTAGACGTTTTCATATTGTCGCCCACATGTGTAAATTTGTGTGCAGAATAGCTAATGATAATATTAATTTTAACGAGCTTTTTTTTTTTTTTCTTCGAGATGGAGTCTCGCTCTGTCACCCAGGCTAGAGTGCAATGGCGTGATCTTGGCTCACTGCAAACTCCGCCTCCCAGGTTCAAGCCATTCTCCTGCCTCAGCCTCCCGAGTAGTTGGTACTATAGGCACCCGCCACCACACTCAGCTAATTTTTTGTATTTTTAGTAGAGACAGGGTTTCACCGTGTTAGCCAGGATGGTCTCGATCTCCTGACCTTGTGATCTGCCCGCCTCGGCCTCCCAAAGTGCTGGGATTACAGGTGTGAGCCACCGCACCCGGCCTATAACGAGCTTTTACTCGTTTACTATTACCCTATGTGTTCTGTAAGAAAAATTTTTTACATATAGAATAAAGACTGTGCTGACTTATGATTTTAAGTGCAAGAGACAAGTTTTTCTAAATTAAGACTAAACTCAAATTTAAATTTTTAAAAATGAAATTATTTCAATATTTTGCATATTATAAAAGCATTGTAGCTGGCTAGTTTAACTCACATTATGACAAATCTAAGGATAACATATCTTACATATAAAACTTTTTTCAATTTTTGCAGGATAAAACTGTCATGTATGTGACACGAGAGTACGTGTTTTTAAATAAGAAAACTTAGATTCAAATCCAGGCTTCTCCACTTATTTTTAAGTGATGCCATGATCAAGTCAGTTATATTTTCTCTGCTTTAATTTCGCTGTCTTCAAAATGGTAATATAAAATCTATCTTTGTGGATTTATTAACTCAGTTTTGAGATATTAAGACCATATGTCCAAGTGTATAGCAAATAAGTGGTCCAGAAGTGGTGATTTTTATTATTTCAAATTTAGTGAAAACTCTGAATTAATAGTTTGATTAACTGTGCCAAAGAAAAGTCTGTGGCTCTGTCCATCTTTCAAGTATAGATTCTGTGTTCTTTCTAAAGGTTATGATTCTATTTTTATTTATTTACTTTTTTTTTTTTTTTTTTTTTTTTAAAGTCACAGAACTGCAGGAACTTGTGGTGAAGTCAGCGCTCAGGTTTTGTTCTCATCTTTGAAGTTCCACACGTGACCAGTGGCTGGCTAGCATTCTCCTTTTGGGGCATTTTACTTCCAAGTGAAAGACTCTGAATTTCTCCAACTGATATGTTTCATTCACTCAGTGTCTCACTGGTCTTCATTGTAGTACATATGGAGAAATATGGCACTGAACATACTTTGGACAAATTCAAAGTTGAATTAAATGTATGTATTTTCCCAACAGTGAAGGACAATGAAAGATGACAGATATTTTAGTATGTATTCATGTACTGGCTGGAATGTTCATGCTCTGGCAGTGACTTTAGTTTTTCCTTAGAAAGCATGGGGATATTAAGTTATTTAAATATACTCTTTAGATCTAAAGTCTAAAGGCATCTCCCCAGATTAATTTTTTAATATTTTCTGTATAAAGTTTCCTGATGGTATTAGAAGCGAGAAGTAGTATGGAGATAATGAGCATATTTATTGAATGCCTACTATGTTCCAAACACTTTGCTTAATGTTATGATTAATTTTTGATGTCTCAAAACTTTGTGATTTAGTTAATACCTGTCCATTTTATAGGTGTAGAGAAGAATAATCATTGATACTAATTAACTTGCCCAACTTTATGCAGTTAGTGAAAAGAAGTTAAAACCCAGGTACGTTGGATCCCAAGGCCCAAGTTCTTGACCACTGTCTTCTAATCAACAAATGCTATATACTTAAGAAAATAAAGGTGAAGAATGAGGATACTAATACATTGGTATCACTGTACTTGACATTCTGGTTTATGTTTCAAATACTGGTTCTGTAGTCTTAAAGGAGTATATTTATTTGCAAACGACAGTAGCAAGCTCACGATGGCTTCCTCCATGGTTTAAGAGGATAATGAGAGAGATCAATAGTTATTGTCTTGTAGCCGAGGGATACAGGGGATAACTGGAAAGGCAGGGTTCCCATTTGCACTGTCCTGGAGGAGATAGTCAATGAGAGTATAGACAAGTAAAACGATTACAAATGTTCATAAGTACTCTGAAGGAAACAAGTCGGGATTGAGGTAGAGACCAGCAGGATAAGGAATGTTGCCTAGATAAGATGTGGGAAATAGGAATGGCTCATGTGAGGAAGTGACATAGGACCTGAGCCATGAAGGCTGAGGAGCCAGGTCTTAGAGCTGAGTGCTGCTGTCAGTTATCAGGGGAGCCCTGAATAGGCCATACTCCTCCAGGGATGGGGCATAGAGTCCTAGGCTTCTTCATCCTGGGTAGAGAGTAGGCACCATGCCTGGCACATGGTTGGCCCTGATGCATATTTGCTGAATGAATTTTGCAAATCCCTGCCAAGAGCATTTCCTTATGTACCTGCTTATACAGTCATTTGTGTTGGTGTAGTGCAGCCAGGTACTTGTGTACTTAAACTTTTCATTACAGAAATTTTCAAACACAAAACAGAGTCTAGAATAATGAATCTCCATGCATCCATATCTACATTCAACAATTATTAATATTTTTTCAATCTTATTTTATCTAACCTCCACTTCATTTTCTCTCCCTATGGTATTTTCCAGCAAGTCCCAGGCATCATATCTTTACAATTGTAAATACTTTAATATGCGTTTCACACTGATGAGGACATTTTTATTTACATAGCCTCAGGCCACTATCACACTAAGAATTAATAATGACTATTTAATCTTCTGATCTTTTAAAAATTTAATAAAGAAAGCTAAATGCAATTTATTAACAAATTATGATGGAATTAGCATCTACAAACGTGCCTGGATGCAGTTTGTTTCGTTTTAAACTCTTCTCATGTTTGTGACTTGACTGTCCAATGGCTGTAATTTCTTACTCTCTCCAAAGCTAGCAACCAAACATCAACTTTTTGTTTAAAAAAAAAAAAAAAAAAAAAGTGGCCCAACAGGAGTGTCTACACTGCAACTGACTTAGAAAACTGCTTGACAGAACCTCCTCTCTTTATTGGTCCCTGTGGTGGCAGATGGTATTAAATCTGTACATGTGTCAGAAACATTATTTTTCAAAAGTTTGCTCTGATATTTTTCCTCCAGCCATCATCGGATGTTGGTTCTGTCTTCATAAATTGCAAGTGGAATTGAGCATGGGTAGACTTTGGACAATCTTCTGTCACTCAGAACTGGCTGCTATGCACTCAACACTGGGAATCTAGAAAAATATAGATTTTTGAAATCATTACTGCTGACAAAGAAAAAGGAAGTCCCAGTGACACCTCTTAAATCGTGACAACCTGACTCACCGACCACTTTCACTTTTTCAAAAAACCATGCAGTATTAGTGCGGCTTGAACATCTCTGTACCCCTCATTCATTATTTAATCTTATTTTACTTTGTTCAGACAAGCTATCTGGCCTATTGTGAAGCTTCACACAGCCAATTACCTCAAGGTGTTTAGTTCATTTATTATTTAAAGCATAAATCTTGTACAGGTTGTCCACTGACGACCCTCTGAGTAGATGGAGTAAATGCCTTTCATTCTGGTGGCCTCAGTCAGTGCTCACAAACCTACTTGCTGAGCTTGGCAGGCCAGGCGAGAGCTGGAGCATGTAAGAGAGCAGAGGTAATTGCACTTTACTTTCTGTTTTAAGGGTACATGTGAAAAATGTGCACACAGTCGCAAATTCTGAGTTGAAATGTAAAGAGAAAGACTGTTTCATTTAAAATGCAGTGTTTCTTTCTACAAAATACTTGCTGGACAAGTTATATCTTGTTAAACGTTTTAGCTATTGACACAGGCTGGATACTGAATTTAGAAGTTTGTTTAGAGTAGGCCATAGTAACATCACACTTAAGAATACTTAAGCAGAAGTGTTGCTTTTTTCGAATTTGCATCTATGTCCTTGAACCCATTTTCCTTTCCCGGCTTGCTTTTAGTCTTGTGTCATTATACCAAGGGTCAGATGACTTGGAAAAAAGGCTAGTTTAAGTAATGTGCTGATTCTGCTGATGGGCTAACACGCCATTAAGAGACTCTCTTCCAGGCTGAATGTGCCAGGTATTTAACTGGTAACTGGTACTAATTTCAGAGCTAATACTGAGCTGTTCCACATCAGTGCTTTCAGCAGGTGGCTTGAACTGACAGTGTAAAGAAAAAAGTGAGAGAAAATTACCATTGTACTTTAAATTTCTCTGATTGAATTGACTGATTATACTGTCAAAGGAGCATTGGGAAGCTGGCAGGGTTATGGGCAGTGAAGAAATGACAGACTTCTTTTAGAAAGAGCTCGCCTGTTGGTTTTTGCATGGCCAAATATTTCAAAATGATAATAAGGTTTGATGTGAGGTTTTAATTCAGTAATTGTGAAAATCCGTGTGTTCTCTGGTATGTCTTTTAAAGCAGATAATCGTGTAAGGAGGGCCAATGGTTTCCCTATCACCATTTTCTCTTATACAGCAAAATATTGAAACATTGTATTCAAATTCCATCAGTCAATGTTAAACTACGTTATTTTATATTTACAAAGAAGTTTCATAAAGATTTCAAATTTGTGAAGAAGCTTCACTTATCAGAGAATGGAATTGAGAACTTAAGTGTCTCAGGATGAAAAACTGTTTATGTAATCGGTCTTGTATCATGTTCTTAATTAAGTAAGATCTGTGTAAGCAGTTCTTACCAGTCACAAATATTATTCCCAGTTGTCTTCTAAATTCATGATTATTAACTTTAAAATTCTACATTATTTAGATATTTTAAAATATTCTTCAAATGAACAACTTAAAAAAAACCCAAAGAGATACATTATTCTAGTTACTGTTAGTGGAATAATAATAATGGCAACTAGTATTTATTGAATAGTTACCACATAGCAGATACTTTACTAAGTACTTCATGGTGTCCCATTTAATCTTCACAGTGACTACTTCAGTAAATTTCTTTTTGTATTCCTGTTACTAATGAGGACATCATGGCACGGAGAAGTTGGATCACTTTCCTGGGTACCCAGAGCTAGTGAGAGGCAGAACCAGGGTGCTGACTCTCAACCCCATTTCTCCTCCTGTGGCAGCACAGGTGCCTTTTTTTTTTTCTGTCAATTCACTGACTTCCTTCTGTACTGGCAAGACAGGGAATTAGTACAATAATTTCCCTTTTCATGGTTATCCCATTATGAATTTAATAGGACTTTTCGATACAGAGTTATGAGAATTCATAAGGGAATCTTTTAAAATGCAGAAAAATGTACTGAAGTATTCTATGAAAGGTGTAAGAGAGACAAGTTTAGCGGAGTGTAAGTCAGGTTGGGCAGAAGGAAAAATCAGTCAGGATAAATGGGTCAGCATTCATCATTTGTTCAACAAGTACTTGTTGTACTAGGTGCCAGGCGTTGGATTCGGCCTGTCGGAAAGCACTGGGTGATTTATTTTTGTTGGGTTGACTCCCTGGTGGGATTATTCACAAACAACCTTTCGATGTAAATAGGAAGCTTTAATTGCAGAAGAGAAGGGTTAAAGTCTTTCTGGTTGGACTATGGTGTGTGAGTTTTGTTTCATTGCATAATCTAGTAGGCTATCCTCGTATTATCATTATTCTGATGCAGTGTAACAAACCAGCAGGAAACTGCATTCCATGGGATTTCTATGGGGACTACAGAGAATTCGTTCCAATGCTTACAGAGCAGCCGCTTGGAGCTTAAAGTAGCCTCAGGGCTAATGTGAGGAGTTGTGCAGCTCTACTTTTACTGAACTGTAAAACTCAAAGCATGCGTAGTGTAAATAAAACAGTGTTAGTAGAATCATTTCTAATCTAGAGGCCTTATCAGAGCATTGGCTGATAATTCATTGTTGAAGGAAGGAAAAAGGCAGGAGATTTTAAATATTATGCCTCACTGAAAATGTGAATACCTGTTTTTTTGCTTGGTTTAAAACTTACTCCATCTAATTTTTTTTTCAGCTTAATTGAAGGTAAATTTGAAAGAATGTGCACCATTTACCCCAGTTACCCCTTCCCCCAAACAAAACTGTCAAGCAGAGTGACACTCTCTGTAGCAAGCTTACTCAGCCTAGGCTTATAGGAATCCATATCCGGGGGCATGTTGGTTTGATTTCTATGTTCTGTCCACATTCTGTGAGTACTTTGTGTCCCCCCATCCCCAAAGTGTGTTTAGCAATGCTCCCTTATGTTAATAGAAGAATTGTCCTGCCTTCTTTAGCCACACTCACATGTAGGATGGTTAATGTTGCTACGTACCAGTCCCACGAGGACAGTCTGTGGTCTCCCCACCATGCCTCCCTATGTGCTTCCACTGCTGTTGTTGCTGTGCTGATGATAAGCTGCCAGACTGGCCTCATAGACCTGCGACCTGTGATTCACACAAGCCTCCCCCTCACCCCTCGGTTCAATTTGCTGCTGTCATCTTCTTGAAATCCTTAGTAATGTTTAATCAAGGGACTTCACCTTTTCATGTGGCACTGGGCTTTTCACCCCACATAGCTGGTCTTACTTGTTCTGTGGGCATCTTCCCCATTCCTGACCCCAGCAGCAGAGATTGCGTCCTTCTGACAACTCAGATGGTGCCTCATCCATGAAGCCTTCTAGATTCTCCTTAAACATAAGTATCTCTTCCCTTTGTATATCCGCAGTTACAGCCTGCATTCCACCCTGCCTTGAATTCACATCTGTCTTGCATGCACATCTGTCTCCCTCAGTACGAGGTAGACTCTTGGCGGGAGGGCAGGCACTCTCCAAGGATCTTTGTATTTTTTTCCCTCCATATCCTAGCCCAGTGCCTTTCAGTTCTCCATAAATGCTTTCTGAATTGAAGTGAATTAAATAATTTGCCCTTTTATCTGAAAGAGTAAAGAAATTTACATTTAATATAAGGCCCCTTTGATAGACATATTGCCTTCATTTCAGTTCTCTTCTGATGCAGAATTATGGTGCTGGCTTCCATTGAATGGCAAATGGGATGAGACGGTACACATACGATTCTGCCTCACTTATGAATTTGGGGTGGAAAAAATATAAATGAAATCATTTCACTAATTTTAAGACATTTAAAGAGTATAGAAATTGAGCTTAGGAGGAATAGGTTAACTAAGGTTAAAGCGAATGCTTTTCATTTCACTTAGTATATCACTAAGTGGAGATTTAAAGGCACTGCTCTTTTCTTACCAAACTTTCCCATATTGCTCCTGGATTTCCTTTTAATGTAATTTAAGTAAGACATTCTCATGGTTTAGACCATTTTAATTCTGCATGCTTCACAAGGACTATTTTCATACAGGGAAGATTTCATAACATGACTCCTTGAGCCTCTTAGAAGAATAGAATTTACAACGCTTGGTGTCTACACAGGAGGTAGAATTCTAGCAGGTTTAGAAACTTGTATATAAAGTTCAGACTTTGTTTATTAGTAACAAAAGACAATGCAGTTGACTCTACCACAGAGATTTTAAGCAGAGGGGCCATGGTCAGCTTCAGAAGTTCTATAAACTCTCTCAAAATGTATGCAAAATTTATTTTGAGGACATTCAAATCTCCTGGAGAGAGGGCTCCCAGGGCAATTTCTCAAAGTATTCAAGCCAAGTTAAGAACCAATGGGCTAGCAAAAATGGAAAATGAAATGAATACACACACACGCACACACGCACGCGCACACACACACACGTATATTGTAAAGATAAATTAACCAGTCTGCTGAAGACCAAATCCTGTGTTACATGCATTTGTGCTGTTGAAATCTGAAATGCATGGACTACAAAATGTTGTATACGTTGAGTATTATACTATTATTTTTCTGAAAATAGAAGATAATACTAATTTTGATAAGTATAGATTTATGTATTTATAAATGAGATCTCAGGTCCAGAATTTGTTCATTCTTGAATGCACATTTGTGAGCAATATGACATTAAGAAACAGAGGAATTGGGCAAAACACAATTCCTTTACAATGCCATGTAATAATAAGAGATACTGTTGCTAACTGTTACATCGGGAGGAAAAACTCAACTTCCAGACATGGTTAATCTTGAATGTGGGAAGTTTAAGATGATATTTCCAGCATACCTACGTAAGGAATGACATACTTTAACGAAAATCCTTGCTTAGAAGTGAATGAGGCAGCTTTAGGAAAATTCCATGCCCTGGGAGATGTGATCGCCTAAACAAGTCTCACATACAGATTCTGAATTTCTTGTGCATCTCTCAAAAGTGGGATGGACAGCCTTCCGTAGTTTTTCTGGCTTGTTTTTTCATTTAGCATTTTTTCCCTTATGTGTTACTTTCTCGACTGATTTCTGGGCTCTTTGAGCACCTGGGAACAGCATAGCTAAAGAAGAGCCCAAGATTGCATATGGAAACTCAGCTTGGACTCACAGGCTGAGGCGTTCACCTGGAGCACATTTGCTCTAAAATGTGCAAATGTTAAAGTTGGGATAAACTCTGAGAAACGCTGGGTTAGTTGCAGTTCTCTTTAGTATATTTTAGAGACCACGTACCTCCTGTAGGACAGCTGTAAGCACTAAAGGGGATTCAAAGGCGAACAAGACTGGCCCTTGCCTTGAGGAACAGAGAAGGTCACAAGGAAAACAAAGACACCAGACATCTGACCCCACCAGACGTCCTCAGATGGAACAATTCAACCAAAGCTGTGAGAAGCATATCCTTCTAAAGACAGGGGCCTGTCTGAGAGAGGAGGTAATTTGTAATTTTTTAAAAGGCTTTTGAGCTTACTTGGAGACATTTCCAAGTTGGAGCCCCAAGCTCCTAAAGATCTTGCGTGGTAGCTCTCCAAGCTGACTGCTCCTCATTTCCCTCTTTGCTATCCCTGCAGTTGGTGTAGAGTTCCCTAGCTGGCACCAAGGATGCTTCCTGACTGCATTTTCCTCCCCGGATTCCTTCACTTGGGTCTCTACTAGCTTCCTTTTTCCCACTTCACACCCACGTCTTCATCCCCTCTTCCTTCTGCCATTCACGTTGGCCTTCCTCCTGTTCTGTCCCAACCATGATTTTTCTGGAACCTTTAACTCCAAGGCAGGTTCAAGTTCTAAGAAAGTAAAAATTGTGTCTTTCTCAAAGAGGATTATGGTGAATTCTTGACTTCTCCACTGTGCCATGAGTTGAAGACACATTGTAACATGAGAAGTTTTTCTTAAAAGACGAATTTGTTTTTCAAAACTGCTTTCAGAAAAGTGAAGTATAATAATACTTATAATCTACAGAATACTTCATATGAGCATGTTGGGAGTTTTGTAGCCCTTTGGTGGAGTGGCATAAGAATCCATAATGGAAATATTGATGACCTGGATTTTCACTATTTTCAAGATGGCAAAATGATAGCTTTCCCTTTTTTCTAAATATTCTTTTATTTGAGGGCCACATTTTGTTCACTGTCGTGTGGCTGAGTATCTCATTGTTTGTTTTTAATACTTAATTTTTTTTCTTTTTTGTGAACTACTGTTTCAATCCAAATTTCAGAGTAGGCTGGGCACGATGGCTCATGCCTGTAATCCCAGCACTTTGGGAGGCCAAGGCAGATGGATCACTTGAGATCAGAAGTTTGAGACCAGGCTGGCCAACATGGTGAAACCCCCTCTCTACTAAAAATATGAAAATTAGCCAGGAGTGGTTGTGGGCGCCTGTAGTCACAGCTACTTGGGACGCTGAGACAGAAGAATTGCTTGAACCCAGGAGGCGGAGGTTGCAGTGAGCCGAGATCGTGCCACTGCACTCCATTCTGGGTGACAGAGTAAGACGCTGTCTCAACAAAAAACAAACACGAATCTGAGAGTGGATAAAGCATATAGTATTTTAATATCTTTACCAATGTGTTTCATTTTTGTTAGGATTTTATTACATGATTAATCACAGAAATTTAAAATTGAGGGGATTGTATGTAAGAAATCTGTGGGCCATGAATACAGAAAGGCTGCCAGGTTTTCAAAATGCTGTTTTGCTTCTGTGTTATGCAAATGAATAGTCACAAGCTTTTGTACGAAAACAGTTTAACATGGAGAAAATACTGAATTGAAATCATACCTAAGTTTTAGTCTCAGTTATGAGACCTTGTCGGTACATGATTCTCGAAAGGTCACAGCAGCTTATCTGGAAAACTTTTCTTTACATCAGTGAAAAGTGACCTAGTACATAACTTCTGATACATGGTGTAGTTTTGTGGTTTGGGGATTTTGACATACTTACAAAAATTGGAAAGTCATGCTTTGTGGAATCTTTGCTGGGCAGAGGGGATGCACATTATGATAATTTCTTAAATGTGATTAGATGAATTAAAACACAAAACTATCTCTATACTGAGAGTTACAGGCATGCCTTGGAGATAATACAGGTTCAGTTCCAGACTACTACAACAAAACCAGTATCACAATAAAGCGAGTCATATTTTTGGTTTCCAAGTGCATATAAAAGTTATGTTAACATTATGCTGCAGTCTGCTAAGGGTGCAGTAGCCTTATGTCTATAAAAACAATGAACATGTCTCAATTAAAAATACTTTATTGCTAAAAACATACTAACAGACATCTGAGCCTTCAGGGAATCAGTCTTTTGGCTGGTAGAGGGTCTTGCCTTCATGTTGGTGGCTGCTGGCTGATCAGGTGGTGGTTGCTGAAGTTTGGGGTGGCTGTGGCAATTTCTTAAAACAACGATGAAGTGTTCCACATTGATTGACTTGCCCTTTCATGAAAGATTTCTCTAGCATGTGATGCCATGTGCTAGCATTGTATCCACAGTAAAACTTCTATAAAATTGTAGGCAGTCCTCTCAAATCCTGCTGCTGCTTTATTAATTTTGTGTTATTTGTTATCACTTCAACCATGTTCACAACATCTTTACCAGGAGTAAATTCCATCTCAAGAAACCAGTTTCTTTGCTCATCCGTAAGAAGCCACTCCTCATCTGTTCAAGTTTGATCGTGAGATTACAGTAGTTCAGTCACATTTTCAGATTCTATTTCTAACTCGAGTTCATTTCCATACATCTGCAATGACTACCTTCACTGGAGTTTTGAACATGTCAAAGTCATCCATGAGGTTGGAATCAACTTCTTCTCATCTTCTGTTAATGTTGATATTTTCACCTTCTCTCATGAATCAAACATGTTCTTAACGACATCAAAAATGGTGAATCCTTTCCAGAAGGTTTTCAACTGACTTTGCCCAGATCCATTAGAGGAATCACTACCTATGGCAGTGATAGTCTTATGAAATCCATTTTTTACGTAGTTAAGACTTGAAAGTCAAAATCACTCCTTGACCTGCAGAATGGATGCTGTGTTAGCAGGCGTGAATACAGTGTTAATCTCCTTGTACATCTCCATCAGAGCTCTTGGGTGACCGAATGCATTGTCAACGAGCAATAATATTCTGAAAGGAATCTTTTTTACTGAGTAGTAAGTCTTCACTGTGAGCTTAACATATTCAGTAAACCATGGTGTAAACATTGTACCATCATCCAGGCTTTGTCGTTCCATTCCTTGAGCACAGGCAGAATAGATCTAGCATTATTCTTAATGGCCCTAGGATTTTCAGAATGATAAATGAGAGTTGGCTTCCACTTAAAATGACCAGCTGCTTTAGCTTCTAATAAGAATATCAGCTTCTCCATCAGCACTTGCTGCTTCACCCTGCACTTTTATGTTATGGCATCTTTCCCTAAACCATATAAACCAACCTCTGCTAGCTTCCAGCTTTTCTTCTGCAGCTTCCTCACCTCTCTCAGCCTTCATAGAACTGAAGAGAGTTAGGGCCTTGCCCTGGATTAGGTTTTGGCTTACAGGAATGTTGTGGCTGGTTTGATCGTCTATCACTAAAACTTTCTCCCTGTCAGCAATAAACCTCTTTTCACTTTGGTGTTATTTGTGTGTTCACTGGGGTAGTGATTTTAATTTCTTAAAAGAACTTTTCATTTGCACTCACAATGTGGCTAACTTCTTGGTGCAAGTGACCTAGCTTTTGGCCTATCTTGCTTTTCGACATGCCTTCCTCACTAAGCTTCATCGTTTCTAGCTTTTGATTTAAAGTGAGAGATGGGTGACTCTTCCTTTCACTTGAATGCCTAGAAGCCATTGCAGGGGTACTAATTGGCCTAGTTTTAATATTTTTATGTCTCATAGAATAGGGAATCCTGAGAAGAGGGAGAGATAAGAGAGAACAGTCAGTGGAGCAGTCAGAACACACACAATTATTAAGTGTGCCATCGTATGTAAGCATGATTTGTGTACCCCAAAACAATTGTAACAGTGACATCAAAGATCACTGATCACCTACCACATAACAGATATAATAATAATGAAAAAGTTTGAAAGATGGAATGAATTACCAAAATGTGACACAGACATGAGTGAGCACACGCTGTTGGAGAAATGACGCCGATAGACTTACTCAATGTAAGGTTGCCACAAACCTTCCATTTGTAAAAAGCGCAGTGTGTGTGGCACACAGTGAAGTGAAATGCAGTAAGACGAGGTATGCCTGTACTTGAGAGTAGAGTCTCCTCATTTTTGTATCCTAGCCTGCTGCAACTCTTGACATGTAGCAAATATTCAAAAGCTGTCGACTGAATAAAAAACAATTTCGAGATCGCATATAAAAATTAAAAATTGGCCAGACCCGGTGGCTCAGGCCTGAAATCTCAGCACTTTGGGAGGCCACGGCGGGCAGATCACTTGAGCTTAGGAGTTCCAGGCTATCCTGGGCAACATGGCGAAACCTCATATCTACAAAAAATAAAAAATAATTAGCAGGGTGTAGTGGTCCATGCCTGTAATCCCAGCTACTTGGGAGACTGAGGCAGAAGAATAGCTTGAACCTTGGAGGTGGAGGTTGCAGTGAGCCGAGATCGTGCCACAGCACTCCAACTCCAACCTGGGTGACAACCAGACCCTGTCTTAAAAAAAAAAACTTGAAAATTACATTCAGAGTACATTTGTTAAATGAAGTTCATCTTATTTCAAAAGTTGTCTACTTAATATAACTTATATCTGATTTTGTTAGCATAGACCGCTTGCCTAATAGGTGTTGGTAATAGCTTAGGTTACATGTGATTAATAAATTTCTAAAAAAAGGAGGTTACTATTAATCATGTAATTTTAGTAAGAGAAAAACTTTGTTTTCCTAACAGATAGGAACATATTGTTCTAATCAATATGAGAAGTTTTGATGTTTTCAGAATTGCTTGTTTTTGTTTTTCTATAACAAACAAAAAATTGAGGAAAAGAGATTAGCCTAATAACTCATACCTTATATGTTTCTGTAATTTCAAATGTATATGAATCTATTTAAAAATATTTCACATATCTTTGGACTTGGAAATTATTAGATTGCATTTTATTTTTTTCTCTTGAAAAATTACTGCAAAACTAGGTTGTAGCAAGCTAAGTTTCATCATTATTGTCTAGCAAGTTTTATGTGCCAAGTTATGAACTCCCAGATATTAGAGTTTAAAATAGCAGTGATGCCACTATAATATTAATGATAAATGTATGCCATACATTTGAAACATTTAAAAATGATCATAGCCTTAAAGCCAAAAGGAGCTGGAAAATATTAATGGTATAGGAACTGTCCTATTTGGTTCTGAATTATATATAGCAGAGAGAGATAGAGATAAATTGCATAATAAATCAAAGTTCACACGGTGTATTGTTTATTTTAAAAAAAACTACAAAAACTTTCTGTTTATGCAACATGTCAGCTATTTGAAAAAAAGATGAATAGTTTCTGATTCAGGTTTGTTTCAAGAATGAATATTTAGCACCCAACGGTATCAAACTGAATGTAGGAAAATAATTACAGTGTATGTTTAACCAGGAAGAATTCTAGGAAAGCATTGACTTTTTATTCTTTGAATGTGCTTTTATTCTCTGATCAATTTGTACCTTTTGTTTCTTTTTGATTTATAAAAGTCAGATGTTTTAACCTTCCTTTCAAAAACTATAGCAGCAATACCATTCAGTAGTGTATGTAAGATTATATTAAGTCAATAATTTCATGGAAATATTTCTTCCTGATTGTATTAAAACATGATGAATGTCAGAGAATTACAAACATTGGGAAATGTTTTTTGATGAATAAACAGAAATGACTTACAGAATCCACTGGTAACCAGAACAAAAAAAAGGACAGACTTTCCTAATATTTTGATATTCTAAGCAAGTTCCTGTGTGAGGAGGTTTAAGAGGTTTGCACATTTTTTTGCAGACATGAGTTACTATAGAAATAGTGTGTTATGTTCTCTTTAAAATTTTATAACTAATTGATTTAATTAACAGTCTATAAGCCCTGGAGTACTCTGTCCTCCTTTTGGGCAATAGTCTGAGTCATTCTTCCTTTGCCATTGAGGTGCAGATGCTGTTTAGCCATCTATGACTTATCCTATACACTGCACATCAGCATGCCCCTAACCGAAAGAATCACAGGACTACTGAACTGCCTATATAGGTTTCTAATGTAGAACTTGAAAAGCTGCAATATCTCACATTACAGGTGGAAGAGCCTTGGTATGGTTATCACTGTGCTAGCTGTTTACTTCTGATGTGAGATGCATGTGTGCCAAATAACTTATCCCTGGAATGATTTTGAGAATAGTACCATAGATTATTCGTGAATGCATTCATTCATTAATTCAACAACATTTATTGCAAAATAATTCCCAAGGAGCTAAGTAAGTGTTTGTGTCTGTTGTGCCTCATTTTAACATGTGGGTCCGGTTAGTCCGCTGCTTCTGCTAATGTCCTGACGTTTTCACTCACGGTCTTGTCTAGTGGGCCCCATCACCTCATTTGTTGCTTACCTGGTCTAGAAGTCTATTAATCTCCACACCTGCTCTTTATAGATAAGTCAGAGGCTGAATGGAGATTCTTGTAGTGAGATGAGGAAATGATTAAAACTTAAAGAGAATAGAAGCAAGGAAGAAATTTTAGGATGGAGTGGAGATGAAGAGGGCCTTAGGGACAGCTGGAAGAGCCAGATGGGAGGATGGAGAGCTAGCAGCGATGGTGGGATTTGAAGTGGTGTGTCAGGGTTTCCATGGAGAGAATATGCAAGGGAAACATATGGAAATATGGTCACAACCATTCACCAGACTTGTTGGTTTCTTCACTGGTTCATTTCATGTGACTTGTAGATTGATACAAAAAAGGAAACAAACATTTGAGGAAAAGCATGGTGTCTTTGCAGATATTTTAGTGTTGTAGATATGTCCTAAGAATACTGAACTTTTTTCTCTGATATTTATGCAAAGATTTTTTATATCCAGGAACCAATGAGAAACTGTAATTCAGTTGATGTGTTTGACAAATATTGATTGACATAATCTAAAATGTAGATGGTAAAGGCAAAATGCTCATATAAGGTTATACCAAAAATGTTTTTGACAAAGTTTTTGTTTTACTTTTCTGGAATTTGAAGAGTTTTCATCCAGTGAAATATCTGTTGTATGGATTTTTAGAAGGGGCAGAGTTGCTGTTCTGTCCTTTCTTAAAAATGTTACCATTAAAAAAATTTATTTGTACAAAACTATTCTCCATGTTGACCAAATAAAAACTGAAATTTGACTGTGCAGAGAATTTTTTTAGGAAGCATACCTACTTGTTTCAAAGGGAAACAAAATAAAATGGAAGCGGCATTTAAATGATTTTTATTCATAGTGTTAAAAATGGTGATAGGAAGAATTCACATTTTTCCTTAACACATTGTAACAAGCAATTAACTTTTTGGCATAGTGATAAATCTGCTTCTCTAAGAAGGTGTTTTGTGTTTTAATAAGTGGCAATACATGCTGGTATGCTCATTTTTATTGAATAGTTGAGTGAAAAAAAAGTAAATTTAATTCATAAGGTTGCCTTGGGCTTATTGAGATTTTACATACAGCATCGCAATAGGATGGCATCACATTCAATAGAGTATTATTTTAAAAAAATCATTAGCAACAAACCATCTTAAAGTATCCTAGTATTTGTAAAATGTTATCATTTTTTAATCTACTCAGTCTCCTAAAATAAAATCATAAATTCTTTAGTAATGTTTAATCAATAATATTTGAGTATGGTTTTAAAACAACAACAGCAGCAACAAAAATCAAAAGTTACTTATCCAGAGACAGGAATTTAAAAATGCTTGCTATCATTTGTCTATCCATGTATTTATAAATTTGCTTGTTTGTTCATCCATTCAATTTTATTACATACCTGTCCTATTTTAAGAGGAAATAGATAGGTCTTAAGATTATCCATCTAGAAATGTATAAACATAGTTGTGATTTATACACTATTAGTGAAGTTGAATACTGCCTGCTTAGCAAATTATGCCAAAGAACAAAAATAACCAGCTATATAAGTTTTCAAAAAATAATTTGTATTGTGGTAAAGATATATAACATAAAATTAGCCATTTAACCATTTTATGTGTACAGTGGCAATAATTACATTCACAAGTGTTGTGCAGCCACCACCACTATTTTCAGAAGTTTTCATGACTCCCAAACAAACTCTGTACCCATTAAACAACAGCCCCTCCCCGCTTATCCCTCCTTTCCCTACCCTCTGGTAACTTCTCATCTACTTTTTGTCTTTATGAATGTGCCTGTTGTAGTTATTTCACATAAGTGGATGCACACAATATTTGTCTTTTTGTATCTGGCATATTTCACTTAGCATGAATGACTTATTTCTTACGTGTTGTAGCATGTATCGGAAATTCATTCCTTTATGTGGCTGAATAATATTGCACTGTATGTAAATGCCACATTTGTTTATCCATTTATCTGTTGATGGACACTTGGGTTTTTTCCACCTTTTGGCTATTTTGAACAATACTGCATGAACGTTGGTACACAAGTATCTCCTTGAGTCTCTGATTTCTATTATTTTGAAGATATACCTGGGAGTAGAATTGCTGGGTCAAATGGTAATTCTGTGCTGAAATTTTTGAAGAACCACAAAATTATTTTTCGTAGAAGTTGTATTATTTTGATTTCTGCCAGCAGTGTATGGGGGTTTCAGTATCTCCATATCCTTGCCAAGACTTGTTACTTTTCTTTTTCCTTTTAAATCATAGCCATCCTAATGGCTGTGAAGAAAGATCTAATTCTGGTTTGCATTTCCTTAATGACTAATGATACTTAGCATTTTTTTCATGGGCTTACTGGCTATTTGTATATCTCCTTTGTAGAAGTGTCTATCCAGATTCTTTATTTTTTAATTGAGGTGTTTATCTTTTTATTATTATTATTATTATTATTTATTGAGACAGAGTCTTGCTCTGTCACCAGGCTGGAGTGCAGTGGTGCAATCTCGACTCACTGCAACCTCCACGTCCCGGGTTCATGTCATTCTCCTGCCTCAGCCTCCCAAGTAGCTGGGTCTACAGGCGCCTGCCACCATGCCTGTCTAATTTTTTGTATTTTTAGTAGAGATGGGGTTTCACTATGTTGGCCAGGATGGTCTCGATCTCTTGACCTTGTGATCCACCTGCCTTGGCCTCCCAAAGTGTTGCGTATCTTTTTATTATTTAGTTTTAGTTCCTTATATATGCTCAATATTATAGTCTTATCTAATATGTGATTTGCAAATATTTTCTCCCATTCTGTGTGTTGTCTTTTCATTTTCATGATAGCATCCTTTAATGTAAAAAAAAATTTATGTTTTGATGATGTTCAATTTATCTGTTGTTTTCATCTGTTGCTCATACTTTTGTTGTCATATCTAAGAATCCACTGCCAAATCCAAGGTCCTAAAGATTTCCCCTGTTTTTCTTGTAAGAATTTTATAGTTTTAGCATTGATCCATTTTGCATTCAATTTTGTAATTGATATGATGTAGAGGTCCAACTTCATTGTTTTGCATGTGGAAATTCAGTCGTTCCAGCGGTTTGTTAAATAAACTGGTCTTTCTCTATTGAGTGTACTTGTACCCTTGTTGAAAATCAATTGACCATAGATGTATGGGTTTATTTCTGAACTTTCAGTTCTATTCCATTGGTCTACATGTCTACCCTTATGCAAATGCTACACTGTTGTGATTATTGTACTTTTGGTGTAAGTTTCAAAATCAGGATGTGCGAATCCTCCAAATTTGTTCTCTTTTTCAGGACTGCTGTGGCTATTGGGAGCCCCTTATACTTCCATATGAATTTGAGTATCAGCTTTTTCATTTCTCCAAGAAAAGCCTGTTGGAATTTTGATAGGCATTGAAGTGAATCCTTTTTTTTTTTTTTTTCTTTAGACAGAGTCTCACTCTCTCACCAGGCTGGAGTGCAGTGGCGCAATCTCAGCTCACTGCAACCTCTGCCTCCTGGGTTCAAGGGATTCTCCTGCCTCAACCACCTAAGTAGCTGGGACTATAGGCATGCACCACCACACCAGCAAAATTTTGTATTTTTAGTACAGATGGAGTTTCACCATCTTGGCCAGGATGGTCTTGATTTCTTGACCTCGTGATCCACCTGCGTTGGTCTCCCAAAGTGCTGGGATCACAGGCGTGAGCCACCGCACCTGACCGAAGTTAATCTTTACATTGCTTTGGGTAGTACTGACATCTTAATGATATTAAGCCTTCTAATTCATGAACATGGAATGTCTTTCCATTTTTAATAACGTAAATTTCTCAGTAATTTAAATTTGATTTCTTTCAGCAATATTTTATAGTTTTCAATGTACAAGTATATCCTTGGCTAAACTTATTTCTAGGTATTCTTTTAGATGCTGTTATAAATGGAATTGTTTTATTTTCCTTTTTTGCAGTGTTCATTCCCGGTCTATGGAAATGCAACTGATTTTTTGTCTGTAGATCTTGTAACCCTGAACTTTGCTGAATTAATTTAGATGCTCTAGTAGTTTTCTTATGCATTCTTTGGGATTTCCTATATAGGATCGTGTCATCTGTGAACAAAGATAGTTTTACTTCTTCCCTTCGATTTGATGTATTGTATTTCTTTTTCTTTTTGAATTGACCTATCAGTGACTTCCAGTACAATGTTGAATAGCAGTGGTAAAAGTAGGCATACTGTCTTGTTTCTCATGTTAGGAGATAGCTTTCAGTCTTCTTACATTGAGTGTGATGCTAGCTGCACATTTTTTTGCAAATGTCTTTTTTCATTTTGTAGAAAATCGTTTCTTAGTCCAGTTTATCTGAATTTTTAAATAATGATGTTTACTTTTGTCAAATACCTTTTTTAAAAAAAATCAGTTAACTTGATCATGTGTGTTTTTTTCCCTTTCCTCTCCCAATGTGGTATATTACATTTTTGAAGCACCTTTACATTACTGGGATAAATTCTACTTGGTCTAATTATGTTAATATGATGTTGGAGTTGGTTTGCTAGAGGACTAGCTATATGAATCTTGTATATTGCCAGACTACTATTCAAGATTGTTTTGGATGCCTCTTTTGGCAAGGCTTTTCTCTATGAGAAGTGACAGAACATTTGAGTCTGAACTATTTGAGTGCATCAAAATATTTGTTTACTTAAATTTTTATAACTAGTCTCTATATTGAAGGAAAACAAAAACAATTTTATCTATAATGTTAGAAATACTTATGGAGCTTCTACTAGGTGTTATGTGATGGGCTAAGTGTTTTTACTATGTTATTTCATTTACAAAGTAACAACTGTTAATAAATAAGTAAAAGGCAACAACTCATATTATCCTCATTTTACAGATGAGGATATGGAAGCTTAGAGCTAGTAAATGGGAAAGCAAGGGTTTTTAGTCCCTTTTTCTTGACTTCAGCCCTTACTCCTACATCTATATTATTATATCTGATCTGAAACATGAGTCTGTTTACAACACTGCAAAGAAAGAATAATAGTGGCTACAACTAAAGAATACCACACAACGGGGTCATTTTTATATTTTTATATTTTTATATTCCCCAATTCAGAACTCTTGAAACATAGTAAAGAGGGGAGGAATGGATGGGAAAAATATTAAAGGAAATCCAAGAATGGCATGAGGAAAATCTTTTAAATTCTAAATGCACATGAATCAGTCATCGTCATTTCTAAACATCTTAGGCATTTTAGAGGTCACCGAGATTTTTCAGAAGAACAACGTGATTCTTCTATGTAAATATTATGACATAACAGGTGTGTTGGCTAGTGATAAGATATTCTGCCAAGCAACAAATAATTGCACATGAATCCCAGGAAGATGTTTGCCCTCGGGTATTTTTGAATGTAATTTTTAAAATGGCATTCTGTTTTTTCTCAGCATCAGAAATAGCTGCATATCCCTATTTTGAATGGTAAGGTTGACAGTATTTTAACCCAATATATTTTATTTTTAATGTTCTAAAATGTTATTGTGAAATGTATCTTAAGATCACCTCCTTTCCTACCCCAACTCTTTTACCTGGCTAAAGCCTTAAATTTTTTTTTTTTTTTTTTTTTTTTTTTTTTTTTTTTTTGTCATGTCTCCATTAAGAATTCTTCTCAGGTTTTCCAGGCCTTGGTTTGCCACTTCGGAATTCTCCCATAGCATCCTATACTTACCTGTCTGTGACCCTATCACTGCACTATTCTGTTAAGAGAAAATAGAAAACATTATTTTACCTGAGATTTGCATTTTTTGTTAGCAATGTGGTTAATCCTTGTAGTTAATAAGAAAGCGCATGTTCTTAATGTTGCAAATAATCATCTATGTTTTAATACTTAAGTTGCAAGACAAGGTAGTCCAGGCTGGTGGCTCAGTCCTGTAATCCTAGCACTTGGGGAGGCCAAGGCGGGTGGATCACGAGGTCAGGAGAGCGAGACCATCCTGGCTAACACGGTGAAACCCCCTCTCTACTAAAAAAAAAAAAAAAAAAAAATAGGGTATGGGTGGGTGACATGTTTTATGGAAGTCAGTAGTGCTGACAGATTGAATAGGGAGGTATGAGCATATGGCTATATAATTAAGACTAGGAAGTTTCACGTCCTGATCAGCAGGTCCATCATAAAGAAATGTTGTATGTACTTCATGTTTTGTCACCACTCTGATTTCATGAAGAGTCACTAGAGCACTCCCCAGTAAAGGATTATCTGATGTTACTGCTTCAATTTTTGATCTCACCTCATATGGCATTTATGTTCTTATGAATGAGGAGAGATACCATTGGAGGAGGTGGTGATTTTAAACTGGACAGCTGGGGAACCAAATTAGATAAATCTGAAACTCTGTGCTTGAAGATGACAAGGTCATTAGTACGAATGAGTAGATGTATAATAGAAGTATTGTGCAGTTGTGTATATTTATGGGAGGAAAAGAGGAAGAGGGGCTCAGGCAGAGTGAGGAGGTATCTGTAGAGTTGTTCACATGAATATTGAAATCTTCCATAGTAAGAATTGTGCACTAAAAGAAGAAAGTGATGTCAGATAATCAGATTGTATGGGTTCAAATATGAAGAACAGGCATAAAACTGGGAAAGGGACTATCTCAATCTTGCATAGTGAGATAGTGGGACAAAGAGTGGTACCATGTGATAATTTACTGTCTTTTGTTTCAGGGAGAATTTTGCCATGATTTCATATTTCTGCAGTATAACTTGAAGAAATTGTTAATGTAATTTCAAATGTTATCTTTTAAAAATTTAGTAGTTGGGGAGGTGATGCCCCATAATGCTTTTATGTTACCTAATTGGTAACTTGTTAACATTTTTGTTTAATATGAGGGAAGAAAAAATTAAAATTAAATGGCTGCTATAAAATGTGATTAGTGATTCAAGTGACAAAAGTGGAATGCTCCTCATCTGGGCTCGTGCATATTTGTCTCCAGCTTCCTCCTTACCAATATGCCCCTTTCTACTTTCTGTCAGCCAGTTTTTACTGCGTGTAAATAAATGCATGGAAATGGCAAGCAAACAACCCTTTAGAAATCCTTTTCTGTCTGAAACCACTGCTTTGCACATATTTTGACAGATATGCAGACAGTAAGGTGTACAGTGCTTTTCACTTTCCTCCTTGTTTCTCTGTGGTTCTTTGCTGGTTACCACACATATGTATGATTTTTCTCCAAGTATTATAGTATGGTACATTATTAACGACAGGAACTTTCTTTTTGAAATCTTCCTCCTTCCCCTAGGTACAAGGGTGTATGCAGAGCAGTCAATAGGTAATCAATAAATGATTGATGAGTGAAAAATCGATTGAATGAATAAACCATATGGACCCTTTTAAAGAAGATGGCAATTGTGTGTTAGGTATATATTTTAAATGTATGCACTGTACATTTAAATGTAATAGTTTATTTTAATATTAAAAATGCATTTTATATTTTTTCCTGGATATTCATAGTAGTATGAACAAACCTAGTAGCATGAAATATGTAAGTAGTTTGGAATTTTGAACACTTCTCTCCATGGCACCTTTCTATTGCCTTTGTTTTCTATTGCTTTTGTTTTCTATTGTGTTTCTTCAGTTATATCAAATTAAGCAATATCTCATAGCATAATTTATTTTATAGGTGGTTTAAATAAACTGCATTATTTTACTCCCTAAAACAAACTTAAAGGTTGTAACAAATAAAACAAGTGCAGCAGCAAAATGCAAAAAGTATAGTTGTATTACTTGATAATAATTACCATTTGCTAGTACAATTTTATTATTATAATCACATTTAATTTTTCTTGCCTTTAAATTTGACTCTGTCAAGGGTGTGATTATTATCAACATATTTTTTCACTCTAGGTTCCAAATTTTTTCCTTTATATACTCAACCTGTGATTGTCCACATGGGGTTCTGGTTCTGCCCAGCTGGTCTTTTATCATTTCTCTCTACTCTTTCACACCAGCATGTGGGCTGGCTGAAACCTCCCCATCATTAAAACAACCTCTTCACCCTATGTCCCCTTTTCCTTCATAACCAATGTTTTGGAAACAACAATGCATGCTGAAAACTTCCACTTCTTTATGGTACCCAGGCTTCGTTCCCACTGTCTCCCATCCTCTGCCTTCAGGGAAGTGCTTCTGGCAGTGACCATTGAATTGCCAACAGCCAGTGGCCTTTCTTCTCATCTGTTGACTTTGTGGACGACTCCCTTCTTCAAGAAAATATTTCTTCCTCGGACTCTTATGACACCTTTCTTTGGGTATTCTTCCACCTTCCTTTAAGTTGTCTTGAGGGCTCATATTTTTGCCACTACTTCTTTAACTGTCGATGTACCTTAGAAATCCATTCTTGCGCTGGGTGCGGTGGCTCATGCCTGTAATCCCAGCACTTTGGGAGGCCAAGGCGGGCGGATTGCTTGAGGTCAGGAGTTCAAGACCAGCCTGACCAACATGGTGAAACCCCGTCTCTACTAAAAATACAAAAATTAACCGGGTGTGGTGGTAGGTGCCTGTAATCCCAGCTACTCAGGATGCTGAGGCAGGAGAATCGCTGGAGGCTGGGAGGCGGAGGTTGCAGTGAGCTGAGATTGTGCCATTGCACTCCAGCCTAGGCGACAGAGTGAGACCTTGTTTCCAAAAAAAAAAAACAGAAAAATCTATTCTTGGATTTTTTGTGTCTTGGTCTGTGTTCTTTCTGTGCCGGTTCATCTAAGCCCAGGGCTTAAAGGCTCTACTGTGCAGGTATTCTTCTCCATCGTGCCTGTGTCTCCCTAGACAGACCCACGTCTCCCGACCAAAAGGTTGCATAGTGTCCTGGTCATCCCCTCTTTTCCACTTCCCTGGTAACCTTGTAATTGTAGTCTTCATGGAATTCAGAGTGATCTTCTAAAGTCCTATCTCTCCATTGCTTATGATCCTTTTAAGACCAGTCATTGTCTAAACATGAAGGCCAAATCTGTTGGATGAGGTTTAAGGGAATTTCATTGTCTGATCCTTGCTGAACTCTCCACCCTCATTTGCTTTTCTCCACTCCTCCCATCCGTAAGACATATTCATGTGCCCCATAGGTTGCCATACTGCTTAATGGCTTCTCATTTTCCTCATGATGTTCCTTTTGTTCCAAGACACCCAACTTATGACAGCCAGTATCCCTGAAAACTCTCATTTGTAATGACTTGTCTGAAGGACCACTTATCTAGTGAAACCTTCCTTGATCTGACCTGAGGTAAGATTGTCCATAATTTCTCCTTCGTAGCATGACAGCATCCTGAGCTATAGTTCCTGCCATCTGTGCCAGTTTATACTGTGGTCAGGAACGAAGTCAAACAAGCACTTTGAGCTTTCTGTGATTGGTCCTTGAATAGGGAGGGGCACGATGCCACAGAGCCTCTTAGGAGAACACAGGGCGCAGACTCCAGAGAAAGTGACTGCTAAGGGGAGATTTTAAGGATAGGCAGGTCTTATTTTGGAAAGGGGTAAGTGGCAGAGGGAGATGATGCTGGCAGGAGAGGCTCTGGAGAGGAGAGTGAGAGAAGGGCTGACCACTCTCCTTAGGTGTGCCTCAAGTGTCAGTTCGGGGAGGGTAATGGACAAGGGAGCAGGAGCTGGTTATATGAGGCCTTTACAACATGTTGGTGAGTTTCGAGCTTGTGGTAAAGGCAATGGGAAGCCATACACGTTTCTGAGTAGGAGAGAGACTTTGGAAGGTTACACTGTAGACAGATCTCTCTGATTACAGTGAAGAGAAAAGATTAGAGGGAGGCCAGTGAAATGGGGTGACAAAGGAGTTAGGGGGTTATCGCAGTAGTTCAGAAAAGATGGTAGTGGCTGAGAGTAGGTAGTCGCACAGATGGAAGAAATCGGGTTCTAGAAATTCTTAGGAGGGATAAGATAACTTGTAAGTAACTGGATATCTGAGGATGTTAGAGGAAGAAGAAACACAGGATACTGCCCGGTGTTCTGATGTGGACAGTGGGTGGTGTCATTTAACAAGAATAGGCACCACTGGGGAGAGCGAAGCTTTCTCAGGAAGATGGAGATCTGTTAGGTGCTTCAGGTTCCTGTGTAACATGAACATAGGGAAGGCCAATAGGCAGCCTGAAACCTAGAAGAAGGTCTTATCTGCCTATCTTCTTTTTTTAAATCATGTCTTATTCATCCTCAAATGTCTTGTGACTGTTATCCAGTTCGCTTTAAGAAATATTTCAATGAATGAATGAATGAATGAAACAGGAATACTCCCTAGGGTGATCCATCCTATCCACTCTTGTCCTCAAAGGGCTATATTTGGAACATTTACCTAATCAAGATTATTCTGCTAGCCTTTTCAGGATTCTTATCATGAATGCTTCTAGTACAGTGGAAGAACCAGAAACAAAAGTACATTCTAAAATACAGAAAAAAATGTAAGGACCATTTTCCTCCTCAGTATGAATACATATTTTCTTATCCCATATTTGTGGCATTATCTGCCTTTTTTATCCTTGAGATTCAGGATGTTTGTGATTTTAATGAAGGTCTCACATAGAGAGTCAGATCCTATTTTTGTTATCCGTGCTAATGTTCAGATAATGAAAAATGGCTATAGTTTTAAAGTCTAAGTAGTTCAAATTTCTGCAGGGTACACTTACCGCATAATGAGAAACCAAATCATGCTTTCCAAAGTGGATCCTATCAAATATCATTTCCTCCTCTATTTATATTCAGTTTGGAGTTAATCTGGCATCATCCCTAGGTATTATATAGGAATGATGGTAAGGATTCTTGTTGTTCTTGCAAAATAACATTGCCTAAAATTTAGCAAATGTGTTCTTGAATAAATGGAGAATTTCTTGGAAAATCACAGGAACACACACACACAGACTCCTTACACTCACTCTCATGTAAGGAGTTTAGTGGACCTTGTTGTAATACTGGCCAAGGAAAGTCTTCAGAAGAGAGCCACTCGGGAACCGCAGATGTTCTTTTTGGTTCCTTTGTCAGTAAGGGAACCTGTGAGTCAAGGTTAAGACTTTGAGAGCTAAATAATACAACTGACTAGGCTTTTTTCCCCCTACCAGTAAGCAATCCCCAAGGTCATGGACTCTGTCTTCAAAAATTCTAGAGACCTGAAGTGATTAAGAATTGAACTTTCTTATGTTTATCATATACCACAAGGGAAGAAATCAAGTGAATCTGAGCTCTGATGAGAAATGCTTGGGTCTCAGTCAAGGTAGTTGCAATCAGAATATAATTCAAGATGCTGGGTTAGGAGATCACTGATTTCTGCAAAAAGACAAGTAGACCCCCCCCACCCACCCACAAGTCACTCTTGATCTTCATTTTTAACTTTGCTTTGCAAATTAAGCCTTTAAAAAAGCATCCTTGATTGAGGTGAACCATGCATACTTTTAAGTTACATTTTGTTTAACTCTGTCTCTGCAGTATAAGCACACTCTGGTTGTGCCTGTGCACTTGGAGATCTGTTTGGTTGAAAATACTGAAATAATTTTGTAAGACATTATCTTATAGGGTTGAGGGCTATAATGATTTTATTGTAGAGAGGTTCTGGTCACCAACAGTGAAATAATACAACTTAAGTATTTTTTAAAGTGAATCTTTTTGCATAGATACACTCAATTATCATCTCTATGCTGGTGACTCAATTATTTCACCCTGTCACCAGATTTCATTTCTGAGCTTTAGTTTGAATATCCAAGTGATCCCCTGACATCAGGACCACTGCCATGTCATGAGGATAGCTCAAGTTCTGCCGGCTTCAATCTGAACACATGATTTCCCCTCAAGTCTGATCTACCTCCAGTGTTTTCTGTCTCAGTGCATGGCATCACCACTTGTTCAGCTGTATAATCAGAAACCCTGGGTAGGGCTGTATCCTTGCTACTGTTCACTCCTTTATCCCGTACCTAATTCATCAGCAAGCCCTGTTGATTTTTTTTCCTTTACTGTGTCCAGAATCTGTCTCCTGTTCTGCAACTCCCCTGAGATCACTCTAGTGTGGTGTTTCCTAGCTAGGGAGGGTTTTGTCCCTAGGGAATATTTAGTAATCTCTGGAGCCAATTTGGCTGCTACAACTGGGGAATTGCTACTGGCATCTAGTGGGTAGAAGCCTGGGATGCTGCTAAACATCCTCTAATACACAGAAATGCTCCCACAACAGAGTTAAACAGCCTAATATGTCAAGTGAGCCAAGGTTGAGAACTCCTGCTCTAGTCTAAACCAGCATCCTGGATTTCCTTATTCCTGAGTTACCATAACACCCTTTGAACTGGTCTTCCTCCACCTAGTACTTGAAAAATGCAAATCCAGCTTCTGTGCCCTTTGGGGCTTCTCACTACTATTAGGATAAACAGCATCCTTTCTCAGAATGGTCTATAAGGCCATATGGGGTCTTGCCTGTGGCCACTTTTCCAATGTCAATCAATCTTGCTGCTTTCTGACTTTCTCCGTTCCACAACTGTATTGGCTTAGTTTTCATCTTTGTCTGTACCTTATTATTCATGCCCATGGGCTTTTGTACACACTCCCTTTACCTGAAATGCTCTTCTTCACACCTTTATCTAGGTAATTTCTCTTGATCATTCTTTAGTTATAACTGGAAGATTATTGTGCATGAGGAGTGCTTTTAGAACCCTGCTCTAGATTAATCTTCTAATGCAGATTCTCATGGCTCTGGACTTAAGAAAATTATGTAGGTTTGTTGTATACTTGTTTCCCTTTTTAAAAATTCAGATAATTCTGCCAGGTCTGGAGATGCCTGCCTGTAGTCCCAGCTACTCAGGAGGCTGATACAGGTTGATTGCTTGAAGCCTGGAGTTTGAGACTGTAGTGTGCAGTGACTGCACCTGTGAATAGCCACTGCACTGCAACCTGGGCAACATAGTGAGAACCTGTTGAAGGGAAGGAGTGGATATTTTAAAATGATTTTAATTAGTATTTATTAAATTAAGAGATTATTAAATTAATATTTGTTAAATATTTATGCTGGGCAGTTTTCTAGGTGCTTTACATACTTTTAATCATCACAGCAACTATATATGATGGATGTTGTTACTTATTGTTACCTTATTTAGTAGAATCTAAGATATATTTTCTCTAACATATCTGAAATTAGGATGCCTTACTTTCAATGGCATCTTACATTCAGCAGAACATGATATTGATTCCATTTTGGGAATGGAAAAGCTGAGGCACAGAGAGGTTAGGTAACTTGCCTATGATTACATAGCTAAACGAGTGATGGTGTCAGGACTGAAATCCAGGCAGTCTGATGCCATGGACCATATCAACTTCAATTCAGTGCCTCCCTGCATCCTAATGTCACTGTGAGGATTACTGAGATAATGCATCAAGCATGTTAGTTCATTGACATATAGCAACCACTGAATAAATGTCAGTTATGATTATTATTAGTATCTTTATTATTTCTCTTATTGTGTCATTATTTAATGCTGTCTCTTCCACAGAAAGGAAGGTTTCAGAAGGTCACAGCCTCTGTCTCTTCTGCTTCTCACTGTATGAGTTTTTCTTAGCACTGACCTGGGTAATAAGTGTTTTTTGAATGAATAAATGAATGCTTGAATGAAGAGAGGGACTATTGAAGAGAATTGGAGTCCCATTATTTAAAGACACAAATGTCCATCTTGAGTGATTGCTTTGTGCCTCTCTGATAGCACTGAAAGTGTTGTGTGTTGTAATATTTATTTGTGTAATTGTCTTTTATTTCCTTACCAGATTATAAACTTCCTACACATGTGACATTGCATCCCCAGTACCTATCAGATTTTCATTGTAAAGAAGACAGTCAGTACATGTCAGACCTATTGACTCTTGAATCGCCCTAGCGCTTCAGCTCAGTTCAGGACTTAGCATTGTTACAGGAGATGATTATATCTGCAGATTTTTTTTAACATCATAAAACTGTTTTACATTGAGATGCTATCATTTCCCAATCTTCAGGAAGCTATAAAATGAATATTCCTGTATATCTTTACAGACTTACTATGGGTTATGATAAAAAGAGTCATCACACTCAATTGAAAAATGTAGATATTTGGGGTTACTTTGCCTTTTTCTTTCTGGTTTAATTTGTATTTAAGATAAAATTTAAATAAGTTAGTGGTACTTTTTCAGAGAGTTTGAGAGAGATTGTTCCTCAATAGCCTTTATTTGCTAGCCTTAAAAACTAAAGAATGAGAAAACAGGACTTTAAGTATTGGAAGTTGTTTATCTGAATTATTCACAGTGTTGCAGAATAATGAATTTATCGCCTTTCCAACTGGCTACACTTATTGGGAGGCTGGAGAATGAATCTTTTTATGCCAAGGAGAATGTTAGGTCATAGGCCTAAACAATTTACCTGGCTTCTTCCTTTTGGACCTAGTTTCATGTCTTTGGCAGCTGAATGCAAAGGATATTGTGTTCTGCCCTATTGGTGCCAAAAGTTCACAGAAGAGAGCATTTTTGGCAGACATAGCTTGTTTTAAGGACAAAGGTGTTTGGATTTCACACTCTGTTTTCAGAGACTTGTTCATACACTATAGGTGAGAGGCTCACAAAATCATGCGTTGTATACTAAGCGCTTGGGGATATAGTGCGTGTTTCACCTTGATTGGGCTGCTCAGAAAGCTCCATGGTGGCCTTTGTTACCTGGAGTATGCGCTGAGTAAGGCCCAAGAGGGAGCACTAAGTGGAATGGAAACTAACTGTTGTTGTGTAGCTTCAGAATTTAAATACCTTAGAACACAAACAAAGGATATTTTACTAAGTGCAATGACCTTTTGGACTGTAGGCACAATAGGCACAATATCTGAGATAAGAAGTCATGTTAGTGACAAAAAGCCTAAAGCCATTAGAGTATAGCAGGATTCTGTCATATGTGGTCAACTTTTAAACATTTTAAAATATGCCATACCTTTGTAACAGTCATATTAATTAGTTTATAGATCTAAATACTTGGAGGAGCATTATAAATCCATGTAATTCCTCAAACATTGGAATTACCATGTAGAATTCTTTTATAAAGATAAGCAAAAAAGGAATACAAATGCAAATTTTTCATTATCAATACATATAAGTGTGTTCATGAGTCTATATTGTTTTGGTCATTGTCAAATAGCCAAACCTAAACATTTTCTTCTCACAATTGGATGAGGAATTTGCCTCCTTTGAGCTAAAAGTTGATGCTACTCTGGATTAATTGTTTTTTAATGTGTATATTCTTCTACCCTTTAATTCCATCTCTACTGACACAGTCCTATAATACATCAAGAAAATGTGTAGAAATACTTATATCAGTATTATTTTAATATTAAAAGTTTAAAAACAGCTGAAAATACTTTTCCCTGGACAACTGGACAAATAAATTACAATATTCATCCAATGAAATACTGTCTAATGCTTAAACAGATTGAGTTAGATCTGTATGTGCTAATGATGCTTGAAATTCAAGACATGTATTTGTAAGTTTCAGAACAGTATCAAGAAGATGACTTTATTCATGTAAATAAAGTGAGGTTTATATGCAGTTTGCACTTTTGAGTATATTACACCCCTTTTGGGAAGGTACACAAGAAACAATCCACAATATTCGCTTCTGGGGATAGAGAGCTTTTAGAGGCTAGGGTGATTTTGTTTTTTCCTTTATATTCCTCTATCTTGTTTAAATTTAAAAATTAATTTCACAAAAATAGTTTAGATTAATTTAGAAGTGAAATACTCTGAATTGAATCTTTAGCTCACATTGGGTGCTATTCTATTAACACGTGAGTCGAAAGAAGAAAATGAACAAAGTGTGTCTTTTAATTTTGCCTGTGGCAGAATTAACTGCCACACACTCCATAGGCCTTCCTAGTCATACCAGACGACACGTCTGTGGGACTGTATGTCTGTGCTGCATGTGGGGTGCAGCGGCTTCTGCAGTTGGGATGTTGTTTTGGCGCTCCCCCCTCCTCACTGCCAACGTGGTATGTGTCGTGCTGTCCTTTAGCACCCGTCAGTATGAAGCCTTTTCTTAGTCTGAAGAGGCCTGACTCCGTTGTCAAGGCCAAATTACAGGTTGGCTAATTACTTTTGTTCACTTCCCACTCCTCTCTTTCTAATAGATAACAGTGCTATTTTTGTTATGAAGATAATAGATGTGTATGGATTCCCCCCACAATTCTTTATTGTCTTTCCGTAAGTCACATGATATATTCAGAATTTTGGTGAATCTTCTACCTCTTGTTTTGTAAATGGTCAAAATGAAATTTAGTCAAAGCAAGTGACGCTTTTCAGAGACGAGGGCTGAATTAAGATGAACAGAGAACAGTAACAGATGAACTCTCTCAGATGTGTGCTCTTACTGTGTCTAAAGAGAATTGCTGCCTTTAACCCAAAGGTGAGTTCTATCTGGGGGATTACTTAGAATAAGAAGGCATTTATCAGTAGAAGTCATAAAATATTATGATTTGGGTGGAAGAAACTGCTGGAAAGAAATATTAATTTAAAGCTATATGTAGTATACTTTTGTATTTTGTAACCAAGTAAGTGTTAAACCTTGTAAATTTGAGCATTTAGTCATTTTTATTATACAAAAGTAGAAGCAACTAAATAATTATAATTAGATGACAGTATAGGATAGCAATAAAGATAGAAGGTCTAAATTATTAGGGGCCATTTGTCTGTTCAGAGTCATAGGTCATTCCCACATTGCACCTGGAAAACCACTACACTTCTACGGATCTTGGGATCAGCACTAGACGAATAGCAGAAAATAGCTGGATCATGTTTTAATCTGAAAGATTTCAAAATGCCAATCTGAACTCTGGATTGCTCTAATTTTCAGAAATACTATGTGAAATGTGGATCATAAAGCAGAATTTGGCTCTCAATACTGAATTAAAATTATTCTTAGGAAGGCTTCAATTAACTCCATAGCAAAACTACCAGTGTTCTCAATTTTGTAGCTAGAGATACTTATGAGAGTGGCAGATGGCCACACAAAGCAACCATGTTATTTTATTTCCAAATTTATGTAAACTGAACTCATAAATTTTTAAAAATAAGACTTCTCAAATTTACCACAACAAGCCTAGGTCCCCAGATCAAATCTTGAGATCATAAAAAGTCCTTTAAATTTGCTGATGTGTGTGTGTGTGTGTGTGTGTGTGTGTGTGTGTGTTTTAAATAGTAATTCATTCATGTGATTTAAAAGTAACTTTCCTGTGCCCACAATGGTTAGAACTTACACATCCTTTCTTCCCAGTCTGTCAGCTCATCTGCCAGGTGTTGTCCATGGTAGTTGAGCATGAGAACTTTGTACTCAGATACTTTTGAGCGTTGAACTCTAGCTCTGAAGTGACTAACTAGGAGACCTTAGGCAAATTATGTGATCACTTTAAACCTCCCTGCCCTCACCTGTAGATATATAACCATAAGATTGTTTGAAGATTCAATGAGAAAAACAATATGAAGCAATTAATTAGCACAATACCAAGAATGTTAAGTCCTCAATTACATCTTTTTTTTTTTTTTTCGTTTTTTAACATTGGCTAAAGGACAGTAAAAGGAAGAAACCATGGGTTCTTTAAGTCTTGTACATGGTTTAAAAAAACAGCTGGTGTAATGACTAAGAAGCATTCTGTTGAAGCAGATAGCCTTGAGGTGTGGGTATGAGTTCAAACAGCTGGAATAGCCCAGGCACTGACACTAGAGTGGATGGTGGAAGGTGAGTCTTGCCAGTGTGTGTTGGCTGAATACCAACTTGGCCTTGGCCCTTCGTCTTATGGAGTGAGTGGTGATGCTGATATTTTTATGACATGGCATTGTCATTACATATCAGACTGAAAAATAAGGCATCTTACCTTCGTATGGGGGAAAACAAAAGGAACTTAAAAGAAGTCACGAGTACAGAAATGATTCTGGTTAGTTGAAACTTCCACTTGTGTTCTAGTAACTTGAGTTTTTAACTTGATAGAGAAATTGAATTAATTGTTCTTCCCTCTTTGCATGGTGATTGCACTGTCGAGATGTAGACAGTTCTATCACAAGCACAGTGTCACCTAAATTGAAATCTTATCTAAAATTTTGTCCCATTTGCTACTCAGTGGTAGGAACTCCCTTTTAAGCGGCACCTTCTGTGTTTTACATTTTAGCTTACTTGTTAACTATATAAGAGATGGGAACAAATGACTATCCCCTATACCTGTACCCTTAAAACATACATTCAAATTGTAATCAGATTGTTACTATTTGTTTTCTGGATGGTAGAATCTCTAGGATCACCCTAGCGGAAGACCTAATCAGTGAAAGCAATTCGTTGCTTTCCTATGTCTTTTGTACATAAAAGTTCTTGCTTTGTTTTGGCTTTTTATATTTTTATCCAATTAAGGAGTCATCTGGAGTTTTTTTCTTTACTCATTTGAAGTGTCTCAGTTTTGTTTTTTTTTTAGGCTTAACATTGTATTTATTTATTTATTTTACTATAGATTGGTTTGAGATGCATTATATGCTCAGGCTATTGAGTAAAGGAAAACCAACATAGTCAAGAATGCTTTCTGAGTGCCCACTTTGGGAAATCCCAGCCACAGGGGAGTCAATATTGTAGTGATTATCTTAGAAATAAGTACTTTTTGGCCATATCAGTAAACACACACTCAGATGGGGGCAGCAACAAAACAAGTATCTACACTTATCATTTGCAAAATAATTTAGCTTTAAAAAATGTACAGGCTGGAGGATGGAGATGAGGATCTGCATCCTAGAGGATGACATGGTGAGTAGAAGCAATGAGAGCTCAGACATTTTACAACTCTATCTGAAAAGTCTTTATTTAATGACAAGATAATGTCCTACTTATTTTAAGATTATGTTATAACCTCTGCTCCTCTTTTTGCTAGCTGCAGAAAGTTGCTAGAACGTATTTCTTGTCACAAATAGGGCTCTCAAATGTATTTTCAAATATTAATGTTTTGAAATGAATTTCACACCATCTCTGTGTTACAGTAAGAAAAATGATTAACATGAGCATTTTCTTCATCTGGCTGTGGAGTGGATGCAAGAAACTGAGCTTTATACTTATTTGGTCATCATCACCTTCTTTTTTTGTTTCATTTCTTTTGATATCACTTCTATTTCTTATCTCTTCATTTTGCAGTAATAGAAGAAGCCTTAACAGTTGCAAGATTACATATTTATATCAGGGTTCAGACTGTGAATTCATTCTTTTCTAGGGAAGCAGAAAGATCATGTAAAAATGGTGACCACATGTTGACAGAATGCATGATTTAACAAAACCAAAGGCAATCATTTCAAAGAAAAATGTTTTATTTTCTGCCAGCAGAGTATAATGGAGAGAAATTGGCTGGTATTATTTTTAAAAATTGCCCAAATCACTGTAGTTAGTGTAAAATTGTCTCTGGAACTATTTCCTGTAAGTTAACCAGACATATGATTGTATCCTTTCTATTTTGAATACTGAAGCTCACATTTCAACTGTCTTGCATGGAGCCTATCAGGTATAATAGCTCTTTGTAAAGGTGCTTCCTTTTCTATTGTACTCTTTTCCATCTAAGCTTCCACTTTCATTTATCCAAACTTAGAATACTTAGAGTTTGGGCCTTTTGGAACTTTGAGCGTAATATTATTCGCTAACAAATCAAGACCATAAGCTACTCAAAATATGCTGCCTCAGTCTACAGAAGATCAAGTGAAATTAATGTAAACACTGTTTATACTATTAAAAATTCTCTACACATTTCAGTTGAAAGGAGATTTCATTTTTAACATGTGGTCCACATGGTTTATTGCCTTTTTCTTAGTGCTTATAGTAATATCAGATATTATACATTGGTACCTGCTTACGTTGTTTGTGGTTATAGTAAGTATTATTAGTAACAAAAAATTCAATTTACGTGTCAATGAGAGGAATAATGTTATCTGATATGATTCCAGTAGTCATATATCTCTGAATAAGTAAAAAAGGCATGAGTCACTTGGTGAAAATGTGAATGGTCATGTCACTACATTGGCCACTGAGGTTTTCAATGGCTAAAATAGAGGTTGGAGGTGATATGGCCGTTGCTTTCTGGTCAGTTAGAGGCTGAACCATCCCATGGGATCTAAGCCTATAGCATTTAGGAATAAGTATGGATCAGCTTTGCAAATATGACTTACCTTAGGAACAAATAGGAGTGTTGCATTTGTATCTACCCAGGGTCAGAAGTACTGGTGTGCACTAGATATAGATAATCGTTGGATTTGGATTTAGCTTGATGTCATACAGCAACCAACATATGTTTGTTGATTGCTTGATCCAGATGTTTGACGTTCTGTAGGACTGTCCCAAGGCATGATACTGTACATAGAGAGTAAACAGGCATACTTTAAAAATGCAAGCTTTGCCATCATTTGAACCTCTCCCACCCACTAGCTCAAAAAAAAAAAAAAATTGTTTTTTTGTTTTGTTTTGTTTTTGTTTTTGTTTTTCAAGATAGAGTCTTGCTCTGTCACCCAGGCTGGTGTGCCATGGTGCAGTCTTGGCTCACTGCAACCTCCACCTCCTGTGTTCAAGCAATTCTCCTGCCTCAGCCTCCTGAGTAACTGGGATTACAGGCACACACCACCATGCCCGGCCAATTTTTGTATTTTTAGTACAGATGGCGTTTCACATGTTGGCCAGGCTGGTCTTGAACTCCTGACCTTGTGATCCACCTGCTTCAGCCTCCCAAAAATGCTGTGATTATAGGCATGAGCCACCTTGCCCTGCCAAAACAAAAGTTTTAATTTAATGTTTAAAACAGAGCTGTAACCCTTATGTAAACCACATTCTTCTTTCAGCTTACACAGCTGATATTTGTTATTAACTAAGAGCAACTGTTTTGTGCTCTGCCTTATCACTTCTAGGCTTTCCTTTCAAAGCATAGAGCTGAAATTATATTATATTGTTATTAAACAGTGATTTTGGTTAAGCCAGTTTTCATGTATTGTTTGTGAATTTAATAACCATGCAAACTCACTGGATCCTGAATGAAAGTCAGGTTGAATGTTTACTTTTTGAAGGCTGAACAATGGGGGAGGGGTTCACACACCACTCTAAAGCTGTAGGTAAATGGGAAGTAACTTTAATGTATGCCAGACACATGACCAGTAGTTCCACTAATTAATGTTGTATGACAAAAACACAAATGAAAATAGGATCATCAAATGGAAAGATGTCCTAGAGATTAATCCTTTTGTTTTAAGGTGAAGAAACATAGAGTCAGAGAAATTAAATGTCTTGAAGTCACACAGCTATTACTGGCAGAGCTCGGCCAGCACTGAGGTCCTATGGCTTATAGATCGTATTTGATTATAATGAATAACTGTGAGTTTTCTCAGTCATATTTTTCCTTACATTGAATAACCTCCTTATGTGTACCATCTGTACCTACCCAATTAACTCTACTTATTTTCCAGATGATCTGTCTTTCAATTGCTTTATTCTAGGTCTGCTTACAAATCACTTTTATACATACATTAGTTGCATCCGGGACCTCCCACTGATAGCATGAACTGCAAAGATGGACCTGTCTTGGATAGTTCAGTTAGCTTCCTCATGACAAGGATGTAAGTATCCTGACCACAGAGGAAAAGTAAACTCTACTTTTCAACAGGACATCTCTCCCTTTTGAGTAGTAGAGTTTCCTTGTCACTGACATGTTTCCATATGCCTTCCGGCTCATCTGAGGATCTGTTAGATTGGTGCCTTGAAAATGCATAGATGGGTGACTCTCCAGCGGGATATGACCCTCCTCACCCAAATCTGTGCTACACAAATAAGGACACACAGTAGCTGTTGAGCTCATGTGAAAGAGTTGAGCACATTGACATGGAATAAGGAGGCATTATTTTCCTTATTCCTGCCTTTCATGTACAGATTGTTCAAGAGCTCCTTTGTAATATGCAATATAATAGACCCAAACTTGATTTTACATGTTTACATTTAGCACACAGTAACATATAGATGAATGCTTATAGAAGTCCTTATGAAATGAGTCAAATGTGCTCTCATTTCCTGCTTGTCATTTCTCTTACAATTTGTATAGAATCTCACGATTTGTATAGATTTGCCAAATCAGGTATCCTTGTGCAATTCAATAATTTGGGTTTATTTTCTCTGTAAGAATTGGCTTGATATTTTTTCTTCTCCCTTGTCATCATGGTCCAAATATGGGTATTGATAACCATGCATCATGACTGATTTAAAAAAAAGTTCCAAAAAGGCTTCTAAATGAAGGCTGTAATTTTGTATTGGATTTCTAGTGACATGAGCAAATCACTTGCTCTTTGCCCTTATGGATTTTATAATGTCATCAGAGTCTATCAATAAAATTATAGCCTACAGTTGAACACACACCATTCCTTACTGTATTGCATATACAGGGGTGAAGGGAAGCAAATTCTAGCATGTCTGCTCTGGGATGCACTCCAGCAGGCTGTGTGTGTGTGTGTGTGTGTGTGTGTGTGTCTTCTTTTTCAATTGAGATCCACTGTACAATCAGTCCTCCAAGCTACAGATGAAGAGCAGTGCCTGAGTCTTACATAGGAATGTGTCTCTTGCTCCCACCTGCTGTGAGTGAAATTGACTAGAATGGTGCCATTCTGATCAATTTCATTAAGCATCAGACAATGCACATAGACATCATGGCAGTCCCCCTCCACCTGAGCTGTAAGCTTCCATCACAGAGGGAAAGGTATACTGCCAGAGACCAGGAGCATATTGCCAGAAAAAAAAAAAAATTGAGAAGGCCACAGATGCTCCTGTAATGGAAGCAAATGTTAAAGCCACATTTAAAAAATAAAGGTAGAAGGTCAAAACACAAACCCTGAAGCAGAAGAGATTCAGCTATAGGAAAACAATGGTTCCGAAACTCTTTTGTAAATTGCAGAAGACATCTCTAGATAGTTGCCATATTCAGTCATTCTGAATCTTGGAGAGATTTAACATTTCACCTTAAGTGATTTGTAGGTATCCTGCCATCTTGAATCCTTCCTCTGTAATCTCTTACGTGTTCTCTTTGGAGCAACTGCCTGTGTCTACTTTTTGAAAAATTTCTGATTACACATAGACACACAGATCCGGCAAATGTGAAGGTCTAGGATTCTCTTTTACAAAAATCTCCTCCTGTCTCTGTTGTATGGTTCTTCCTTGTAGGCAGGATTTTCAGTGACTTGGCATTCTGAATGTTACTGTGTATGATTATAAAGACAGGCTAGACAGGCTCTTGACTGCTGCTACTTTCCTCAGTTTACCTCAGTTTGGTGCTCACTAGCACCACCTCAGAAGTGTAGAAAGGGGAGGAGACTGTTTTGAGAATTTAAATATTTCTGACAGGAAACATTTATGAATGTATCTGTTTCTTTTCTCTTTCCTTCCTCTCCTCCTTACCTTTCTCTCTTTTCCTTTTCCTTCTCTTTTCCCCCTGCCCTTTTCTCCCTTCTTCTTCCCTTCTCTTCCTCTCCCCCTCCTTCTTTCCCTCCCTTCCTTCCCTCCTTTCACTATAATACCATTTCAAGGACTAATTTACAGTAGGTTTAATTTCAATAGCACTGCTACTGGCTGTGTTATTTACTATTTTTAATCATGACTTTTAAGGACATTCAGATCAGCAGCAGCATAATCATCTTTCAACACATACTTATTGAAGACATACTATATATGCAAGACATTGTCTCTCAACATTATTATTGCACTAATAAAAACAAAGCCTTGTTTAGCATGTACATTTAAGATATTGTTAATCACTTATTTTGAGGGGACTACACTTTGACTCTTTGTTAAAGGGCTATTTTAATTTTTAATAAAAGATTCTTTATACAGGATGTCACCATAGTGAGCTGATTGAACTTTTGGTGTGATTAAATGTTCAATAAAACTGTGTGACTTAAATATGGTAAATGGATCTATGTATTAGTTTGGTGCAAAAGTAATTGTGCTTTTTACCATTGCTTTCAATTGCGAAAACTGCAATTACTTTTGCACCAACCTAAATATATACATATAATTATTTTCCACTCTCTGGGCTACTTTTAATAATAGACTAAGTCCCATGAAATAGTAACTTTATCTAACTTTGATAGTTTATAGTAAATTTATAAAACAGAAAAATAAAAGCAGAAACTCTACCACTCAGAGGAAACTACTGTTAATAATTACGGTTTCTTTCCTCCTAAGTTCAGCTTTCTTCATTGTCCTCCATTTTATGTCTCTTTGCCATGTCTTTAATGTCACCTGGCTTTGCTGAAAATCTTCATACCCATACCTTTATGTGCCCCATAATTAAATCCTACTCCCAGGGAAGATTATTAATGGCACTAAACCACAGGTTGCTAATTGCCACAGGCCAAATGAGAATCACAACAGGCCTACAAAGAGTTTCATTTTTAAAATAAGATGCCAGTGCTTCCAAAAACTGGAAGATGTTATATTAAAAAATCTGGATTTTAGTCTTCTTTCTGAAAGGAAGATCTGGCAACTTTGGGGCCACATTCCAATCTAGTAACAAATGTTTTCATGAATAATGAATATGCCCTGTGTGCTGGGCAGGTGCTTTCCAGTTTTCCACAGGACCCACCATTCCCTGTTACTATTCAGCAGTGAGATCCAGTTTCCACTAATCATCATGCTTGCACTGCTTGCTTTCACCTAGTCATCGTTGCTCATTTGCATAATTTTCTTTGATCCTGCAGGTATTTGAGTTTTTGTGACCCTTACTTTAATTCCATTTACAGTACAATAGTCTAACCATTTCAGAAAACGAACAAAATCCAAACTATACCACTCTTCTTACGTGTATGAATTTTATGAAAAGAGATATGACTAATCCAAATGAATGATTCTGAGAAGAAATCAAATAGAAGAAAATGAGAAAGACAGAAGGCATTTGAGGGACCATCCTGGGACACTTAATAGAACGCCAACTTTATCTAATGCTAGTAAAGCTCAAATACTACCTCTAAGAAGTTTGGAAGTGTTGAGTAATTGGTGAAGTTATAGCTAGAGGCAGCTGTATATAAAATTCACTCTCCTAACAATGGTGTGTGTGTTTGTGTTTGTGTGTTTGAAAAGTGACTCAGTTCTACAACCATGGGAATATGGCCATGTTGCCCCATTGCCCTTGGTGGTTCATTGAAGTCCACACTGTCTTTGTAAAGATGCCGTTGGGAATCACGGCCGTTTTCAGAAGTGAAGCTGAAGACTTAGTGATATTTTGTTGCCTGATAACTCAAAAGGACACTTTTGAGATGAGTATCTCAGCCCAAACAAAACCAAATGAAATGCAGAGAGAAGAAAGGTGTATTTAAGAAAGGGCTCATGTAAAGCGTCCTGTGACAGGCAGGCAACAGGATATCCGCCTTGGTCAAGGATCGTGTTGAGCTGTCAGTTCAGGGGGAAGTGCTCAATCATGTAGTACACATTTTGTGTATTTCAACCAATTATTCAGTGGATTATAGGTTCTGATACTAAAGTTATTTGTGGAGGCTTTGTGATGGGGGCACATTGAGAAAATTGCTGGCTTTCATTGCCCCATTTCAATTAAGTAGTCTCTACATCAGCTTCCAAATCATGTGCTTTCCTCCATCTGAGAACTCTCAACAGTTAGGATTAATGTTACTATTAATGTTACATTAATGATTTGTTCAAAATCCAGAAATTCAGTGCTGACTTTCAATTAAGATAACTGAAACTTTTCAGTTTTATATGTGCTTATATTATGATACAATCTTTTGTTTTTCCATGAGCAACTTGCAAGCTCATGCAATAAATTTTTAAATGTGCCTAATTATTTTATTTTTATGTTACATATTTTAAACATTTGTTTTCTACATAGAAATGTTACTAGGCCTGGTGTGTTGGCTCAGGCCTATAACCCCAGCACTTTGAAAGGCCGGGGTGGGCAGATCACTTGAGGTCAGGAATTTGAGAGCAGCCTGACCAACATGGCCAAACCCCATCTCTACTGAAAAATACAAAAATTAGCCAGGTGTGGTGGTACACACCTAGAGTCCCAGCTACTCGGGAGACTGAGGTGGGAGAATTGCTTGAATCTGGGAGGTAGAGGTTGCAGTGAGCCGAGAGAGCATCACTGCACTGTAGCCTGGGTGACAGAGTAAGACCCTGTCTAAAAAAAAAAAAAAAAGTTACCAATATTTGTCATCCTGTTACTTAAGTAGACTTGGTTAGAATAACTAATTTGTAATTCCTCAAAGGCAGATTTTTATGAGAGGACTAAGCACCTAATAAAGGAATAGCAGCTTATCAGAGGACTGAGCACTTTTTTAAAACACGTGTAGGGTCCAGGGAAGACTTGGTTCCTGAGTAATGGAAGCCTAGAAACAGGCATTTCCTATGTTGTCTCACTTTAAATGCTTCTATGTGAAATATCATGGCTCTTCAAATTAAATCTTACGTGATAATCCCTGCCACATAAAACATTTAGGCTCCTTATATATGTAGTCTTATGCCATAGAGCCACCCTGCCAACAAGGGCCAAACCTATTAGAGATGGGAAGTACAGTAGTTAATTAAAAAGCAAAGAATGATTCTAATTACAGTAGTTAGGTCTGTGTTACAAAGCTTGGTAGAGACCCCAAGATACCATCAATTGTGGCAGCTTCTTAACCCAGACTTGGGACAGGATCTGAGAACGTAGTTCAGGAAGCACTGTCTGTGCAATATGTTGTGTGTTGATTTGTATACGTTTTCTCCTCCGTAAGAGCCTGTAGCTGCCATCAGGTTTTCAAGGGTGTGATGCACGGAAAAAGTCAATCACTGAATGGAATCACATTCCATCACCAACCAGCAGCCGGCAAATTATACACTGAACAAAGCACTGCTTTGGGATTTCGAGGGGTCCATAAAGGACATGGAAACCCTGGCTGCATGCTAACGGACTCAGTCATCTGGTTAAGACCCTTGTGGGATAACTTGAAGAAGGGATGAAGACTTCTCCCAGCCATTCCAATTCCAACTCTCTTTTAGAGGCGTGACCAAGCCAAGCATTTTCTCCAAATACTTCTCAGGCCCTACTATTGCAAAAAGTAGGGAAAGGATGGCATTTGATAGCACTATTTGGCCAATCATTTATTGGGAAAAAAAAGTGCCTTTAAGCATCAAGGCACTTCTCATGCTCAATATGGATCCAGTAAAATATATTTTCATTTTTTCAGAAAGTAATTTTTATATTAAAAAGTTTACTAAAGAAAGTCCAGCAAATAGTTAGGCTCCACACCCTATATGCAAAAGAAATGGTCTTGCCATGTAGAAATAAACAATCTTAATATTTTGATATCTAGCAGCTCATTTAGATATGGATATATATTATCTCCATATCTTTAAAGATATATAGCTATAATTATATGATCTCAACACATGCTGCTTTAGAAACTGCCAGTTATTGTTGAACATATTGTAAAGTATTTCTAAGCCATTGAATATTTTTGAAGGTCCTTGTTCAGTATCTGGAGAATATCCCATACTTTAAAGCTTATTAAAAATGCAGTAAATATCCTTTTTGGCTATATGTTTGTTCACATACTGAGTTATTTTTTCTTAAGGGTTTCTATAAGTTAGCATGGGTCTAAAGTGGACAAATTTCTAAGCCTTTGGATATGTAGTTGCTAAAGTGTTTTCTAGAAATTGTAATAGTTTAGGCTCCTGGCAACCATACATGTGCTTTTGGAATCTGGATGAAAGGTGAAATAACAATATGTGTCTTAAAAAAAACAGATAAGTGAGAGAAGGAGTGTACAGTTTCTTGAGGCTGATGAACTTGTATTCTCAGTTGTAGTGTTTAAAAAGAGGGACCATTTTACTTAGTGATCTCTATTTCACAAAGGAACGTGGATAAAGTATAATGGTGTGTTCACTGGTGTCAAGTAAAGCATATGCTATGTTTGCCAGTATTCACTTGACCATAACTTAAATTTTTCATACATAAAGATCTTTAAACTTGTCAAAGCATACTTTCTCCCTTCCAAATGTGTTATATCAAGCTTGAAAGTCTTCAGAAGCTTTCTTCCACTTAGTTGTGCTTTCAGAAGTGTTTGAAATCACACTTAAAGAAAATTAAAAGAAAAAATGAATTTTCCCTCTAGAAAGGTCACTTGAATTTGAATTCCAAAGCAATTTAGTTTGGGACTTATAGCAATTAACAGCAAATCTATCTACTCCAAATTGGAATAGGTGTTTATAAGCCTGAAAATAGGGGTTTTATTGGATATTTCATTAAGGAATTAAGTTCTCATTGCAATTATTATGAAATTTATAAGGGTGATTATAAATTAAATAAAATTTTATCAGTGACCTAATTGTCATATAAATATAATAGAAAAAAGGGAATCAGGATTTTATTCCTATAGTGGCAATATTGCACATTAGTGATAAGAACTTGAGTTATCTTGCCAAGGTTCAAATGACATCTCCAACCATCATTGGCCTTACGTAAGTTACTTTTCCTCTCTCTGTTTGAATTTTCTTGTGGGGCAATAAGACTTCTGGGAGGACCAAGGATCCTGGTTTGCCCAGGAATGTCCTGTTTTTAGCACCTAAAATCCAGCATCCAGGGAAAGCCCTCTCTGAAACAAGAAAACTCCCAGTTTTGGGGGATGTGTGTGGAAAGCTGGAGGGAAAATAAAAAAAACTCATGCAGTGCTCCCCCTGCCGATAGTGGCTGAAAACAATGCTGTTTTTAGCATCAGTCATATCCAGCGTAGACTACTAGCTTCCATAGTCACTGTTACCAGTTTTCCCCTTCATTGCTGGTACTCACAACCATGAACTAGATGATGTTGAAAACACTTGGACCTTGACTGAAATATAGTAAGCATTCAAACATATTCATGTTTATCAATATATTAGGTTCCATGATGTTCTTTGATGGTGCTGTATACTGTTAAAAAAGCAGAAATAGCATGTATTCTTTCCTGTTATTCATATTATGAAAAATAGTACTGTAGTTCTTTGGAGTGGTAGAAATTCCAGCAATTGCCCTTTGCATAGTCAGTGAAATGTCCTGCCATCAAAGGGTGCCCACAGTTCCCTCTCATTTTTCCTTTCTGCAGAGATGCTCTGACCCTTTCAAATATTTAGCTGTGGACTTTCCTCTCAATGTGTGCTCACGACTCCTGTTACTGTTAATGGAAGTTACACATGTGTGCTCACCAGGATGAGAAAGCCTTTATCCCATGTCGGGCAAAGACCCGTGATCCTGAATCTCTTTCTAAACTTCCGACCTGAAGAGAGCAGTGCAGGGAATTGCTGCTTTCTCACTATATTAGCTTCTTCAATTTCCTTTTAATTGGAGCCTGCAACCCAGATTCTTGTAACTTCAGGGGGATGAACAATACAGATTAAGATCTGGATGCTTTCCAGGAAGTTCTCAGCTGAAAGAACATTAAACACACACACACACACAGTTGTGGCTATTCACAAATTGCATGCAGTTGCCTAATGAGTCCATATTTGCTTCTGAGTTTTGACATTTGCAAACTGCACTGCTGAGAAAGTAAGTGAAGTGTTCACCCATCTCTGAGTGTGAACTGATTGATTTGATGTACAGGAAAAATACTAGAATAGTCCAAATTGTAAACCAGTGGCACAGAACACAGAACCTTCAAATACAATATTTTACCCTTGTTCAGGACATTCATTTATCCTCAAGAATTCTTTTTAATGTATAAGACTTCAATTTATATTTAAGAACTAGTAAACTATAGCAGTTTGACAGCCATTCACACTTAATTCTGTGCATTAAACCAACAGCATTCTTTTCCACAAACATCCATTGTTAGGACAATGCTCTCAGACAGAATTTATGAGAAATGGAATTATGTTACCAAGGAGATAGCATTTACTATAATGAAGAGTAGATCCTAGAAAATGGCCCCTTTTACAGCAGCTCAGAGCAGAGCCACAAAAGCAATTGATTGGTCTTGGCATTTAGTCTTATATCAGCTGTGTCATCCATAGCTTCAGGAGTGAGAACACTAATCTAAAGTGACATTTCTGTTCTGGCGGGCTTTTCTGCCCTGATGAAAGCAATTACTTCATTCCTAAATGATAATTTGCAGGAGTTTCAACCACTTTAATTGATAATTTTTTTTTTTGTTCTGAGTTCAATTGTGAAGTGATTAGCTGATTTGGTAAATAGAAATTTAAGGTGTGAAATATACAAGTTGCTCCAAGGTAAAGTGCAATTTATTGGGTGGAAAGAAATTACTTGATAAAACTGCGGTTTTTTTCCGTTATTATGGAACTGCCAGTTATATAGCTCAAAGTTCTTGGGGGAAAATGAAGAACAAAACACTTTGATTCATGAGGTTTTTGGCAGACACCAAAGAATACAATGAATAGTTTGGTCTTGCTGTGGTTTATTCAAGGGTTATTTGAATCAAGGTGAACATCAGTTGAAAAGGACTGTGCAGACCTCTCAGCGTTCTTTATTACTATTCTAATGACTCATTCTGGAATTAAATCCTCTTATTTAAAGTGTTAAGAATGAAAATGCTCATTGGCTAAAACCAATTAATTTAATTATTAAGTTCAAACATACACAAGGCATTTTCTGAAGATGAGGGAAGGCATTCAGTTGAATGGCTTTAATTACTCTTTTGATCTATTTTACCACAAGTCAAATGGGTCAGGATTATCCCATCAGAATTTATCTTAGTTTAAAAACTGTAAGTATACATCTTGATTTTGATACTTTATCAAATGTTAGCAGTTGCAGATGGTTTTTGACATATTTTTTAAGCAATCAATTTCATATTTTCCTACATGTGGAAAAATAATGGTCATTTCACATGTTAAATGAGAAAAATAAAGCAAGAATGAAGGTCAAACTGATTTAGCACATCAAACAGTCTTTGTCAGCCAAGCTTAATATATCCTGAGTTTGTGGAACAAATGAAATTTTGCTGCTATGTTACACTTTGCTTCCAAACAACCATTACAACTGGTTTTATATATTGTGTGAGCATCAGACCATCAAACAGTGCATCTTTACTGGCGTGTTTCTGCAGTGATGATCTACAGCAGCAATCTGCCATTTATATAAGGGCAAAATGTGCATCTATATTTAGTTGTGAAATTGGCCTATTATACTCTTGATGTTTACAGAGGCTAACATAAATTAATGATGACAGCTATGAGCAGTGCATTAGTTAAGCAGCAGAGTTCTTACCTTGAACTTGAAGGTTCCAGTTTTAACTTCCAGTGTATACTATCCAGCTTTCTTTACACACATTAAAGATTTCTGAAATTATTATCTTTTTTGGAGAGCATTAACCCACTTCAATTTGTGAGCTTTGTTGTGCATATCCTACCAGATAATAGTTGTTTGTGCGTTTCTCAATTACATTACCATTACCTTGTAAGAAAGTTGATATTTACAACCATGCCAAAAAAAATATTCTTGGAAGAATTTTTTTCCTTTGAAGTAGGCTGATTTGATTGACTTTGAGCTCTATGTAATGTCAATGTGGGGTGGGCTGTTCTACTAAAAGTAATGAAGAAAGGGCAAGCATTGCTTATAGACTCTTTACTGTACTTTTTCCCTGGGAAGGCTCCTCATTCGGCTCATGTCAGGGCAAGTGTAGGTGTGGGAGTAACTATAGATTTCACCGTTAACTATGGCCAGAGATCTGACAAGTATGCAGGTGTTCAAAGGTTCATGAGTTAAAATGCTGAAGCCTTTGATGAATTTTTGATGGCTGCATTTTTAATACAGGTCGACCTTCTTCCTTTGAGGCTGCATGCCAGATTAATTGATAAATAGTAGAAGTCTGTAGTGCTGGGTTCTCCTAAGCAAAACAAGTAGGAAAATCCATAAAAACCTGTCTGTGTGACTCCTTAGAAGTACTTTAAAAAGGTAAAATTTAAAATGGTTTTGACCCTGCTTCTCCTTTACCCTATAGTTAGGTAACCAAAACCTGCCATGTTCTTTTATAAAGACTAGATATTATATTCTAAAAGTTTACGTGAAGGTGTTACGTGTTCCAACTATAGCTTGGAGAAGGATTTTTACATAGAGGTAGTGTGGATCTGTCAATAAGGTCAGTATCTGAACCTCCTTCATAAAAATAAATTATTTAAAAGTTGATTAAAATATGGCTATGAAGATATCACTGAAGAGGAAGAAATATTTGGTTAAGTTGGCTTCTATACTCTGTGGCTACCTATTTTAATATTTGTTATCCTCTGTGGATGTACAGCTGTATTATTTCCATAATCATTATAACCATCTCTGTGAAGTGGGAAACCGAAGTAATCAATTTTTCAAAGCTAAATTTGATCAACCACAAAGGATAACTTACCTCTTTTAATTAAATAAGTCATCAAGTCCAAAGCTATCTGTTTTTCCCACTGTGGACAAGTTACCCAGTAAACAATTGACCCCTTATCCAGCTTTGTGGTAGATTCACAAAGATTGCAAATTCTGAGTCAGTTTCATAATATTGGCTTTTTGATAGCATTAGCACCCTTTTTAAAAAAACTTTTTTGGGAATATATTTTGCTAGCTTCTAGCTTGAAAAGAATTTCATGATTTGACCTTGCCCCCAAAAATAGAGGTTGAGGAGGCAGCTGCTGTCCAGCTTCCCCACTTCCGGGCACCACTTGTCCTGGGTGAGCTCTCCATGGTCCTGGATCTGGGGCTTTGCCTGATTTTCAAGAGAACTTTTAGGTTTGTGATCTTTTGACAGCTATTTTGAAAGATCATCTTGTCTAGGAGTACACATATACTCCTGATTAATAATTATCATTGCCATTTAAAAACCTTCCATAGGCATTTTCACAATCTTCCTGAGTAATCTGTTCTTGTAACAGCTGTTTAGATGTTCATTTTATAATATAAACAAAATTACTTGTCCTGCAATTGAATGTAACCTTTTATCTGTTATTTTACTAAAAAAATGGCTCCTTATGACCCTGCACAAAAAAATGTATAAATCTTTAAGCATCTCCTAATTAAATATATTACTTGAACAACTCATTAAGTATACTTATGGTATACAATGAGTAGACCATAGACAAAATGAGGACTATAATAAAATGAAAAATGCATTATGTCAGAACCAAGGAATAGAAATTAGTGAGAAGAGAGTGCACACTATTAATGGGCATTGCAGGCCTTAGAAGGAAAGAACAATCAATGTGAAGTGAGCTTAGGTTTCCATTTAACATGTCTTATACAGCATTACTATGTGTCAGGCACCACTGTAAAGATCTTATTAAAAAAAGACTCATTTAACTTAATTCTAACAACAGCCTTATAGAGTATTATCCCATTTCACAGATGAGAAAAAGTGAGGCAATAGAAGTCACCTCAAATGTATATAATTAGTAAATAACAAAACCAGGATTTATACCCAGGCTGGCTAGCTTCACAATCCGTTCTCTTATAAGAAGAAATTATAGACATTAGGCTGGGCATGTTGGCTCACATCTGTAATCCTAGCAATTTGGGAGGCCAAGGTGGACAGATGGATCACTTGAGGTCAGGAGTTCGAGACCAGCCTGGCCAACATGAAAAATTAGGTGAGCACGGTGGTGCATGCCTGTAGTCCCAGCTACTTGGGAGGCTGAGGCAGGAGAATCACTTGAACCTGGGAGGTGGAGGTTGCAGTGAGCCAAGATTGCACCACTGCACTCCAACCTGGGTGATAGAGTGGGACTCCATCTCAAAAAAAACCTAGAATAATGGACATTAGATGATTAGCCTTTTGAGAATCTGAAAATCATTTACTATTTCTCCTATCTATCTACCTATTTATATGCACACACAATAATGCATATAATATCCACATACACACATACATATATGTGTGTTTTGAAATTATTGACATTGTTTTTGTTGGTGGCAATAATGTTTTGTGAGGATAATGTAGTCATCAAAAGGAGTTGAAATTTTCATTTGCTGAGGATTCATGAAGAATCTGTTTTCTGCTATTCGTAATCTAAGTGCAAGAACATTAGAGCAATGGGAAGTTTAGGCCCAGGGAGTAACTATTTGGGTCTGAAGTTTAATCAGATTTTAGATGGCAGAGATCGGCACTATAACGTTTTACTCATGTACAACTAATCTATTCTATCTTTAGTACTCTAGACATAACAACCACAATACTTTCGTTTAGAACAAAATGTGCACATACAAAGTTTATTTTGGGTTTTAATATAGTTCTTAATCCAGTTTGGGGATTGCTTATAACTAGGCCCTACTTTACAAAAACAAGTGAAAGATTAAGGCACAATCTAGAGTGTCATTGTCTTAAGGTCTTTGTCTTCATCTGTTACACCAGCATCTCAACAACCTTTATAATCCTTTGGCTGTGCTTTATTGCTGTTGCCCACAGAACCAATTGCTACTTATTACAGACACAGTGATATCATTCTGAAAGTCTTCTAAACTATGGTCCCTGCATAATGATGCAATGTGGGAGTCATGGAAATCCTTTGTTATTAAGATTACTGCCAAGAAGATTACTTTAATAGGGGGACACTGTGTGCCTTAGAGTTAAAAAAAAAAAGAAAAGAAAAGAAAAAAAAGAAAAAGACAAGGTGGAGAAGAGAAAACAAGGAGGTAGGATAGGAAGAGATAAAGTAAATTCTGACCAGTGCTGTTTTAGAAAAGTAGTAAAACATCAGAAAACATGTTAGGCAAGGCATCCAAAGGCATTAGTGTCTGCTTACTCCCCTTCCCTGAATGGATGGAGAAAAGCCATCTCCCTAATATATATCCTTTATAGCCTACTGAGTTGATACCTGTGATCTTGGGCTTTGTCTCCCATATGAAGATGAATTTTTTCCTTAGATTATTGATAAGCCTATAAATTAATTTCAATTTCAGGGTAATTGCTTAATCCTCTACTTTCCTTCAGTTGAATAAATTCCAGATGTAAATATTATGGTATATTACGTAGGTAACAAATAAATACATTTGTGATCATTCTGAGTGACATGAATAAAGGAAAATTACATATAACATCATGTGAAGCTACTTTTGTAATTGTCTGTCCTAACTATTACCCAATTGTAAAATTAGTCCCTGATCCATGTCTGACCATGACATGTTTTATTTGGCTTGCATGACTTTTTAAAGCTTTAATTTGTTAAAATACCAAAATTGGGAAATGTCATATAAAAGTTCAGATGTTGTCCTCTAGAAATGCTGACACCAAGTGTGACTTTCCCCAAAGCGGCATTGGCTCAAACTGTGCTACCCCCTGGCCAGAGTTGTCCTTCAGTTCCTCCCAGTCCCCACCAGTCCTCTTCACTCACTGACATTCCCTGCCTGAACCCTGAAAGCCCTTGAGTTCGTAACCCCTGCTCTAGAGCCCCATCATAGTCACTTACTGAACCAAAAGAAAAGTTGTAAGTTTAGCCCACCTTCTGGAGTAGTATTTAATTGCAAGAACACAAAAAGAATAAAGCGCTGAACTTGAACCACTGCTCCTTCCCCTATGTACAAGTGTTAGGGAAAATATGTCCAGAGACATAGTTTCTTTTGGCACAGCTAACTTAAATGTTGGTAGATAAATTACTTTTATTCTGTAAAGGGAGGAATGTGAACTATTCTTGTATCCTAAGGTGTTAACCTGGATCCTAGTTGTACTTACACTTCGTCAGATTCTAAGACATCTCTCACTTATGTAGCTTTCAACCAGCTAAAATTGAGCACTTGTAGAATTGAATGGAGGTTGGCCCAGTTATTGGGAAATAAGTGATAAAACATGTCTTTTCCTTGTAAATTAGTAATGTTTCTGCCTGACTTTTTCGCTTGAGATGTATCAAGGGACACAGATTTTGTCACCTGAGACTGCTGTTACTCTGAAGATGATAACATTAACTTGTCTAATTCTGAGAAAGACATTTGTTAGCTAATGTAGACTATTTTATTAATAGAGCAAACATAAAACTGGTTGGGTATTAGCCTAGCAAGTATCTGACCAGAGCATTATGTCATTACTTAGATTACATAGATATTCAGTAAGATATTTCAGGTGTGATTTCGGCAGTAAAATACAGTGTTTCCACCAGGAAACAATGTCAGGAATCCTATAATGTAATAGGGAATATTATTCTCCATAGTATATTAAAAGAGAATGGAGCCTCACTGCTGAGTCAATTTTGATCTCTTTCTATGGTCTTTCTTCCTTCCTTGTTTCTCTTTCTTATTATTTCAGAATGAAAAAAAAAAAAGAATGCTAGACTCAAATATTTACAGTGCTTTCAGAATTCAATAAAATGCATACATAAAAATGATTTTAATGGTACCTTGATACTGAAAATATTATCTAGCTACTTATCATTGGGGTCTGATTTTTTAATGTATTTATCATCAGACACAAAGCAGAGCAATTCAGAGCAAGTGGAATTCTCCTGTCAGATGCTCACACACAACTTCAGTTGTGCCAGATTCTGCCCTCAGCAATGTGAGCAAACTTCAAACAGAAATGCACATGAATAGTTGAAGGAAAATGCTGGATCCCACCTGTTGCCTCTTCTGGGAAGTAATATGTCTATAATGTTTATGAATTTTAATAACCCATACAGAGCTTTATCTTTCAACATTAAATTTATATTATCCTAAAGTTTGACTTCTTTGGGCAATATATTTTATTCTCTAGTATCTTAGAAAATCTATCTACTAATGTATGTCCATTAATAAAGAAGTATTCTCTTATCAAGCAGTTATCAGCACATTTATGAAATTACATTGAAATCTTCATTTTAAATATGATGTTTTCTTCATCTAACTGAATGTGCTGTGATCTTTATTGAGGGCTGGAAGCATATTTGTTGATTCTGACAAGGTGAATTGTACTTGTGTTTATCTTCTGCTCCCCAGGATTATAATTGAAATGAATTTTTCAAAATAGTTCCTTTTGATTAAGATCCCATACTGATGAAAGTTAAGTGAACAAAAGTATTAGTTTGAAATAGATACACGAATGTAAGCCCAATTTATAAATTGCTTATAGTTGATAATATCAAGCCACACCTGTAAACCTTCTGTTAGGTCTTAGGAACAATAAATACATCTCAATGCATGGACAATTGGAGGAAAAAAACCTTAACAGGTAAAACACAATTTTTACTCATTGGACTTGAGTTTGCAAAATGTAAGACCAGAGTTAGAGTTTATGGCTTTCGTGGACGTTTTCTGGAACTCATTTTACTGTCACTCTCTAATTTTGAAATAGTTTTTGGTAGAATTTTGGTGGGAAAAAAGGAAATACAAAGAAGGCAGTATTTAAGTGATGACAAAGTCACATATTCTAAACCACACGTTCTCACTCCTTTGATTTCAGTTTACAAGCATTGAGAAAGGAGAAATCCCGAGATGCTGCTCGCTCCCGCCGGGGAAAAGAAAACTTTGAGTTCTATGAATTGGCCAAGTTGTTGCCTCTTCCTGCAGCCATTACCAGCCAGCTTGACAAGGCATCCATCATTCGACTTACAATTAGCTATCTGAAAATGAGGGACTTTGCTAACCAGGGGGACCCTCCGTGGAACTTGCGAATGGAAGGCCCTCCACCTAACACATCAGTAAAAGGTAAGTTTTAGGCCACTGTTCAGTCTGAATATGATGGTCTGTAGGGGTCTGTAAGATGAAATGTTTACCATCATCCTTTCTTCTTTTCCTGCATATCAAATCCTTTAAAGGGATACAAATGTGGAAATCTGAACTCTGCATGAGAAAGACACCATGTGAAGGTGAAATAAACCTCTTATTTTTCTATTTTATTTTCAAAAGTCTATCAGCCTAAAATTCTATCACTTTATATAAGATTTCAGAGAAACGAAAATGAAATGACACATTAAAATGCTTCTTGGGTTTAATTTATGTTTTACAATTACATACAAATTCTTCTTCATGAGTGGAGTACGGACATATTTGTTAAAGCATAGAGCTGACATTTTCTGCCTTAAGTAACGAAAGAAAGGCAGGGAGCAGAGCTCTTCCATCCTTAGCAGACATTTTACGTTAAAGATTTTATTGACCAACAAAAATCAATCTATGTATTAGTGTTTCAAGTTTCCCTATATACATATTACCTAAAAGTTATAAACATATTTTTTATTCTAATCCTTGATGCAGTTACTCTTACAACTTAGTATCTTTAAATGTTAGGTCATTTTCACTCTGATGCGTAAGACAGTATTTTCTTGTGTGTTCCTGAAATTCCTAGTAATTTATGGCATTTAAATATGCATGCATACTTTTATTGATGTATATGTGGTGTTGGCCATTGGTTTTCTATCTTTAAGGGTATTCTATTCAAGGTGTATGGCCTAAAGAATCTGCTAGATTCTTATGTTCGCATTCTGTTTCTAGACACTTGATAGAATTAAATAAAACTGGGCATTTGGAGGAGTTGCAGGCAACTTCCTCTGGGGAAGAATTAGCTTCTTTTGTTACATCTTGCCAACTACCTTTGGAAAAGTCCCTGTACTCTTGGCTATAACAGGAAAGGGTACTAGTGGGGAGCTGTAATCTTTTGTAGGATTCAGATTGAAATGAAGGGTCAAAAGCAGTTGTTATTTACAATTTTGTGGTAAGAGCTGTGATCATATATGTGTCCGTGAGAGTGTAAATTTGTTACTTGGGGATTGTGTTATGCATATTAGAGGTGGAAAATGATAATTTTAATTGTAACAGGTTATTTTCTTCTAGAGCAACAGTTGGCAAACATTTTCTGTAAAGGGCCATTTAGTAAATATTTTAGGCTTAATGGGCTACTCAATTCTGCTGTTGTAGCACACAATTAGCCATAGACACTACGTAAAAAAAAACAATGTGGCTATGTTCCAATAAAACTATATTTACAAAATAGGCAGCAGCCACAAAATTAGTCCCATAGGCTATGGTTTACAGACCACTTTCTAGAGTGTAAGAATGACACTTAAAGATTGAGGAGAACACACAACAGAGGTACCTCTCAAGGACAGGATGTCAGTCAAAGGTAGCCCAGGAAAAATAAAGCAAGGCACATTCGATCTGTCCTTTTACATCCCTTCTGCCCTTCAGCTTGTAGATACCAATTCAGTAACACACTAATTCATGTTCTAGATTGTATTAGTCTGTTTTCACATTGCTATAAAAAACTATCCGAGACTGGATAATATATAAACAAAAAGGTACAATTGACTCACAGTTCCACATAGCTGGGGAGGCCTCAGGAAACTTACAATTATGGCGGAAGGCAAGGGGGAAGCAAGGAACCATGGCAGCAAGTGAGAGAGAGAAAGAGACAGCAAAGGGGGAAGTGCCACTTTTAAACCATCAGATCTCGTGAGAACTCACTATCACGAGATAGCATAGGGAAACGGCCCCTATGATCCAATCACCTCCCAGAAGGTCCCTCTCCTGACACGTGGGATTATTAATACAATTAGAGACAAGATTTGGGTGGGGACTTAGAGCTAAACCATATTATAGATATTAGTACCAAATTTTTCCAAGCTAAATATATAAATATAATTTTAGTAAATATACATTAGACACATTTTTTTCACTCTAGTTTGAGGCACAGGCTATCTTTATTCCAAATCATACAAGATGAAAGGATGAGGGTAACAGGTTAGGAACCATACCATGTGAAAAATATGTAATAATTCTTCAATTATATAAGTTCAAAAGTATATTATTCAAATGAGATAATGGAATGGACCTGTATTTATTTAACATAACTCAGCAAATTTTTATTTGTTTATTTTCATTGTTAAAGGTGTTTGTAGTCAATAGGCTTTCTTGGCAGTAATGGCTACCAAAGTGGAAAAATGTGATGGTTCTGTTGTTTGTCCATTTGTCTATGATGTAATAGTCTAGCTTACTTCCAGAATCATGGCCTTTTAGGCATGCAAATGTATAGATGACATGTAATTATTCCCTCCTTTTATGAGGGATAGTTAGATGAGGCAAGTATAAAGTGGAAATGACTTTGCAGTTCAGTGTTAGCATATCTAAGGCAAGAATCCACTTTTCTTGCCTTTCTGTCTAGTGTTCTATCACTTCTTGTCATCCCTACAGGTAATATTTGTTTTATATCACCATCATCAAACGTTTTAGGTGAGAATTTTCTCAGCTTCAGACTGTTATAATACTTCATTTTTATTTTGTGGCCTTCAATTCAACTCTTTAACTTCTTATTATGATTAAGATGTATAAAAAGAAGATAAAACGTGGTTGTTGCCCCCACGTTGTTGCAGTTTCTGGAATGGCATGGTAGTGTCACTGAGAGAAAACAGGGTGGTGGAGATGTGTGGTTAGAAACCTGGAAGGAGATAACGGATTTTATTATATTTAAAATTCCATCCAGATGATGACAGAGCATCTAAGTTGGTACATGTACACTTTCACTATTAGTAAACTGGTGATAGGTTAGAAATGAAGATGTAAACATAGTGACTCCCTACTGTCTACCCTGGCTCTCAAAAGTAGCTAGAAATATAAGGAGCACTTTCTATAAATTGATTCTACTGTAAAATATATGTACATTTTATTGCTTTACTCTAATTCTTTAATGCAAAACTGCTATTCATTCTGATCAAACATTCATGAAACAATAACATCAAAAGAAATTCATTTTAATTTATTAAGGTCTTCTATGTTGTGCCCTTGAAGACGTTCATATGGATAAACAAGCTTATATAAATAGCCTGCAGCATCATGTGAAGTGCAGTTCATAATCCAACAATAAAACGATAGACATTATACTTCATGCTTCTCCAAGCAATCTCTTGAATAAACCTAAAGGCATTTGGAAATTTGTATGAAAAGTACTTACATTGTGGTGGCAGCATTTTTTTAATGTGATGAGTTGATCATGTTAATAATTAAATTTCAAAGCTTAAATTTAAATTTGTCCCACACAACTGTATAGAAATTTAATCACTTTAATTTATGGCTTCAGAAAGGTCCTTTACTGTGCCCTGTGCAGTATTCATCACATCTTTTCTTAACAGTCTATAAAGGTTGATGAGTTTGTTTTGTGATTCCCATTGTATACAGATTATTACAAGTTATGCTTGCAGAAAGAACACTCAGGTGACAGTATGTAATATGTCCCAAGTCAATTACTTCATGGAAATGATATGTTAAGCAATTGGAAGGTAACTGATAGTATTTTCCATTATTTTAGAAATATCTGTATTGTTATAATACAGATCAAATCTACAATGAACATTATGCATTATTCAAGAATTGACCAGGCATTCTCAGCAGTGTTTCAGCTAAATAACTGATGATTGTAACCTTTAAAGAAATCTCATTGTGGTGACTGTTGGTAAATCACTTCTCCATTCATAGTAATCTCTATTTAGAGGCTATCTAGAAACCATTATATCTTTTATTAATCTTTAAAGCAATAGCCACTGATTTGACATTTGCTAAAACTAGATAAATTTTCTGTCTTTCTAATATCACAGACTTCAGTCAATTTTAAGAGTCTGTCGTCTGCTGCAACTCTATTAATCTAGGAATATTTACTGTTGCAATCATAAGTTTTATTTCAATTTAAATGTGGCAGCTTTTAAACAACAATTTGCCTATGTGTGTGACAGGCAACAATGCTAAAATATGTAAAGTATAAGAAATTCTTAGTCTTTGGAAAGGAACAGTTGAAAAATATGCAAGATAACTGGTGATTAAAATTGACTGAACACATTAGGGAAGAACTTCACTGTTTTCATAGAATTTCCCTTCACTATTTTGGGCATCTATTGTGAATTAAGTAGATATTTCTGAGAGGAGAGACTTGCAGGCCTGTATTTAAGCAGCATATTAGCTCTCCCTAGCCAAAGACTAGACTCTTACTAAAGCAATGATGTTAAATGGATTTATTTTAAATCATAGTGTAGTGTAACTGAGTATAGGTCATACTCACAGTGACACTAAACTACTGCTACAATGTTGTCCCCCAAAATTAGATAGCATTTTATGAAATGGATTCTGTTTCTATAGAAAGGTAGAGATTCTAAGACTGAGTGATAGGTCATCTTGGTCTAAGCAGTTCAGGGGTTTTCCTGTTCCTGTTCTGGCGTTTTCCTGTGTACTGACATACATTTACTTCTACCAAGTGACATTCATGCTTTGGGGCAAGGGTCATATTCCTCATTACTAAAAAACCATGTGAGATGAAAGTTCGTAGAATCAGTACATGGCCATGTACACCCAGCCTATGACATTCTTTTGTCTTTTTACATGGGTAAGAGGAAGAACCCAGACTGTACACCTTAGATCCTAGCAGCAGCCTCCCACAGGGCTAGATGAGTAGGGCAAAGATGGTAACTCAGTTCTTGCTTAAATCCTCTTCCTACCTCCATCATCCTCAGCAGACTGAGGAACAGACTCCCTGCTCTGATCTCTACTTATGTTTGTCCCAATCCATAGTAGGTGGTGGTACCCAATGGAAACAGAACCATTCAGAAGCTGAGCTGCCAATGTTCATTGTTGTTTATTTTGGGAGTGAGTGCCGGGTTTTACTAGGACGTGGAAGTGTGATGTAGTTGCCTTTACTTAGGTATGCTTCCAGGAAGTCTTTTTAATTATATGCTGTTATACTTTTGTATATTTCTAATGAAGTTATGACTGCTGAAAGGAGCTCATTTAAGAAGTAACCTTTTACGTTATTTTATTTTACACCATGATAAGACAAGCAATGTTTATATCACCACATTTCCCCAGAACTATTATCTTTGACACTGGGCAGGAAGGGCTTTCTGACAATTGCAGGCTACATGATAAGAGAGTATGTCTCTGAGACTCTGATTCTTTGGAGTTTTACACTTTTTCATGAAAAGCTTTGATGACTACAAAGGTGAACTCTTTATCATTGAATTATTATCTAACTCAGCATGAAAAATATTATATATGGCATTGTTGATATCTTGCTGCATGCCACTGTTCAAGAGTTGGGCTTGTCACTATTGTTTTCAGAGCATCTGCTACAACGGAGTATTCAGGATTACCCTCAGCTCCAGACAGTGACTTGAAGAAAGCATATTTTTGAGAATGATGGCTGAGAATATGTGAATATTCAGGTGTCCTACTCAGCTATTGCCAGAGAACAAGCAATCACAACATCTAAGTGGCACACAACAACAAGCTTTTACTCATGGAGCTGCGGTTAGGCTGGGAGTTGGCAAGTCTAGACTGGGCTCAGCGGGTGCCTCTGCTTTGGGCCACAGCTCTAGCTGGGCTTGGCTCCTTGCTGGGGGTTCAGCCTAGCTCTGTCCCATGTTAGAAGGCAGCAGCTATTTGGAAGTAGCTCTTTTGTGGTGATGGAGGCAAAGCTGTAAGAAGGGTGAACAAAAACATGCAATGTTTCTAAATGGTGTGACTCAGAACTGTCATGGGGTCATTTCTGTTCAGTCATTGGGTCAGAGCAGATTGCGTGGCACAGACCAAAGTCAAGGGGCAGGGAAGCACATTGCACCTCTCTTGGGAGATACTGCAAAGAAACATGGCCAGTTTCACAGATAAAAGATGAAACACATGAATCTGTAACTTAATTTACCTTATCTAGGGTAGTACTTGTGTATTGTTTTAATCTGTAGTTTTTGTTTGCCCAAAATGAGAAGTGGGCTAGGCATGGTGGCTCACGCCTATAATCCCAGCACTTTGGGAGGCTGAGGTGAGAGGACTCCTCGAGCCCAGGAGTTTGAGGTTACAGTGAGCTGTGATTGCACCGCTGCCCAGAGGGAGAGCTTGTCTCTAAACATTTTTTAAAAGGAGAAGTAGAGGCCAGGTGTGGTGGCTCACACCTGTAATCCTGGCACTTTGGGAGGTCGAGGTAGGCGGATCACAAGGTCAGGAGATTGAGACCATCTTGGCTAACACGGTGAAACCCTGTCTCTACTAAACAAACAAACAACAACAACAAAAAAAAACAAGAATACAAAAAATTAGCCAGGCGTGGTGGTGGGCACCTGTAGTCCCAGCTACTCGGTATGCTGAGGCAGGAGAATGGCGTGAACCCAGAGGCGGAGCTTGCAGTGAGCTGAGATTGTGCCACTGCACTCCAGCCTGGGCAACAGAGCGAGACTCCATCTCAAAAAATAAATAAATAAATAAATAAATAAATAAGATTTTTTAAAGTTTTTAAAAATGAGAAGTAGAAATGAGGAATTTTTTGTGGAGACTTTGGAAATGTGGGCAAAAGAGTGCAAATGTGCTCTTTTGCATTCTACATCAAGATTAATCAATCTCTATTGCCACTATTATCTCATTTTTCTCTAGCAACACTGAGTGGTAAAACCCCTCAATTTGTGCCTTTGAGTATGTCATCATCTGACTGAATTGCTCTTTTGCTTTGTAGGGGCAAAAACATAATTACTTTTCCTTACCCATCACAAGGGTTATGGCTGAAACTTCCATAACAAAAGACAGGTTATCAAGAAAAAATTTATTTAATCAAAATTTTACATGACGTGGGAGCTTTCAGAAATGAAGACCCAGAGACCCAGGGAGAAGTACATATTCTTATGCTTAGGTTCGATGAAGAATGGACAGCTGTGTAGAAATATGACTGGACAAAAAAGGCATGACCTAAAGATGATAACTTTAGGGGAATTCCAACAGGTTCTGTTTGTTCGGATTTTTCTTGGCCTCTCTGTGTAGCGTTCCTTCCTCTGGGTACAGGGCATGATACCTGTCATGTAAGGGTCTTCGGGGGGAGAGGAGAGGGCAGATAGTCTTCTTAGATTTTATGGCTTGCTTTGAGGGAGAGAAGTTCTATTGTGCATGATGCACCTTGGGGAAGAAATAGGGGAAGGAGAAAGGAGGGAAAAAAAAGGTCAGAGAGAATATCTTTTTACACCCTTCCAGTCTCCTTCAGTTCAAAGTATTCAGCTTGTCAAAGTGCCGTACTTCGCAGTATCACATTCTGAGACCCAACATCTTCTGTTGGGTTTTCTTGAACTCCTGTTCAGCTTTCACATCCCAGCTCAGATGTCACTCTCTTATGCAAATCTTTGCTTCCCCAGAGCATTAGTAATTTCTTTCTTTGGGGTGTTGTTACATTTTTCTGTTGGTTTGTTATCAACTTACATTGTAATCTGTTTCTTTACATGCCTGTCTCTGTATTGAGACTGTGAGCTTATTGAGGGAATAGCCTGGGTCATCTTATTCCTTTTTATATCTCCAGAACCTTGTACAATACCTGTGAAAGTAAGTATTTAACCGTGTTTTAAGTCGAATTGTGTAGAATAGGATTATATCTTGGGATTACTATTAGCAGAGTTATATAGTACTGATAAGAACTATGGGTGAGTTTAAGTCATAAACTAGGAAGATGCAAAAGAAGAGTAAAAAGGAAGAGCAGAAGAAAAATGGAGGGAGAATGATAGGAATAATGTGAAAACAAAGGGAAATTATGCAGGATGTGGAGTAGGCACTAGAAACAGGTGTGGCCCACGGGATGAGCTGCTAGTCCCTGCCCTGTGGTTGGCTTCCCCTGTCAACGTAGTTCTCCGTGTGGATGTACATGCAGAGGAGGCGCAGGTTAAACTGTAGTCTCAGTTCCAGCACTTTGGGAGGCTGAAGCAGGTGGATCACCTGAGATCAGAAGTTCAAGACCAGCCTGGCCAACATGATGAAACCCCATCTCTACTAAAAAATGCAAAAATTAGGCTGGTGTGGTGGCAGGCACCTGTAGTCCCAGCTACTCCAGAAGCTGAGGCAGGAGAAATCACTTGAACGTGGGAGGCAGGGGTTGCAGTGAGCCGAGATTACACCTCTTCATTCCAGCCTGGACAACAAGAGTGAGACTCCATGTCAAAAGCAAAACAAAACTGTAGTCTCAAGAAAACCATGAGTATTCTGGGTGTGTGAACTCAAGTCCCTTCAACAGATATCTGAGTATCTTCTCTTAGTAAGTCAGTCCTCTAAGTCCTTTGCTTTGGAGATATTTGCAATTCATAGAGAAACGAATGTGCAATAAATAATGGTAGGGCAGCTTTCAAGAAAATTAAACATACCCTGTGATTGGTGCCATAAAGCCCTCTCTAGACCTCAGTTTTCTTTTTGTCAGTGATTCTGGTCTGGATGATTACTTACTGTCTAATCCAAAGTCCCGATTCCTCAGAAAGGATTTAGTGATTATTGTCTTAAATATTTGAGACTAATAGTCTTCCTTGGACTATCAGGTTTCTTGAAGTGGTTTATTAATAATTTCAAAAACCACATACCCTAACTCTTCATATTTTGCTGATATTTCTATTTTCCTCTTCTTTTGCTTAATTCCTCTGTACGTGGAGGCACCATATCTCCCTTCTATGTGTTCAAAAATATATGGCATTGTTTCTTATCTTAAAAATTTTTTGTTTTTATTATCAATATTTGAGCATGTGTAATCATTATAAATAAGACAGGAAAATAAAATAGCACATAATGAAGTTTTAAAGAAGTTAAATGCAAAATATATGATAAAGATAAAATAAGAACCTAGCGCTTCATGCACTTTTTCTTTGCATTTACTCTCTTGAGAAAACTTTAGGGAACACACTTAGTATTCTATATCACATCCAACTTATTTTAAAAAGTCTACCAGTTCTTGATAATGTAATATTTTAGTCCCGACGTCTTGTGGTTTTGCATTATACTGCACTGTACTCACTTATTTTGGACTTTCAACTTTATGTGCTCTGTTCTTCAGGACTGGCATTCTTCAACGTGTTTTTGTTAGCCCTATCACCTCTTGCAAAGCACAATATATAGTTTCAGTGCTCTGCAGATGATAATATTTCATAAGCATAGCAAAGAAGGAGTCACCTCTGACTGCTTTATATGATTGAAATTGTACTATGGCTTTAATTTTCAGAAACAGCTTTCTAGATACTGTGCATAAGTCTTAGCTCTGCCTTAGTAAACATGTGGTGACCTCCACCTGTGAAAACTAATGTGTCTTTGAATATTGATTGACTGCAGCTTTTCACTTTCTTTCTGGGTCCGTAGTGTGTTAGTAAATGTCAGAACCTCAGCATTCTAAAGGAAGGCCAATAGATGTTTTTTTGTTGTTGTTGTTAAAAGACCAGATCACCTGGTCCTTTAACAAAGTCAGTTACAGAGTTGGAACTAGAATTTGGGTCTCTGTAATCCTAGTTTAGAACATATTCTTCCATAATAAAGAGACTTTTCTCTCTATGTTCAGCCACTTATGATTGGAATCCCTTTTCCCCATTTACATTATATGTGAACATTTATCCACAAATCTAGCTCATGTTAGACACTGACCCATTTTAGAGCAAATGATAACATTTGCTCTAATGCCCAACTTCAGAAAACATAGGCCATTCAAAAGCATGGGAGTTACGATTCTATGAAAATAATAATTTTAAGAAGGCATTAGGAAACTGGCTGAAACATAGATGGGACCTTTCTGTAGTGTCTTTGCATCACTACAGGAAATTCTCTATAAATCTAAAAGTGTTTCAAAATAAAAGTTTTATTTTAAAAAAATCACTAGAGTTCACTCTGATGATAGAAACATCAGAAAAACAAGCCTCTGTCCAAATGGAAACTTGTTCTTTCCCACTTTCCTACCTTTCTAACTGGTCAATATTGAGTCCCCAAACGTTCAACATTCTAAAGTGCTTCATGGCTGATCGTATTAGGAAATGTGATTAACTGACAGTTACAATATCAATCAATGGAAATGGAAGGGAGGAAATTGGTTAGTCTGTTTACATAGTTTGCTTAAAACTTTATAACTGAACTATTGCCATAGAGAGTCATACATAAGTTTTCTTTAAAGTTTGTAAATTATTTCCATTTAAGAGTTATACATGAGCACAGATGCCTGCTCTGGTTAATCTCCTTCTTTTTCTTGCCAAGGTTATGACTAGTATTACATTTTCTATTCTTCCAATCTTGGTCAAAGAGTGCCTAAAGAGGAAGGTTAGAAAGCCAAGATAAAAAACTAGTTACAGAGTTCTATGACAGGAGTCAGCCAATGTTTTCTGTAAAGGATCAGACAGTAAATAATTTAGCCGTTGTGGGCCATAAGGTCTCTGCTGCAACTGCTCAGCCCTACTTTTATAGTGCGAAAGTAGCTATCTAGACAAGTTGTAACAGAATGCATTTGGCTGTTTTAATAAAACTTTATTTGTGGACATTAAAATCAAATTATGACATGTCATGAAATATTCTTATGAGTTTTTTCAACTATTCAAAAAATTAAAATAACAAGGATAATACATTCTTAGCTTGTGGATGGTACAGAAACAGGTGGCAGGCTAGATTAGACCCGCATGCATTCCATAGATGACCAACTCCTGTCGAGACCATTAGAACTGGAGGTGGACTTAGGTACCTATTTTAGAATCCATTATGGTAGAAAGCATACTTTGAGTTATAAAAGGTTGATTCTTGTATTTGTTTAAAACATCGCAGTAACAATGAATGGCTGGTAATATGTTTTTTAAAAAGTCATCTTCGGTGCTAATGTATATACGTAAGTCTATTTGTTATGATTGCTGTCATGACTAAATTATGTACCAGCCAGGAATGTGATGTTGGCATGTTTCAATAGCTAGCTGTAGATGTATACGCATTGCGTATATCACTAAAAAAATTAAGTGAAAAGTCATATTAAATCAGTAGTATCATTTGGCTTATTACTTTTGGCAGCTTTCTCACTTTAATATAGCAAATGATCCAAACTAAGGCTCTTCACATAGTCTTTTTAAATGCATGATCTTAATGAAGAGAAACATGATGAAAACATTGTCTACACAGGACTATTATTTGGTTATTTTGACCTAGCTAATCAAACAACTGATCAGTTAGGTTAATTAATAGTTTTGATTTATTTTTCCACATAATTCATTGGTTGTCTTCCTGATTCAATTGATGGTTTAAAGTATGTTGTGACTCTAACCATCATTAAAAATCATTAGAAATAAGATGTTTGAGATTTGTATATCTATTGGTATTATCAGCAATACAATGAATAAAATAGGTAAATCTAACCTAGTCTTTTGTGGGTAAAATTTAACATATCTCCAAAACCAATGTCTATATAAAATGAATAAATATGACCAAATTATATAGCATAATATAATTTTCACAACTTATACTCAAGAAACCAAATACAGTCACTAGGAAATAGCTCCTGTGGTCTTCTGCTGTTGCCTGTTGGGAGCAGTCAGTCACCAGGTATTGGCTGAGTGCTCCAAGGTTGGAGGCTACTGTAATAAGTGCTTAGAAGACACTACAATTCAGTGAGTTCATAGTAATAACTTCCTAAAGCACTACAGATACTTAAATTTCAGTAATGTTTTGTAATTAAAGCATATTACTTACGTATAATTTTACAGTTTGGGAAATAAGACTGTTGAATATCAGCACTGATGATGAAAACAGACTGTGTACACAGTTTGGGTTTTATATAAATACTTTAAAATATTGGCTTTCTTCTATAAAAATAGATGAATACTATCCAGGTTTTTACAAGAATTTTAGCATAAAAGCAAAATTGCTATTATTTTCCATTTTGAAAAGACGCACGAAGATAGCATTTAAAAATATGTAAAATTCAGTATGTCCTAGAGACATACGAAAGGAAGCAGGAATGTTGATGCAGGTAAGCCTCATTTTGGATGTTCTCAGGGACGTTTGTAAAGTGGTGCAGTGATATTTGCTTAGCTGACACCTGACCTAAAGTGCTTTTCATTATATCTACTATGGATACTGAGCTCCTGAAGTTGCAGAAAAATCTGTAACAAGTTGTTCAGCCTCTGCTATGTTGTGATTCACATCTGGTAGGCAATCAGACTCAACCTCCTTGTTGTGAGTCAGTGACTGAATTTGTTGCTATATGAACAACTCCAATTGGAAAACTAAAATAATACTTTTACTGAGATTAGAAAAGGGGACTCTTGCAGGGTGTCTTAGTTTGGACTGCCATAACAGAATAGTATAGATGGGTTTGCTTAAACAACATTTAAAAAAAATTTCTCACAGTCTAGAGGCTGCAAATCCAAGATCAAGGTACCAGCATGGTAAGGTTCTTTGTGAAGGCTGTCCTCCTGGTTCACGTAGCCATTTTCATGTTATATCCGTACAAGATGGAAAGAGAGAGAAAGATGATGTCTCCTGTGTCTCTAATCTCCTTCATGAGGGTTCTGCCCTCTATGACAATTACCTCCCAATGGTTCCACCTCCAAATACCATCACAATGGGGATTTCGACTTTCAACATAAGGATTTTAGGAGGGGACACAAACATTCAGTTCATAACACAAGGAGTTCTAACAACCTGTAATAAAGGTACAGTTCATGTATCCCAGGCTGGAGAATCCAGCAAAATGTAGGAATGCAGTGAAAATTAATCATCCCAGTCATTTTAATGTATCTTCAGAATGGCTTCTTGGTAGCAAGATTTTCTGATCAGTGGAATTGAACACTCCTGAGTTCAAATCTTTGTGACTGTAAACACATATTTGGCTTAAGTTTTCTTGACTGAAAAAAATGGCGTAGTTGGACCTGTGAACCCAGCTTGTCTATATCTTCTACTGCAGTGAGCTGAGATTGTGTTGGGAGGCTTATTTTAACATAGGAACTTTCAAAGGCATATTAGGATTCCTATTTGTGATTTTTAGTACACATTCTAATTAGGGTTTTTGTTTTTAAGATTATGTTTTTAAAATGATATTAATCAGAAGGAAGAGGTGGCTCAACATGCACAGTTTTTTGGGGGCATTCTAGCATGTAAAAAAGTCTTGTATCATTTGACAGAGTGGAGGATATTTGAAGCATTTCTTAGATGATGGGTGATTTGGGTGTGTTATGGCAGCTTAATGTTACTTTAATGCTTAAAATAATGAGACATATAGAATTTGATTTTATAAATTGTTAATGTAGATATTTCATTGAGTTGCTAGGAAAACAAAAAAAAATTCTTAAAATATACTACATCTGAAATGAAAGGCCAATTTGTTGAAACAGTGAAAAAAGCTGACATTTCCCTTCTCAGAATTTTGGCTTAATAGATATAATCTTATAGTAGGTTTTAAGATATCAATTTTTTGTTGTCATCAGGGATCAAAAATGGGTTATTTTCTCCTTTAATTTTACTCACCTATTCATCCTGTAAATATTTGAATATTTATTATATTGCAAGACTCTGTACTAGGCTCTCTGGGGGATGCAAAGTGGGGGAAAAAAGTGAACCATCTTCTCTAGGAGTTTATAATCCGGGAGGGAGTGATTATATTATTATTATTAATTATTATTATTCTCACCAAATAATAAAGTAGGGTATTGTTCTCACCAAATAAGAAAGAGGTTAAGCAAAGTACTGTGGGATCCGGGATGATTAATGCAAAATGAGAGAAAGATGGTAGTTCTTACTACAGTTTTAAATAGGTGATCACAATGAATATGTATACAGTACTTTCAAAATAAAATATTGTATTATTTTCCAAGAAAATTATTTTTTGAACTTCTACTTTGAAGTATTTGCCACGTCTATATTTTAGATATCCATTGGTGTTGGGGAATTTATTATGCATAAATATGGTTAAAGATATGAATGTGATGACATTTAATGAGAATTGTGGCCCTCTAGATGTCAGGCAAACTTACGAAGGATTTTCCTCTCAGAAGAGTATTTTAAACAGGATACCCAATGCCATGTAGAACATGGAATACTCATGCATATTTCTGTTATCTGAATATAATAACTAAAGGCATGAATCACATATCATACTTATAAACAAGAGCTTAATCAAACATAATCTTTGTGTCTTCTCTCTGATAACTTTTCTTTTCATAGAGATGGAAAGAGAGAAGTTTGAATGAAGTGCACTTTTAAGTTGTGAGATCTTAATGTATGTAGTTTGTAGATTTGTAGAAAATCCCTCATAGAAAGGATCAGACGAGAAGAGTAGCTACTATTCTGGGAGCTGGAAAGTAGAGTGGCCACAATTTAAGCCTACCACTGAGGCAGTGCTCAGGGTCACATGCCCACCTTCCCGCCAGCTCATATGCATCTCACTAAAGCCTGTATTTGCGAGGGAAGACTAGACGGCGCGAAAGAGCATGTTTTGTACTTTTATTTCATTTAAATTAGCACAAAGGGAGGGAACAATTTTGCTTCACATGTGAAGTCAGTCATTTCTTGGGTTGCTAGCTCAATGTTTTAGCAGAACAGCTGTTCTGTACAATGTGGCTTTCTGCAAGCAATATTTCTACTGCTAGAAAAGTGGCAGTCTGCCAAAGAGAGTGCCCAGACCAACCCCTAAACAAAAAAATCTTTTGTCAACGACTCTAATAATTTGTACAATTCAGGAAAGGGGGGTTGCACAGTCTTTGCAGATGTGCATTTATGATGCTATTTTTAAGCAGAGCAGCATGAAAGAATAGATTCATACGAATTGTAAGTTGATCATTCATTTTAAGCATTTGGCTTCTGCTCCTGCTAAAATTTCATTCTGTGGAAAGAAAACACAGCCAGCCCTGAAACGAGGTAAGGCAGGGTGTGACAAGATGAAATTCTTCATTTTCAGACCTGTGATGCCTGCTGAAAAACAAAAAGCTTTGGGGTCTTTCCCCCCCACTAAAGAGATAAATGCAGTTTGCTGATCCCCTCACAGCAGAAACTTGTTATCCTTCAGCATTTTGAGGAAATAAACTCTTAATGAGCCTGCATTCTTTTACAGCAGTCCATTCTCCGAAAATGAGTTTAAGTGCTGAAGGAAATGCCAGAAGCATTTACACAACCAGTGCCAAACTAATATGTGTTAATTCTCTGTAGTTTAACATCATAGACATCATGCAGTTTTTCTAGTATCAAAACCTGGTCTGGTTTCAGATCTGTCCTCTGTGCTCTGGTTATCCAAAATCTACAGCAACAGACTCTGCTAGCTTTGAACCCATGGATGGAGTTAAGAAAATAAGATGATTTCCATAAATTAAAGATCCTGGGGAAAGAACACTCAAACTAATACTAACAGCAGAGGATAAAATCTGATAGAATCCTCATCTTTTATTTTTATTCAACGGTACACCTAATATTTACATAAGAGAGAATTACATCTACTTTAGATTATTAAAATATGAAATCATATACTCAAAAATGACATAATATTTAATACAGACTTATTCTTTAAGGGTGATCACGGAGCAGAGACGACCATGGAGTATTTTAAGAGAACATAATAAAGTGAACTGTAGAATGTTCACTGCCTTGATCAAAGGCTTTCTGTAATTCTGAGCTGAGACTTTTGTTATTCTTATTTTTCTTTTAAAATATCCATTCTTTTCATATTCTGCATAGGTGCGAAAAATGCTCAATTAAATGGACTACATGTTGTATTAAACCAGGGATATTTTTGCTCCAGTCAGAATGCAAACCACTTATGTTCATTCTATCTGTTCCCTGAAACTGTAACATTTTATGTATACTAATGAAAAACACGAACTGTGATTATGGGAAGTTGCTAAAATTGTGTTATTTCACTCTACCAATGCAGATATACTTTCAAAAATAGTCATTCAGGTGACCTGCTAGATCATACTTCATTGTTACTCAAGTGTTCTTCAAATATTCCTTCAGTTTAATGAGGATTTACACTGCAAATTATAATTCTGTTTACTTGTGCAAGCTTGCCAGTACAGAGTTACTACACTTTGTGAAATGACAAATCCTGGACAATTGTTTATATAAATTGTTTATAAAATGTTTTATAAGTTCATAAAAATCAGTTTTTATATATCAGAAATCAAAGGATTTCTGTAGCAATTTGTATTTTGTAAAATCAGTTATTTTGCTAAAGCCATTGATGACTCCCCTCAGATATATATTTTATGTTCATATTTTTAACGTTTAATTTTCTTAAAGTAATGGAATGAAAAATCTATAAACAATACATTTGGGTTGTTGATTTGTATTTAATAGTTATATATTCCAGGAAAATATTGGAGACACAAAATTATTCATATTATATTCCTGTGACTTTGCTTGAGCCAGGTATCACTTTTTGGTTTAGAGCATACACTTCTTTAACATTCTAGTATGGAGATCTGTGATCATTCTTTACATTACACATTACCATTTCTAAAAATCACAGAATTCACATGCTGCTCTTTATAGCAATTTTAATATTAATTGGGTAGAAAAACATGCAAAGATACTACACATCATCACATTTCATTTCTTATAAAACCTCATGAGATGAGCATCATTTTTCCTTCTCGTATGTAGAACTCTTTTTAAATTATTCCTGTTCTTTATGTGCAAAAGATATCTAAGTAAAGGGGAAAAGAGGGGGGTGGGGGTGTTCAAAGACTCTTTAAGTAAACTTAGATGCTTTGTATATTGACCAGTTTTTCTGAATGAAATGCATTCACTTTGGCCCTTGACATAGGCAAATGGTTCAAGAAGCTCAAATCCATTCATACTAGCCTCTATGCAAAAAGCAAGAGAAACTCAAAAATCATTTTCTATAAATGCTTCTCTATCGCAATTCATGTAGATAGTCCTATAGAGAGAATTGATATGTATTTAATAATAATACCATGTAGTCTTATCAACCGTTAGGTAATGATTACATTTCAGCACATTCAGCCAGAACCCCCAAAAATAGATTGAGTGACGGTAGCAAGAAGACAGTTGCTTAGATTGTCATCCAGCTGATGTCAGTATTATTGTTTTTGTTAGCTTATGAGTAAACTTCACAAGAAGAAAACATTCAGATCCAGTCCACAAACTTCTCTCTAGAATGTAACCAAGTTGCTGGGCCAGTGTGGACTCAGATTAAGAGTGTGGGTGCTTTGGAGGGATTCATCCCCACAACAGAGCTTGTTTTCTTTGTTTAACAAGTACCTAAACTACACTTTCACACTTAATCACTCATTCATAGTTGTTTATATGTTGAAACCATATTATGAGATCATACTTTCTGAATACACTCAATCTGTTTTTCATAAGTTGACATTCTACTATGGAATAGTGAGATGCATTGCCCAGTGTTAACTAGTGTCAGGTTTATAATCTCCCAATATCTTTAGTTCTTTGCTGAATTCATTTCCTTCTTCTGCATTGCTCTCTTTTTTGAATTATGTTTATGGCAAGCGTCACCCTTCCTGTGATTAATGAGTGTTAAAACAGTGAAATCTGAATTCTCAGATTTTGTTCTACAATCACTTCCCTTAGCTTTCTTCTACTTCTATAATACTATTCTTTTCCTCTTCTCTATTTGTTCCCTATTTAAATGAGTCCTATAAGGTACACATTTCATGGTCTTGTTCAAAGAATTGCAGAGCAAAATTGTCGAACAGTAGTAACATTTTAAATAATGATTAAGCAATGCACAGAAGAGCAGCCAGTCCAAAGCAGATATTTAAGTACAGTTTTCTCAGAGACGTTAAAATTTCACTTCAGTTTCTAGGGCGTGTAGTGCTGGATGGTGGATTTGGGGGCTGAAGAAAACTGCCCATTGCACTGTATGCCACTTATACCCCATATGTATAACAAACCTTATATCCAAATCAATTGTATGCTATGGATCTCTGTGCTGATGTTAGTCATCTGATTTGCAGAGAACTAGAACTAATAACCTTTTCAAATGTTATCAAATGATGACAAATCAAATTACTTAAATGATGATTGATCAAGTATTTGATATTTTAATTTTGAATGAATCTACCTCAAGGACTTGATATTTCCCTTAGTTTGAGTAAAGACCACAAATGCTAAACAGTCACATAGTTCATAAATTTCACAAACAATGAACCCGGAATGCTATAAATTAACTTTATTTACTGACTTTAAAATAAATGAATGGCCTTTAGCATAGCTATAGACATAGCAAACTAAGTGGAAATAGAGGGAAAAGCACCTGATTGGAAGTGCTTTTAAGTATGTTATAGGTTTGTTTTGGTTGCAAATGAATCTGACTAGATTTCTCAGTAGCAAAGGAGACAGAAGCTCTTACATGTAGGTCATCCTGCATTTTAGGTTGCTAATGATTTCATTTTAATGTCACCGTTTAGTTACATACTGATCATTTATACTGACAACAAGGAAAAAAAACAAGGAACCTGTCATCAATCATTCATTTAATCAAGTAGCAAAAGTAGATAAATAAACATACTGAGTTAATTATTCTTCTGTATGTAATGATTGACAATAAAGCTAATTTATGCTTATTTTAACCCTTTAATATTTAGTGCTGTTAGGATTAATGGGAATTAGCAGTTGTAGAAGGACTTGCAGGTGACCTTCTTGTTCCTAAATTACCTTAAGGGAACTCAGTATTCATACTTGAGGTGTTTATTCATTTGAAATCTATCCTGATAAAGAGTTGTAGTTATTTGCATTTAAGCATATTAACTCTATGCTATCAAATATAATGAAAAACAATTACACTATGTTGGTCTGCCTCCTTTGTATTAGTCCTATTCAGACTCTCTAATGAAGACTTTTTCTTTGAAATGTGCATTCTTAATATGTAAAATAATTTGTAACCATATACAACTATGCTGTCACTTCAAATGTTTATTAGATAAAGCATGAGTGGAAAAGAAGTCTTAGTGACAGTAAAACACTAAAATACGTGTTAAAAGGGTCCTTGAAAGTTATGAAAACCTATTTTTTGGTTTGCTAGCATTTTTTTCTCCAGTTTTTCCACAAAGATTTTGTCCGGTGGCAATTCCCTTTAAAAAATAATGTTACTTTTTTTAGACTTTCCATAAACAAGATATTCTTCAGGTAAGTGTGTATAATAAATCAAAAGTTATAAATATTTTCTCTAGAATCTTTCTATCATTCTTGTCTAAATCAGCCTGCACCCAAGAAATGGGAAAGTAATAAGCAGACCTAAGGGATTTAGGCATGCAAATAGGAATTCAGTTGTTGATTAAAATTATTGTACTAAGATTTGAAAGATAAAGAAACTGTGGTTGCCTCTATGGTTAGATATGTATTTCTTCTAGAAGCATTTTATTAAATGCCATTTTCCTTAGCACTTTTAATGTTTAGTGTAGCCAAATTTTAACTATTCACTGAATCGACTTCTCTTCCAGCTCGTAAGTCAGGCCAGTTCAGTTCTATGAAACTAGAAATGAAATTGGAGAGAGTTGGTGAGCGAGAAAACCCTGGCCGTGTGGTGGCTAGACCAGAGCACATTTTGCACAAATGCCATCCTTTGTGTAGACTCTCTTTTGTCCCATTTCCCCAAAAAAGTTTGTGTAATTTTTTTGTTTTGGCTTTTTAGAAAATTATCAAGTTTATGGGCCTGGAACTCTATACCTATGAACAGTAAATTCCAGTAGACTTCAAGCTCATATCACTGTTCCTAGATTCCCACATTTGGTTTTTGATTGCTCATGTTGCAACTCACTGTCTGTAAGCATTTGGCTATAATAAGAGGTTTTGCTCATGATGCTTTCTGACAACTTGAATAGACATGGTATTGTAGCTATGTCTGTAATGGCAAAGTAAAATTTGAAAAATATACAATATTTAAATTGTATGCTACAAACTAGATAAAACCAGATACCGAAAGTCATTCATTTTGTCAACTCAATGTGTAAATGAAGGACTATGCATTAATGGCGAAAATATAGCTTTGGACATAATAAATTTAGTGTTATCCACATTTCTTAAGTTTAAAACAACTGTATTTGATGAATGAATTCCTCTATCACCCCACACACCTCCTGCCATAGATGCCTTTAAGCTTTATTAATTTCTGTGTAAATGTGTTAAAGTGAAACTTTTTCACTCATTTTTTTTTTTTTAGTCCTTTGTTTGGCTTTTTTACCTGCATGCATTAATTAAGTGATAGTATAAATGAGGAGTGAGAATTTGTGGTCTTTTTGTTCACTGAAATAATGGTTGATCTCTTTAGCTTTTGTCCGATTTATGGCTTTCCTTTTTTGTTTTTCAGCTAAAAATCTGCAACTAGCAGGTTAAGCGTAATGTAGATTATAATCACTGTGGTAAGAGTGAAATCAACAACTCTGTTATTCCTTCCTTGACAAATCCTCTTTGGTGTTCTCTGATGGCATATATTTTGAAAGAGAAAGTAAAAACGGGGAAAATGGTACTAGAGACTCTATAAGTAGGTAATATATACAGGTGCACATATATACACCCAAATACAATCACAGTTTTGGACAGAAATATTTGAACTGAAATATTTAGTCCAAATCTACTGTCATTCTGTTCAGGAGGAAATAAGAACTCTGAAATCTGTATTTCTTGTCACTCTCAGACACAGAACCAAATGAATCTTTTGACCGCAAGTGCATCTTGCATACAAAAGACTAAAAGTTCTGCTGATACGATTCTTTTTTTTTTTTTTTTTTAAGGCAGGGTGTTGCTCTGTCACCCAGGCTGGTGCAGTGGCACAATCATAGTTCAGGGCAACCTTGAACTCCTTGATTCAAGAGATCCTCCCCTCCCACCTCAGCCTCCTGAGTAGCAGGGACTATAGGTGTGCATTGCCAAGTCCGACTAATTATTTTTTAATTTTTTGTAGACATGGGGTCTTGCAATGTTGCCCAGGCTGGTCACAACCTGATACAATTCTGAAAGATAGTTCGCATCTGTTTGATTCATCTTAATCAGCAGGTTCTGTATGCCCCAGCCCCAGGGTTCAAAGGAAGAAAGATGGCAAAGTTGGTTCTGGTTTGACTTCTGTCCTTTCTGGATTCATCTCCTGTCACTACTGAAAAAGAATCAAAGAGGAAAGGATTGTTTTTAGATGCTTGTACTTGTCCAAGTGGTGGATTGAAGCTAAAGTTCTCTACCTGACCATCAGGTTCCCTCATTTTGTTTCACCTCAAGCTCTGGCCTGCTCCTGTGTGTTACTTGCACAGCAACTGTCTAGTTGAAAGTCTTAAAGTTATTAGCAGTTACTCTCCTTTCTATTACCTCATTGTAATTTTATTTATTAATTTAGAATTGAAAGTATATATTATCCATCTGACATGTGTGCATGGAGCTTGGAGATAGAAAAGAAGGAGAAGATGCATTTCTCTTCATGAAACGTTTGTAATTTATTTGTAGAAACAAGACTTACTGATACAAAAGATCTGGAGAGCATTTGTGAGAGCATCGAATATCAGGTGCAGTGTGAGCTGCTTATTAAACTAAAGAACAACCCTAGCCTGGAGGATGTTAGTGCATTTTCCTAAGGCAGAGAGGCCCTGAGACTTGTGGCTGGCTTTGAAGTCAACTCCCCGTGACTTTGGTTGATGGACATTCACAGGTCTGGCTTCGTTTAGTCTGTGACATGGCAAAGTAAAGATCATTTTGTCTCGATTTTCCACAGGTCTTAAGAAAATGTGGAAAAACTCATATATTCAAAGATACATTCATACACTGCTCTGAGTTTCTTGGAGAAGCTGTTTAAGTTCACATTGACCACAGCAACATTATACTGAACCTGTCTTAGCTTTAAAGTTTTCAGTCTTTATGAAAGATAAATCAGTGTTTTGATTTTACAGTTCATTACAAAGCCCAAACTGGATTATCTAAATAATGAGATTTTTGTTTACATTTTCAGTGGCTTTTAGGAAAAACTTAATATGTTATGATTAAACCTTTCATAGGCTATGGTTGCCTTTTTGAAGAAACATCATGTTTTTAACACAACAGAGCAACCGTGGATACATAGGTACGTGTTCATTGAATCTTTACTACAGAAATGGAGTGTGGTTATTTAACATTTTGAAGACTTGTCTTGACGTCAGATTCTTTAGATTTCTGATACTTCATCATGCTCGTTGATGTAATCTTATTGTAGCTCTCATGTTTTCTCCTTCTTTGTTAAATAGCATTTCCTGGAATTTGGAAGGCCATTTTTCTTGGCACTTTAGTGGGCAGCTTATGCACTCAAGGCATCACCTAAGTACCAGCAGCACATTCTTGACTGAATAATGATGTATGTGGAACGTTACTTTTTTTTGCCTTATAAATGGATAGCAATTTACACAGCTGTGGATGTGGGATGTTTCCATCCCAGACCATGTTGTAAGAAAAATTGAATGACAGTGAGCAAAACAGCAGTAATTATAAAACTAATTACTAAATGCTGATGATGCCCATAGGCTTTGCATAACTAAAATTAGAAAAGGAAATTGCTTTCGGCTTCAGAGAGACAACATGCTAGTTATTTCACTGTTTCAGTCAAAATGGAGGGTAGTATATAAAGTTCAATCAGGAAAATACATGCATACATATATATCTATAGATTTGCATATACATATATTTTTCTATGTTGAAATGTTATTCACTCTATATTACAATTTTATTTATAGAACTTGATGCACAGGTATTTACATAAAGAAGGTAAGTATATTAAAATATTTGAATGCAGTATATAAACTATGCATTTTTGCATATGCTATAATGATAACATTAAAATGAATATATTTACAATATATTTATATATATTTAGTTTTTCTCATGTACATTTTCACGAGCAAAATGTATACATTTCCGCTCTTGCATAAAGAACCCTATCTTAGAAATTTGTAGCACATTTTTCAAAAAGAATTATTTAAAAACATTAAAACATTGATTGGCTCAGAACAAAATGAACTATCATGTTTTGGGAAAGCAAATGATTGATAAATTCAAAGTCTATGAGGCATACCTTTGTTTATGCTCAATTTGGAGCTAAGAAATACATGACATTAACTCCAAAGAAGTCACTAAGATTGTAAACATATTACCTGCAGACCCCAGACAGTTCTAGGATTATAAATGTTAGAGCTGATATTGATAATCTTCAAATAAGAAGTACTAGGATAATGAATTCTGTTAATATGCATGTAAATGGAAAATTATTTAACGAGTTTTAAAATGCGATCATTTTTATTGAAAGCATATCCTTGTTCCTTACAATTAGTTGGTTTCTATTTCCTTTCTCTCTGCAGTCCTATAAATAAATGTTGTAAACTCTTCTGAATAAACTATTGCTGGTTATGTTTAAGTTTCAGATTAAGTAGATCATGGATCAGGAAGATGAATCATTGTTGATACAGAGGAAAAATAAATACCACATTTACAAATTTGAGTAGTTTGAATGACCTAAAATATAATTTTCTGCTGCATGTTATTTTAGAAGTCTTAAGAAATTAAAATGGCAAAAGACAATACTGTCTGTACATGTCTATTATTGAAATGAAAACCAAGTATAGTTGAATCAAGGATGTAAGGAAATTCTTCTTGTAACTTTCACCTAGTAGGGTAGTGCAATGAGTTAGTTCTTCCCATTTGTGGTAGTGAATTTAGTAATTAGTTCTTTTACCAAGGCAAATGTTCTAATGGAGGGATAAATCACAGAATGCCATATAAAATGAATATGGAAAGTCTTGCTTCATGTGGAATGTCTGGTAATTTAGTCAGCTGAAACTAATATGTGTACAAGTTGAGGCAAATTCTCCACTTCTGCAAGTCTTGCAAGGTACTGAGAGTTATAACAAATCACTGCTGCTTATCAGTTGTCCTTCACGTGTGAGGTTATGTCAGTCATAAAAATAAGTATGTGATCAAGACTTCAAAAGGCTTCGAATGAGCTAAAATGCAACCAGCATGTTTGTGTCATTTTTTCAACGGCATATATTTGGCCTCACATTTATTAGCTTCCAGTTTGTTCACCTGGAGGTCTGAGGGGAGAGGAGGTAAGAGGACTTCTCAGTGTGTTAGTGCTGAGAAACATTGGTTTTCTTTTAGTTAAGTGATAAAGGGGAGTTTCAGGGGAAAAGGGGATGAGCAAGTGGAAGAGAGGTGTGTACTCATAGAAAACCACTTCATCCAACAGATAATTACTGAGGATCTAATATGTGCCAGGCTTATAACCATCTTGAAAGAAAACAAACTTGGCACTAGGTGATGTTTGAACTCAAAATTCTGTCATTTTATGTGTGAATCGAATTTTAGTAGAAGACAGATAGCAAAACAGGTTTTCAAGGATATTTGTTCAAAATTCATTGTCATTTGACTCATTAAGGCAACAGACAGTGGCCTGTGGGGTACTGTTTTTATCCATCAGTACCAGGAAGCAAGTCTTGCTCACAGTCAAGATCATTTTCTACAAATTTTCTGTCATGTTTCACCTTGGTAATCTCCATCTCTTGTGTGCAAAAAGAAACAATTTATTTTCAACACTTGAGGGATATAGAACATCTGACTGCTGTCATAACCTATTGTTTTTAACATAAACATTATAACTGCATTTGCCTTGAAATATTTGCCCATTATTGCATAAATCTGAGCCGTGTACAGAAGTGTCACCTTGTGCTCTCCAGCATCAAAATGGAGACCTATCACTTAGAAAGTGCAGTTTGCTCCCTTCACATACATTTACTTCAACAAAATTAGAAATCGTTTTTTTTTTCATAATTGAGTTAAACAGTGCAGTAACTGAAGAAAAACTTATGAGAGAATGCACTGCTTTTAACCATAAGAGTAGAACCCCTCAAATGTGGCTAAGGGCCTGCTATATTTTCCTTTAGCAAAAGATGGTTGATTGCTTAATGGTCAAAGCACTACTAAATAGCCTATTCCACTTTACTAGAGAAAATGTGCTTTACATCAGTTGCACAATGTAATTCTTTCTATTATTTTGGTGGAATTGTTTTACCTTGCATGGAAGGATGCATGTAAGAGAGAGGATGTTTTGGTAATCTTTTGTACTATATAAGATTTCTAAAATATATTATTCAAAGGATTCTGTTCACTTACAAAGCTGGAGCCCTTTGCAGTGTACTCTGATCATTCACTTACAGAATGCTATAGTTTACTACTCAACATATCTGGTTTAAAACCAAAATAAATGTTTATATTAAGCTAATTCTTGGCTCCATTTTGTGTCCCTACTCTTATTTTTCTTTTTAATACATTTCTAATTTTATATTTCATATACCCTTCTAAGCTGTATTAAATAATAATTGGATTCTTTTTATATCCTATGAAAAGAATTGTCTAATTTCATTGCATGAAATAAAGCCTTCTTTTTGTGTTTATAGCCTTGTCTATGAACGTTTAATTCATCATTGAGCTAAAGTAAACATTTATTGTAACATATATTATTTTGCATTTTTCTTCTGGTTAGTACTCTTCTTTAATAAACTCCGATTCACTGTTGGAGAAGTCAAGGGAACACTTGTTGTTTCCCATGCTCTGCCTTTTCCTCTCTTGAGAGACCACATCACTCCCTTTCATTATTGCCATTATTTTGAACTGTTTTACAGCTGGTTCCTAGTCTGACATCATTTTGTAATCTTTAAAATGTAGTTTTTAAGCACCTCTTAGGGACTTAATATTTCTACCCTGTTATAGCCTTTTAATTGACTGATCAGTTGCCATTTTAGAAGTTTTTTCTGTAGGTTTGGCCTCTGCCGCCTTCTTTGTGTTCTTTTTCATTTTTATACTAATAATTACAATACTTCCCAATTAATTGCCATTTGTGAATATAATTGATGTGTTTCCTCCCTCTCCAGACCACTAATGAAGATATTAAATAAGTCTTAGCATGAGGCTAACCTCAGCAGAATTCCCTTGGACCATTGGCATATTAGAGTTTACCATAGCTCTATTTATTTTCTTTTAAGAGTGCTTCTGGTTGAGACGTTTTAATTCATTTTCTAGTATTTCACAATAGTGAAGCTCTGCATGAAGTGTCTGTCTAGATATACTATGCCTAGTGAACTCTGATTTTCTGAAAACTAAGGCTATTGATTTACTTAGATGTCCTAGAATCTTAAAAGCATTTTTTTGCATTCTAGACAGTGAAAACAAAAAGCTTTTGTAAATGTAATGTATGAGATATTATCACTATAAGATAAATTCGACTCATTTTTTTCTTGTTTTGCAGTATTGGCACAAGGGAGTGCATCAAAGGTGTTTAACACAAACTATGTAGCTGTCTTAGAAGAGAGTGTGCCTCCATTTCAGCCCAACAATATTGGGTCCACTTATTCTATGATCAGAATATTACAAAGGGAGTGGAGAATAATTTATATCAGAGGTTCTGTGATGGAATGAAATGGAGCTCTTTTGAAGTATGATCTCTGAAAGCACAGCATGAAGCTCAAATAAAGTGAAGGACATTCGCTATTACAAGTAATGTCCTTAATAATCTTGTTAGTCTAGTCTCCCTCTGTACGAGACAAATGGAACATTATTGGCTTATGGGCTGTAGTAAATAATTTAGTTTCCAATATTCAGGCTGCTTTGACAGTAAATTAAAATGACATGAAAGGAGCTTGTTGAATAAAGAAAGTATCCAATCATATTTAATTGGCATGACTAAGGCAGTAGAAATATGTTTTATAATTAAACCATGTTGTCTTGGAGCTTTATAAGCATGTATGAATCAAAATGTCAAAAATTATTCTTTGATACTGTGCATTTAAAACTTTGCATGGTGAATAGTTTCCTTAAACAAGCTTCTAGACATGCATATTGATGTAACATGAAAATAGTTTCATGTTTTAAATAATAAGTGATAAACTTACTTCTTCATTAATAAACCCTTGCAAGTAGCAATTCTGATAACAGGCCACTTAGAAGTCTCCCTTATAAAAATGTTGTTTTCTAATTGATATACTAATAATTCAGAGAAGGTTATGATTTTTATTTTGGCTATCTTATGATTCTTCAGTGCTCAACCTTTTGGTGAAGAAAAATAAGTTGCAAACTCACTGAGCAGAATAAAGAATAGAGAATGAATAGTATTGAGAATAAAAAACAAATAATGCAAGATATATTTTGGTTTATAGTTACCTTCTCAAATTCAAGATGAATTAGATTTCCTACATTTGACAGTAGACGTGTCAAGTACCCTTCTCCTATAAAAGTCAGGAAGCCATGGGAATTTCAGATTTTTGTATGACCACCTGTCCCATTTTTTCCCTTCCCGGAAAGTGGTACATAAGTAAGTGCCCATTGTAATAAAATTTCTAATGACGGTCTTTCCACAACTTAGCTGGAAAATATATGGTGGTGTCTGAGTCTGCAGAGATTGCTTATAAAAACAGGAATGAGCTTAGTGAATCATTTTTCATTCATAGCCTTTTCAAATGTCTTAGTCAGAGTAAGCTAAAGATTAGAGAAGGTAAGCGAGAAGAGAGGTTCCGATGCGTCAACATTATTCAAACTATGAAGATCATATGTGACTTTTTCTTAGAGATTTTGGTATTATTATTTTCTAATCTCTTGATAGCTTTTCAGTTCAGGGAAGATTTTTCATGAATAGTCACTCTCTTCTCTTGATTAGACCCAAATGCAAGTAGCTGCTTCAGAGATAATATGGTTTGTGTTTACATTGCTCCAAGATAAATCTAAGACAATATGCTACAAATTCATTGTATTGCTCTTCATGCAGTGCTGTAGCATTAGATGATGTGGAAATGCATAAAATATTTTCTTTGAATAAAAAAATGATAAAAATGAGTACTCCTTAAAGTCTGCCCTCTCTACAGTCTATATTTGAAGGCTTTTAAACCTAAAACACAATTTTTATTAAAATTTTGGCCTAGGAACAAATTAGGGGGACTGTTTTTAAAAAATCATTTTTCCTTAGTGTTTATCTAGTAACCTCCATATGCATGCTAGTTATAACTTTCTCTAGTTATAGAGAAAGGTTAAGTTTTAATTGTTTTCTGTTGTTTGGTTTTTATTTTAAATATATATCTAGCAAAAATTATTACTCACATAATGTTTTATGTACCATTGTGACCTGAAAGGATAAAAATAAATGAATAACTTTGTAATGGAAGCAGAAAAGCCTCATTAGAGAAAGTTTCTGGAGAGGAGAATGCAAGCCGGGCTACCTATCGCTTTAGCTATAATCACTGTGTCTGAGAATGCCATTCTTTCTTGTTAATCCTAAGTAATGTATATCAAGACTTTTTTTTTTTAATACCTACTCCAGTGGTTCTCACACTTCAGCATGCATCAGAATCAGCTGGAGGTCTTGATAAAACATTGCTAGACCCCTCTTCTGGAGTTTCTGATCCAGTAAGTCTAGAGTGGGGTCCAAGATTTTAACTAGTTCCCAGGTGATGCTGCTGCTGCTGGGGAAACACACTCTGAGAACCGTTCACTCATATTATCAACAGCCAATTATTAACCCCGTCTGTGGGCTAAGAACTTGTCTGTGTCTGCTGCCTGGATGCTGAAGGTCTGTTCCAGGGGAAGTTAGCACAGAACATAGACATTTAAGAAGAGCAAAGATGCTACCTTGGGCATTGGCCTAGAGCACCATGGCCGTTTATGGCAAAACACATAAGCCAGCTTTACCAATTTAAAAAAAAAAAAAAGTGCAAGCTGAAGTCTGAAGGATGAGTAAGAGCTTCCCAGGAGAAATGGAAGGGAAGGAGGAAAAACAGATATTTTGGTGACAATTTGTATTTTTATTTAGTGTCAGTATTACTCTGAAACATTATTAATGTTCTCTAAAGGGAAAAATTACTATTGCTTTTAAACATTTGACCAATTGATGTTTAGAAAGGAATAAAATAATGTGAAATCTTCTTTTTCTAGAAGGCTTCCCAGCCCAGCCCACTTCAGTTCTGTGCACAGAGGTTTGTTTGATTTCCTATACATGTTGGGGTGTCTTTTGCACTAGGCCTACTATTTGGAAAATCTAACTTTCAATTTTATTGATATCTACATTTGTTAAAACAAAACAAAACAAAAAACAACAACAACAACAAAAAACCCAAACAACTATGCACCAAAGCACAATATTAGGATTTTCACCATTTTTGGTTGGTTCCCATTGTTATAATTTGCATTTTACTTCCCAGTTACATGGATTCTTATATCTTCTACTTCTTCCAAGCTTATAGAGGGTACCCAATAAATGTATTAGAAATTTAAAAAATATTTTCTGTTTTTAAGTAGTTACTTAATTGAATTGCATTTATTTATTTTATCAGTCTTTTGGGTTGATCTAGCTCAGAAAGCAGTTGGGCATTTGAAACTATATGATGCTTCTAGGAATAAAGATCTTAAGATGATAGTGGTACATAAACACTTGTGGCTTCTGCTGTCTTGGACCTTATATCTTATGGGTGTAGTGTAAGTAAAAAAAACCTTATATTTATCTGCAATTTTTTTTGGCAGCTTGCTTGCTTTCAATTTTGTCTCGTACAAACTCTAAAATATATTATTTTCATTTTACAGATGAAACAGGCCAAGAGAGGCTAAACATGAGACTACATGGCCTCTAAGTGGTACAGTCAGCATTATAATACTCTTTTGATCAGTTTTCGACTCTTTCTACTACACCACTTTACCAGAGCTTTTAATTATTTATGCTTGCCCAACCTGGAATGCCGAAACCGAAAACCCCAACTCAGCAAGGCATGAGTGAAGGCCACCCCATACGTGTCAACTTGAGTGGACATGCCTTCCTTTCATTGTTTTCTTCTGACCTTCTCTTTGCACTTGATTTGGGGACAAGTGGTTTTCCTCTAGGCCAGTGGTTTTAAACTTCTTTTCTTGTTTAGTCTGATAATATTTTATCTTGACAACAAATACACATACACACAGTTACGCAGAAGGCTATTTGAAAATCATAGCTCTAGGCATTGGTTCTTCACCCTGGCAGTTCTCCTGATGTAGCTGAAGGCTTTTATGGGAAGGATATAGACTCTTTTTCATAACAGCAGGTGGTATGACTGGGGCTATAGATGATACCTATATTTTTTAATATGATTAAAACACATTTTTAATCATATTAAAATAATATATAGATGCCCTAGTCAAACCACCTGATTCAAAACATTCATTGAATATCTGTTAGACAGTCGTGATGATCAACCTCATTGGAGAATAACAGTGATAACTAATACTACTGAGTATTTCTGTGTGCCAGTTTCTATTAAGTGCACTTCATGAATTATCTCATCTAATCCTCACAATACAGAATTAACCAGTTAGAAGAACCACAATTCAAACCCAGATAATCTGTCTCCAGATCCAAAGCCCTTAACTTATATGATGTAGGGTTCTGTCCTAACTTCTCTCTTCTGCCCTCAATCAGATAGGTGCTTCCTGGTTCTGAAATGGGGGATATCTGTTGCCAAGATATAGATTCCTATAAAGTAGCCTATTAAAAAGTAGGTTATTTTTAAATGATAATACATATTTATACCAGAAGAAAACTACCAGATAAGAATATGAAATGAATATGCTCTGTCCATCCTGTTATTCACAAGAAATGTTCTCAAGTACAATAGTAAGAATTTCCAAACCAGATTTAACATTTCACAGAGTTAAACACACTGTGTGAGGACTCATTACAGTTTCCTCTAATACCTGTTGGGGTTGTCTGTCAAACATTTCCTGACACTGTGTTAGTGAAAAAGTCCAAAGCTATCTCATACTATGGTGAATTAAAAACAAAAATAGTTAAATGAGTCATACTCTAAGTGTTCTGGACAATGTACAATATCAATACCAAATCATGTTTTAATTTTTATTAGCAATAGGCATTTATTTTTTTAGCTGACTTGCCAATTTCCATGATCCTTAAAAACAAACAAAATCTTACTTTTTAGTTGCTGCTTTTTCTCCTCTCAGCAACTTTATAGGTGGCAGTGAGGACATGGATTTGGAAGTCACCTGACTTGAGGTCAGAGCTTGGCTCTGCCAGTAACCAGCTGTGTAACCTTGGGTAAGTTTATGATATGCCCTGAGTCTCAGTTTCTGTCTCTGTGTCACTGAGACTGTCAGTGCCCACCTCATAAGGTCATGGTGAAGACAGCATGAGATAAGCTGAGTGGGAGCAGCAGCCCAGTATCCACTCCTGTTAAGAACTAAGTGCTCGCTTGTTCCTTTCCTATCTTCAGAGCTTTGATTCTAACTAGAAGGGTATCTTCTTTGAATTTGGTCTGACAAAGTTCTGGTCTTTGGAAGAGAATGTGGTGTTCCTCATCTAAGCTTTGCTAATGAAATAGTAGGCAGGCTGGGCATGGTGGCTCACACCTGTAATTCCAGCACTTTGGGAGGCTGAGGTTGGTGGATCACCTGAGGGTCAGGAGTTCGAGATCAGGCTGGCCAACATGGCGAAACCGTATCTCTATTAAAACTACAAAAAAAAAAAAAGAAAAAAAAAAAGAAAGAAAAAAGCCGGGCCTGATGGTAGGTGCCTGTAATCCCAGCTACTTGGGAGGCTGAGGCAGGAGAATTGCTTGAACCCGGGAGGCAGAGGTTGCAGTCAGCCAAGACCATGCCATTGCACTCCAGCCTGGGTGACAGAGCAAGACTCTGTTTCAACAAACAAAAGAAAGAAAGAAAAAGAAATAGTAGGCAAAGACAGAACTTCCTGGCGCTGTATTTGTGCAAACTTCCTTACATTCTAAAGTAGAATGTACTTTAGAGAGTATTTTAGAATGTACACTCTAAGATAGAATTCTAAGACAGAATGTACATTCTAAAGTACTCTCCCCATTATTACCTGTGTTAATGTGATATAATCATTTGCATTTTAATTTTTTTAAGCGTTGTAAATATCATTGCAGATAAAAGATTTTCTGATTTTGACTCTGGGGAAACCAGCTAAGCCTTTCAGTACCTCAAATAGCTGATTATGAATAGATGGTATTGCTTTTTGTTTTATGTTACCTTTTTCTGATGAAATTTTTTAGAAATATTCAGAATTGCCTTTTTACTTTACTTGAATATGAGGAGAAGGCTTTGGGCTGATTTTGAAATAGAGATTGGTTGCCTTAAAAACTGCCACAGTGGAAGCCCTTTATGATCCTGGTGGTGCATATGCAAGGACAGCGGGGCATTTTGCATTGATGCAGGCTTTTCCTGTAAATTCTTTCTACTTTTTGGTAAAATTCACTACCAGTTGGTAAAATGACCACATTTTATTTTATATTTGTCACAATTTCCACATAAAAAGTCATATTCAGATTGGAAATTCAGCAGTTTAACTTCAAACATTCTTTCCATAATTTGTTTTTAGAAGTCTTCATGTAGAAAAGATAGAATTACTTTAAAGTAAAACCTATTTGCTAATAGCACTTTTTTTATTTTGTAGAAATCATCCTTAGTAGTGAAGTGTGGGTTACTAGATGAAAACTGTAGAGAATATACATTCACCCTAGTCTTTGCTCTCAGATTCATTATAGACCTGGAAAGACAAGCACCCCAAACCCAGAAGGGCAGTGTTTGCAGAATCCAGTGTTTAAAAAGTGAATTCTATTTTCATGATATAGTTTAGTTAACTAGACAACTTCTGTCATGGCAAAATTGTGATGAAGGTTAAGTTCCATCCATGCAGGGCAAGATGCATGAACTACAATGTGTGAAAAATGACTGCAAGTGATAGATTTTTACTGAACCAAATTCACAGTGATACAACTGCTTACCTTTTCACAGTGACACTTATTAGAACTTATGAGAATCATAACAGATAATCTCTTCCTAAAGGCAACATAACTTTGTATCAGGTGCAGGATTGTGTATGTTGCTGCCTAGGTGTGTAGTCTGTCTTGTTTAGTCTGGACACTGCCACGTTGGCTGTCATAAAAACAATTTAAAATTCTTACCAGTATGTTAAACAACTTCCAATTCTTTTCATAATTCATAATTTTGGATGCTCTAATCTTTGGCGGAGAGATTTAAAATTGATTATGAAATGTATATTTTTATTCCAGTGTTCACTTGAAATATACAAGTTTTTCACCTCTTCAAATTCCCCATTCAGTATTTTGCATGGTTAAAATATGAGTGTAAAAATAGTAGATTTTTTAATGCTTTTGTATAGGCTCAGGAGAGTCCTTCTTGCTATATCTAGCTGGAAAGGTAATGAACTGGAAAATATGTTGAAATGATTGGGGATTAAAAATCTCTGGTGTGTAGTGACAGTGCAATTATATTCCACAGAAAATGTTTCTTGTATTAAGAGTAATAAATAAAACTTATTTTTCCCACTGTGATTGGTTGTCACCACCATAATGATAGCTTTGACCTTCTTCCTCTTCAAATGTCGTTAGCCTGTGACCAAGTAGTCAGGCTACAGCAAAATGCTGTGAAAACCTAAGTATGAAGTCAGATTTCAATAAAACAATTCTTACAAAACCACAGCAGTGAAAATCTGAGAGCACAGTAGATGCGTTTAGGAATTCTGCAAATGTGTTGCTTTTTCAGTGTGGCATACATACTTTCTTCATGTTATTCTTTGACTCCTGTTTCAGGAGTTGGGTTATGTTCAGAATTGGGCTTGAAGTACTGACTATATTTGAATGTATGCTATGGAACTAATTGACCCTACTAGCTTGCAGTCCCTACAAGTCAGGCTCAAATTGCTGACTGACATGTCTTAGGGAATAAGTTAAATAAAAATTTAAACCTTTATAGAGACTGTTAAAATTTTCAAAGATTAGAACAGTACTCATTTTTATTGAGTAAGTAGGGCAGGGAATTTAAGATTATGTAAACACTACTTATTCTTACTTTTCACCTTTTTTCCAAAGTGAAGTCAATAGTCAAAGTAAGAGTCAAACTGAAGAACATAGTATTCTTCAGTTGGTGCTCATCCACTTTACTCTATTTTAATTCCACTCCCCGCCCTTTTTTCCTAACAGTCTCATCTGAAATGTGAATGTCGTGGAATGCCTTCGTGCAAGACTCCTGAATAGCATTGGGCCATATTTATTCATTAGAATTATGTGCCATTTTGTCTCCCTTTCCTATTAAACCTCATTTGTCTGTCTAGAAGGTCAAAGGAGCAGCTGCCTCTGGGGCTGACCTCTATGCACCTCTATTGTTTTGCTCTTTCAAGGATACTAACTCTTTCCTTCTTCCTGGGGACCTGCAGGATTGTCTTTTCAAAGCATTTACTCTTTCTTAGGTCAGGGAGCAAGAAGGACAACCGCTTACATGTTCCTGTAATCCCTGCCGCTTTACGGTGCAGTTTTGTCATCAGTTGCCATCTGGATGAATTGATGCTGCGTTTTAATGATCTCACAGTTCACAAGTGAAATCAGCAAATAATGGACACATTTGTACCACTATTTGAAAACCTTGCGTTTATGCTTTTTGAATGCTTACTACACTGGGTAACTGCATCAAACTGTCCCTCTATTGTAACGTGTTTGGAAGCAAATCTGTCATACACACACACACCTACATACACATATGTAATTGTTACTGTTCCATCCCCACTTTTAATAAGAATGGGAGTCTGGTAGAGCATTTGCTACAAACAAGCGGCCACTTACTCCAAATTTCTGTGAACCCAAATAATCAATAAGAAACTCCTTTACTTTACAGGAACTTTGCAGTTACATTGGGGTAGGTAGATAATGAAAGAGTGAAGCATTGAAATGTGCCTAAATAACATGCTGTTACAAGCCTTATGATAGATTTGTGTTTGCTTTAACAGCTTTTGGAACCTAATAAAAAGAACTTAATTGACAATTTCTTGAAATTGCTAAGAAAACCTAGTGATGTTGGTAGGGTATAATAAGGAGTTTCTCATTGCTGTCTTCAAGATTGAGCCTACACATACAAAAAAAAAAAAAAAGAAAGAAAAGGATTTATCTCTGTGGTAACTCTAAGTAATTGATATACAGACAAGGTTTGGTTCCAATTTGCCAGCAATAAAGTTGTAATAGGGTTTTCTCTGCAATTTTAGCCTTAATGTGCTCATTCCAAAGAGCGGTATTTTTCCAAGCGAACAAATAACATCAGTAAAGCTTACGATCGGTAATAGCCCCACACTGATGCTCGCATTAAACTTGTTAAATCAATTCACTAGACACTTTCTAAAGTGGACTGTCTGTTTACTTTGACTTGCACCCTATGTGGAGGATCCATCGGTTACATTTATTTGAATGATCTTTACATTCAAAATTGGTAATTATTCATGCTTGATTGTGGTTATGAATGAGCCTCTTTTTTTCCTTCCTGTTTTGTTTTACGGTTGCTCATTTTTCAGCCTTTGGTGTTTGAAGTATAGGAATGTTTGAATTATAGGAATGAGACCAACTACTTGAGTAGGGTTATTTTTTCCTCTCCAAAAATTCATGTGCATACTTGGTTGCATAAATATCATGGATAGTATCTTTTATAATAACCTCCCTTTATTCAGAAGGTCTTGTTACTCTTGAAACAACCAAACAAATGCACAATAAATGTATTTATATTTCTCAAAATGGGTATAAATTCTAACTGTATTACCAAAGGTAAAATACAATATATATTGGGCATGGAAAATGTTAGACCAGAAAAAGATAGGTAGTGTTCTAGAAAGCATTTTTTGGAGGTAGGCAATCTACAAACCCTGCTCATTTTTCACTGGAACAAGCTGAGCCTGCTACTGCATGCTGCCTTTTGTCAGTAAACACAAAGAGAAATCTGAAGCCATCAATCTTGCTTATCAATACTACTCAGTGTGATTCTTTTCCTAGCCGTTTTTCCTTTTTCTCTTCTTATACAGAACTTCATTTCTCTCAGTGTCCTTTCAGTTTGGCTGTGAATGAGTTAAGGGTCAGGTGGGTAAAACAAAATTAATGCTATGTATTTGCAGAATTGTGTATTGCTTAGGGTTGGGTGGGTGCACTTCCACATACAGAAGTCAAATGTGGCTAAGAGGGCATTTTTCTGAATAAACTGAGTTGCCTGGTGATGTCTGCATTCGATGTGATTATCGCCACTGGGTTGCTTTCTGTGGCTGAAGCCCAGTGAACGAAAAGGCAGTTCCCCTGAAATCATTCCAACTTTTTATGTGTCGTTCATCTGCGTCCTTAATCCAACTGTTTACTTTTACTTTTTTTTTTTTTTTTTTTTTTTTTTTTGAGACAGAGTCTTGCTCTGTCGCCCAGGCTGGAATACAGTGGTGTGATCTCAGCTCACTACAAGCTCTGCCTCCTGGGTTCACGCCATTCTCCTCTCAGCCTCCCCAGTAGCTGGGACTACAGGCAACTGCCACCTCGCCCGGCTAATTTTTTGTAATTTTTTTTAGTAGAGACGGGGTTTCACCGTGTTAGCCAGGATGGTCTTGATCTCCTGACCTCGTGATCCACCTCCCAAAGTGCTGGGATAACAGGCGTGAGTCACCGCGCCCGGCCTGTTTACTTTTTATACTTACCTATATTTAATATTTTTTCTTCTTGGAAGTGAGGATAGTATACTTTTAAATCAGCTATGTTACATAACAAAAACGTTATCTCAGAACAAATATGAAAAAACTTTATAATTCAACAAATAGCCTTAAAAGATATTAAATCACAAAAGCATTATGTCCTTGCTTCAATTTCATATTATTGTAATAATGTTTTATTTGATCACATGGAATCACAGTTCTATGAAGTAGTCTGATACCATTATAGGGCTTTAGCTTGCATTCTAAATTTAAATTTTAAAATTTTCCTCTGCTTTCTCCTTTTTTTAGAGAGGACCTAGGCCAATTTCTTTCAGATCTTGGTGTTGAAGCACATAGCAATTCATTGTCTACATTTACTTCTTTATTCATGCGCCAGATTCATAATTAAAGACATAAGTTTATTACTTGATGGGTATTTGAACCTCTCGTGTGTGTGTGTGTGTGTGTGTGTGTGTGTGTGTGTGTGTGTGTGTGAGATAAACCCATTAGTTTAGGATCTACTTCTGTTTCTTTAAAACAAAACAAAACAAAACAAACTCATGACAAGCTATTGTGTTTTATTTAGTGGCTATTAGCAATTTGCTCATCTTTGTGAGGTATGTGAAGACTTTCATGGAATCAGTTACAGCCCATAGGACTGCATTTCTAGGACACCCAATTTTATTTCCTGTGAGTCTGCAGGTTATTCAGATATAGCTTTGGCTCATTATAGAATGATACTCAAATTAGGTAGATGAATGAAGACAACTCAGGGTAGATGTCTTGTCTAGGTTTGACTGATTTGTATCCATATGTGTGTCTAAGAAGGTAGCTAAGGTATTGAGTGACTATCCTGTGCTAGACAGTGTAGTAGGTACTTTTATATATGTTATCTTAATGTGCAAAATAACCCCGTGATGTGGTGGTTATTATTGGTTATTCTTGATTACATTGTCTTAAAGTTTATTAGAGTTGTGCAATCTTCACCTTACTTTTCATTACTATGACATACGTTATTTGATTTCTGAAAATAGTTATCTATTTTTTGAAACAATTTTAGATCCGGGGGTATGTGTGCATGTTTGTTACATGGGTGTATTGCATACTGGCAGGGATTGGACTTCTAGTGTACCCATCACCCAAATAGTGAAAATTGTACCCCATAGGTAATTGTTCAACTCTTGCCCCACTCCCACCCTCCCTTTTTTTGGAGTCCCCAGTCTATATTATCTATATTTATGTGTACCCATTGTTTAGCTCCTATTTGTAAGTGAGAACATGCTGTATTTGACTTTGTTTCTGAGTTAGTTCAAAAGAGGATAATGACCTCCAGCTCCATCCATGTTGCTGCAAAGGGCATGATTTCATTCTTTTTTATTGCCATGTAATACCATATTTTCTTTATCCAGTCGACCATTGATGGACAGTTAAGTTGGTTCCACGACTTTGCTATTGGAAATAGCACTGCAGTGAACATAAGTGGAAGTGTCTTTCTTATATAATGATTTATTATCCTTTTGGTAGATACCCAGTAGTGGAATTGCTGGGTCAAACAGTAGTTCTGTTTTCAGTTTTTTTGAGAAGTCTTCATGCTGTTTTCTGTAGAGGCTGAATTAATTTACATTCTCAACAGTGTATAAATGTTCCCTTTTCTCCACGTCCAAAGATGTGGTTATTCTTTTCCTTTTTTAGAGACAGGAAAGTGAGGCACAGAGTGATTAAACAACTTTTCTACTTAAACACAACTAGTAACTGAAGGAACCAGAATTAAAACCCTCATCTAGTAGATTCCCAAGCTTGTGTTTTTTATTGAGCACAAGTCAGTTTTTAGGGAGTACATTACCTTCCCATTATGAGAAGCAATTCATCACAACTGATTTCCCAATGGTAATCAAGCTTCCTGGGTTCCATTTCCTCTGATTGCCACTACCGCTTATCACCCTGCTTCTTACTATCTCATATATTTTTGGTACTTTTCTCTCTTGGACTCAAATTATCATTTTTCCTGGTTTTATGCCTTCCATGATGAGTCATCCATTATGTTCCTCAATGGACTTTATATCCTCCATATGTCCTTAAATATACACATTTCCCAGGTTTCTGTTACTCTGGCATGACTTGACTGGGTGATCTCATTCTATTCTATGGTTTTACCCACTACCTAATTATTCACAGCAGTTCTGTACCACTACCTTAGATTTCTTTCTGGAGTCCTAAGTCTTGATGTTCAACTCTATTGTGCATTTTGCCTTGATCTACCATAGACTTCTCAAATTCAGAAGATTGGATGCTGAACTCAGTATCATCTAAAACCTTGTTCTCCTCCCATGTTGGCTGGCTAAGTGGAAGAAATCACCATCTACCCAGCTACCCAAGCATAAACTGGGAAGTTAACCTCACAGTCTACTTCTTATTCAAGTTGGCTAGATCAGCTCTTCTCCATCCTCATACTCTCTGCTTTACTTAAACCTATCATTATTTTCTCATCTGACTGATGTTGAAGACTGACTGCAGTCCTAGGATGCAGTCTCTAGTCTCTCCTCTCTTCTACCCATCCTCAATTCCAATTTTCCATGTAGCAGCTTCCATAGTCCTTCATGGCCTTTTATAACTTAGAATTTATCTGTTTTCCCAGCCCCATCTCTTAGGATTTCTGTCCTAAACTTATACCTTACCTTCTGTCCTTAACACACTTCTTGAAGTTCAAAGAGAATGCTACCTTCTCTTACCTCTTTTGCACTCTATTGAGCAGGATGACTTGTGTTTCCCGTGTCCATTCAGATACTCAGGTGAGGTCTCTGGAACTCCCCATCCTCATTCCTAAGACTTGGATTAGGGGTCCTTCCTTTGTACTCTCGTATCAGCCTGTGTACATTTTTATTGTTTATTCACGTTTCACCCTCCTCAAGCCTTTTATCTCCTTATCCTCAAAGCCTACAGTAGTGCCTGGCACAGTAGGTGCTCATTAAGTTCATTATGTATTGAAGAATGGCTTGATGTTTTAGGAGAATCACTCTTTTAGGCAACCAGTTATAAAAGTCATTTATAAAGTTATATAATACAATAGCTATGAAAAATACTAAAAGGCAGCTAAGCAAACAGGGGAAAAGCAAGGAAGGAGCAGGCTACAGAATCAGTCACATTTTTCATTGGCCAAAGTTCTAGAGGAATTATCAAATATGAAGTGACTCGTAACTTGGTTAAAGTTCTTAAATGTCAGATGTGTGTATGAGAAAAACTCTTAGTCTTGAGTATAAGTCATAGTGAAAATCTATGGAAATATACATTCATGGACTATGTCGGGAGATGCTATAATATTTCTGGGAACACTGGAGGAATTTGTAAAAAAAAAACTAGTTGCAGACTGACCCAGTCTTCTTTTCTCATTTCTGGAAAAGTATTAAGGATATGTTGGCCAGGAAAACTTGGAACTGGAAACAGGCCAAAAGCTTGTATGAGTAGGAAGTATGCTTTTCCTTGTTATTCAGTAATAGATACATTTCTTTTCAACCCTAGCGTGTGATGGCTAACATAGGAGCTTCGGAAATAACCCTGTTTTGAAATTGCTTAAGGCTTGTCTTTACTTTGAAAGTAATTTGGATAGTATATGAGCAGAATGTTTAGATAAATTAGTAATCAGAAGATACCCTGCCAGTGTTGTTCTTAGGTAATTCTTCTAAGCATGATGAAACTTTGTAAACATGTCAGCATCTGTAAAACTATTCACTCTCATTTAATTTGCAACTCTTTTGCAAACTAATATATAGAGAAATGAATGCTCAATAGCTGTATTTTAGTACTAATTATAATAATTACAATATGAACCAGATCAACCCGGACTAGAGTATTTATAAATCCTGGACTATTTGAGCTGGAAAGACCCCGTGAAACCACTTAAAGTGTATTTTTTTTTCCCAAGGCTCAATTGCCAAGTGGGCTATTAGTTTCTTTCTTCTCCATGATTATAGTTTTTGTCCTTAACTTTGGCCAGCTCTCTCATCCAATGTGGGGTAGGGTGACTCAGCCTGGTCTCACCCTGTTGTAGATAAACACCTTCAAATGCAGATTTCTGAAGATGGTGTAGCCTTAGTCTTGGAAAACAAATTTCACAGTTAAGGTCTTTGTCTCATCCTTCCCCAGTGTCCTGTGTGATGTCTTTCACTAGATGCCAGCAATTAGATGGAATTTATTGAGGATTGATGGTTGACCAATTAACACACCAGGAGAGGGTCTCATATCCATGGTTTACATAGGTTCAGGTCAGTAAAGTAGGTTATTGTTAGTTGTAAAGAAAAAATGATGACCTCAAAGAGAGTTGCTCTTTAGGCTAAAAGGATAGCTAGAAATTATTTGTTTAGGTAAATTCAAGCATAGAGAGGAATAGTTTTCTAAATTTAAAATTACTCATAAAAATACATTTCCTGTTTTGTTAGAATAAGAACCAATAGATTGCCATGGGAGTTACTTGTAGGTTTGTATTCTAAGTAACATATAGCATTTGTCTAAATATTTGCCTAAATGATTTACGTAAAGCCTGTCCACCAAAGTTGTAGTTTCGTGTAAGAGAACCAGTTTCAAAGGCATAATAGTTTATGTGTCACATTATACTTTATAATAGATTTCAATCCCTTAACAACAAAAACAATAAAACCTTATCCATTTTGACTATAGAAATTGGTTTCATAAGTGATGCATTTAATCACAGAAAAAGTTTCTTTCTTTTGAGGGAGAGTATAAATAAATAATTTCCCTCATTTGGATTGGATTGTAATTATTTTGATTGATTTTGTTTCCATAAATTATAAATAGTAATAGAACCCAATTTAAATCTAAGAAATGGTGAATTACTAGTAATTTCACTAATTAGATTTTAAGATCTACCCCGAGTATTATCAATTGTAGTTTGTCCTTAATTTTGTGATGAATTAGAATATAATCCAGGGAGACCCTTTCAAAACAGATTGATTTTGTTTTTGTTTTACACTGGCCATTATAATTTTTCATTACAAAAACATAAACCTGGACATAAATGTGCTAGAACTTCCTCCCCTTCAACCTGAATGTATATCTTAACTGTATTTCCTTCTATTGTAAACAAACAGAATATAATTTTAGACTTATGTATTATTAATAGTTTATTACACAATACTTTTGACTTAATTTTTTTTCCAGCATAATCTTAATGTCAACATTGTCGACACACTTTACGCTGTTCTTTGAAAGAATAAATGAAATGTGAAGCAAAAAAATACGGAAAGTTAGACCTGGATGGCTCTCAGCAGTCATTTAGACATCATCCCCATTTTATAGACAGGAGAGCAGACCCTAGAAGGCACAGTGACAAAGAGGTCTGGAAGCAGACTTGAGTTCATAAATAGATCCCTCTTCAGACTGAGTTTCAAACATTGGCTTGTGACTTGGATCCACTTGGAGTTCCTTTCATATACTCCTGGTTAGCTGACTTTCCTTCCCACTGGACACCACTCCCAGACACGATTGTTCTCCTGGTACCCCCAATCCTATCTGTCCCACCCCTCCTTCTTCTTAACAGATGATCTTCCTCCTTCCATCGCCTCCCAGAAACTGATGGTGCCAGGCATGAATGCCATTGGCTTCCTGGTTGCATATCTGTGGGTATGTCTATCTGCACCAACACCAATGTCTTTCTGCACCTCTTTTCCTCAGGCTTAGGGAAGTCTCAGCTGGCCCTTTTCTCTTGGTGCCTTCACCATAATGACTCCGGGGTTCTCCAGGCCTTGGGCTTTATTCCCTTAATGAGTCCCTCTTTGGTAGTTTCTGTTCCCTTTCTCCCTGGCCTTACCCTACCATAGCACTTAAATAGCTCTTTAGTCCTTGAAACAGACCTAAATTTGGAGCTGCTGGTGAATAACCTGTATTCAGTAAGTCTAAGGAGCTGAATTTATTCCATTTGACTAAAAGCTGTATCTACATACAAGTGTGCTGATGGGATTGCTTTTTGTTCAAATGAAGAATAAAGTGTGCCATAGGAGTAGATCGCTTTTGAAAATATTAAATAGTATAAGGTACATTTAAGTTCCTCAAAACATCTTCTGTGCATTACACCGAATGTGGCTCTTTTCCACAATTCACCATTAACGGGTCACTCCAGGGAAAGATCGTTTATGACAATAAAAGTTACTCTCATTTCCATACCCCCAAGAATAACTGTGCCATTTTGTCTTTTAATGTGTTTTTTTCCTATTATATTACAAAGGAGAAGTGCCACAATACTATTTCAAGGGTATATTTTATGCCAGTAATCATAAAGTAATCACTTTGGATTATACTTGGCTTGATTTCACTTTTGGGTGGTATGATAGAGAGATTATATCTCAAGAGATTTAACCACATTTTATAGAACTTGCTAAATTCAGCAGAAATATGAGGCTTATTTTGACTGACACTTCTGGAGAGTAGCAAAGCAAAGTAATTGAGAACAATAAGCTTAATATTTTATTTTTGCTGCTAAGGTACTTATGAAATTAAGAAAGTGAGGCTGGGTGCAGTGGTTCACACTATAATCTCAGCACTTTGGGAGGCCAAGGTGGGCGGATCATTTGAGGTCAGGAGTTTGAGACCAGCCTGGGCAACATGGTAAAGCCCCCGTATCTACTAAAAATATGAAAATTAGCTCAGTGTGGTGGCACACACTTGTAGTCCCAGCTGCTTGGGAGGCTGAGGTGGGAGAATCAAATTGGTTGAACCTAGGCGGTGGAGGTTGCATTAAGCTGAGATCACTCCACTGCACTCCAGCCTGGGTGAAAGAGTGAGTGAGACACTGTCTTACAAAAAAAAAAAAGTTAAAATACCTAACTTAATAGTGTGCCAAGTTCCTTTAAGGGAGTAGTAGCAATTTAAAGCAGACGTAGTGTTAGGTTGTAGGATTAGCTTTGTCATTTCCAAATGGGTAAGGCTAATGTAGGTGGGGCTATGGAAAGCTGAAGAAAAGAATTCTTTAGTGGTTCATTAGAATTGTCCATACATTGATGTGAAATATATGCAGCTAATTGCTTTGATGTTGTGAGTATTAATAGGACCTAATCTGATCACAAGGGCATGTTGATTTCATCTTATGTCATGCCTGAGTCCTTCATGAGTCATCCTCATATTTCCTCTCTACTTCTCATTATAAATCTTCCAACTAAGTTTATTTGAATGGAGGAAAATACTCATTTTTATCATAAATAGCTGCAGCTCTTTTTGTTTGTTTGTTTGTTTGTTTTTGAGATGGAGTCTCGCTCTGTTGCCCAGGCTGGAGTGCAGTGGCACGATCTCGGCTCACTGCAAGCTCCGTCTCCCGGGTTCACGCCATCCTCCTGCCTCAGCCTCCTGAGTAGCTGGGACTACAGGCGCCCGCCACAACGCCTGGCTAATTTTTTGTATTTTTAGTAGAGATGGGGTTTCACCGTGCTTGCCAGGATGGCCTCCATCTCCTGACCTCGTGATCTGCCGGCCTCAGCCTCCCAAAGTGCTGGGATTACAACCGTGAGCCACTGCGCTCGGCCAAATATCTGTAACTCTTTATGCTCAGGAAAGAATTGCCTTCACTCTGGAATCTGATTTTCTATCAGTTTGCTGAGAATGTTGCCTTTTATCCCCCAGGCTCAGGGTTTGAGCTTTATGGTTCCTAGTTATGTCTTTTCGAAACATCAGCTATGATTTTTTATCTCCTTCTGTCCATTTTATTTTTTTTCTTTGTAGAAGACTACAACAAAATGTGTCATTGACCACCCATTTCTCATTTTCCAGTTTATAAGATGATTCACAAACTAAAGTACCCATCAAATCATCCACTTACCCATGGAATAGAAATATGGTCTTTACTTATATGATTTCACTTAAAATATTTTCTAAGTGCTTCTTTCTTATTCCTGATAGCTATTTCTTACACAGGTAAAATAAGCAAAACACAAGCATAAATTATAATCACACTTAATAGTCACAGAAACCCTGAAATTCATATTAAGGAAAATGGGTGACAGGCAATGCTGAAAATATTTTTCGGGGGAGACATATTGTAGGTCATATTTTAAAAGATTTTGTTCATTTTATTTTTAAAGAGAAGAATCAAACTGTGAAGTGGGGAAGAAAGAATAAAGTCATGAAACTTTGTCTATAGACGCAACATGGTGCTTGTGACAGATGCTAAAAATGCCAACTTTATAATCAGATAAAAACCAGTTTGACCACAACTATGTATTGATTTTAAAATATGAAAATAAATAATAAGCAGCAATGTCTTTTTTTTTTTTTTTTTTTGAGAAAGCAACATCTTAACCGTGAAATCAAATGAATGTGATTGACTCACTCAGTGGGATATGAGAGGAAAAGAGGAGGAAACAGAATCGCAGGGGAGTTTCCATGCCCGAACATTGGGGGCTGGATCAAGTGGGCCAGGTGGTCTGACAACCAAAAGCCTATTGCATGCAGTCGGCATTTTGTTGGCCCTGGCAACTTCACAGCATGACCATCTTACATGTATTTAAGTTTTTCCCAATGGCTAATGTCTGACTTTCACGTTTCTATATCCCAGCCACTGCTTTTCCTGAAGGGGTAACGTTACTTCTTTGTTATGAAATGAGATTCTTAGATCCTTATGTTTGTACCTTGACAGAGTAAACTTAGATTTTTGAACATCTGGAAATGATTTGTTGATATATACTTAGATGAGTTAAACACATCTCTCAAAAGAAAGCCTCTCTCCCTGGTCAACTTTTTTCTTTCTTTGTTTTCCTTTTCTTTTTTTTTTTTTTTTTTTAAGTTTGGCCACAATTCATTTTCGCCCTTGTTATTCTCCAATAGCCATTCAAGTCCAACCAAGTCTTATACTGGAGTTATGCCAAAGCTCACCATACACCCATACATTTTTATGCAGCAGGACTCAAATTAAGTTTTTCTTTTCTTCTAAGTAAATTGCCTCTTCAGTTTTCTGCTGCTACTTTTTCAATCACCTGGGCTTGAAATTTGAGAATCTTCATCAGCAGGTCATTTGCTGTAACATCTAAACTTTGAACTGGTATTTTTATCTACACTGTATTTCAGATTTTTTCTTCTGTTTCTCACTGATAACAGTTTTGTCTTGGTCCTCCTCATTTCCTGTCTGTACAAACCAAATATCATTCATCTAATCTCTTTTACCTCTCTCTCTGTCCCTCTTGCAGTCTATATAAACACTTATTTTAGCTTAATAATCCTAACAGATTTCTTCTTTTTGGTCATTTTTCTTTCCAGAAACATAATGAGTATATTTTTGCCTGTTGAAAATGAAGTCATTTCATGATTACTTACAAAGATAATCCTATGTTTATATAGCCTTTCAGAGTTTTCAAAATATTTTGAAATCCCCTACTCATTTTTGTCTTCATAGGGTGGAAAGTATTGTTTCTCTTTTAAGCATGAAGAAAACAGTACAGACACCTGTCATCAGCCTGCTTCATACTTTTGCATATATTTCTCTTCCTGCTTAGAATTCCATCTTTCCTTTCTTCTGTTTATTTCAATGCTAGCAATTCTTCAACAACCCATGTCAAATACCACCTCTTCAGTGAATGTTTGTCTGTTGATTCTCTGTAGGCAGCATTCTTTATCCTTATTCCCAAGTTGGTCCTATTTTCTCAGTAAAATACTGTTTTAAGTGAATTTAATCAAATGGAGTATTTTTGAAAGAAATATCAGTTCTTTAAGCTTTTATTTAAAAAAAAATGACCTCATTTTCCCCTTAATGTGATTCTCTGGGCACTTGTATAAGCTACTCTGATTGTCAAATTGGTGTTAGGAATTGGAGACAAAGGTTAAATTAGACTCTGCTAGACACTTGGAACAACTTCAATTCTTTATGGCAATGAACATCCATTGTACATATATGTAAAAGACAGTAACTTCAGAAAAACAATTGTACCAGTTTTGTGTGTACACACACACACACACACACACATATATATTTGTGTACTAGTCACAGTTTTAATGTTGCATTGAAACATTTTCCTCAGTTTAATATTAAGAGGTAGTATTTTGACTCTTTTAGGTATTCAGAATCTAAACCTGTTAAGTAACTGGCAAGTTAACATTTCAGATCATTGTAATACAAAGTTTGACATAACAATTTTATGTGTCAAAGTAATTTTCCTCCAATATACTTTTTCCATGTAAGAAGTTAGGTAGTTTTATTTCTATTTTAACGTAATAGAGTTTGAAATTCAGACATCTTTTTATCCTAAAGCAATGTGAGGGAATAGAGGTAGTATCTATCTTATTATAGGTATTCTTGGCTCTTGGGCTTAGCAATGATCATGAGGAGTCCGTGCTTGCCTTGAGAGCAAGGGGACAAATTTTGGAAATGTGTAGTATTTGGTAAAGGTAATGAAGCACGAGGTACAGCTCATCTAGAGTTTCAAATAAACTACCTGCTAGTAGCTTGACAGAAAGAAAAAACATTGGCTTTAAAAATGACTCTGTCCTCCACTTTGTTTTAAGCCTGATGTATTCCAAAGATATAAGTAGAGAGGACAATTTTTAACAAGTTGAAGGGAGGCAGCATTTCTTTCAGAAAGCAGCAAGCATGCAACCCTGATGGTGTTGGTATTTCTGCCTCTGCTTTCATCATTCTAGATCTGGTAATTAGAAACTCAGAATCCCAGGAGAAACTTTTTGCCTAATTTTGTGTTGATTGTCTCATAGTTAAACTTTAAAGACACATTGTGCATCATAAGCCAAGAAATAAGTGTAACGAATACAGTTCTATTTCTTGCCCATTGTTTTAGTTTTCCTTCAAGTTCTATACACAACCAGATGGGTTACATGTAGAGCATGATAAAGTTGATTGATTGAGCAGCATGCCAGGACTTGCAAGGTCATATTTTCACCTTGATTCATTGAAATTAGGTAGACACACAATTTAAGTGATTTCAATCAAATCATGATGAAATGTTAAAATTGTTACCTTGGACATATTTAATAATAGTAAAACATTGCCCATTCTCGCTTTTCCACAGTTATTTGTGGCATTTTATTACAGTTTTTTAAATTATATATTCATCAACTCAATAAGATTCTTTTAATTTATAAAGGAAATATTCCAAGAGTTCTTTTAATTTATAAAAGAAATATTCCAAGAAAACCAAAACGAAGATTTTAATTTTCTTAATGAAAATAAGAGTTTTTTTTAAATGATTTGAAAATCTAACTGATTTGAGAATGATAATCCAGACAAGACAGATGTTTTAAAGAAAATAAACCCAAATGCTTCCACTTAATATTGTGTACTGTGATGTTATTTAGATTATTAATAGTCTATACTCATATGATTTAACTAGATTTTACTGGGAGAGGTAGATATAATGAGAACAGTTAGTGTCTGAAGGGTATCCCAAAAAGATAATTGGGAAGTGGATTAAATCTGTCTTGAACTTCCTCTGCTGAGCTGTTGCTTTTTTTCTTCTTCTAGCAAATCCTTTCACACTATAAATGTGAATGATAGAAAGTGATCTACAGATGTTCATTTCCTTCCTCTCCTTTTCACAGCCATCAGCCCCAGTGGCAGCCCGACCTCTTGCCTCCTACTTCATCAGGGCTCTTTTGGTCTCCTCACTTGGAGAGTTCCTCAGAGACCCAGGACCTAAGGCCTCCAACTGCACTATGTAGCCTGGTCCCAACTTCCATGATTCTTCCTGAGTTCCCAGAGTTTCTCTCCACAAGTTTCTCTCAGTAACTGGTCATATTTCTTGAGGCAATATGGAAAAGAGCCTAGTAGAAAGGCAGGCGCAGAGTGAGTGAGTACTGTGTAGGTTCTAGCTACCATCATCACTACTACCTACTGTGAATACTCATTTCTTCTTTGGTAGCTTTCTTGAGACAAGGTCCCTTGTGTTAATTCAAGGCAGCTGCTCTGATGAGGGGATACTTACCCAAGCCTAGCCCCTTGGCTAGCACTGTAGGGGAAAGGTGGCAATAAGGACCATCCCTAACTGGGTACCAGAATTATCCTAACACTTCTAACTTCTGAAACTCTGTCACTGAACTCTGCTCTGGCATTACTTCAAAGAACTATAAAGTAGACTTAAAACATGGGCCTTGACACTACTTTTCAGTTTAGTAATAGTTTTAACTACTCTGTAAAATTTTCTAAGGAGTCATATTTTCTTCATCTTTTACAACATATTTTTTATCCCTATGAATTTCATAATCTATTATATGCTAATGGATTTGAACTTAACCTTTTCTGTGATATTTGGTAAGAGCAATGCATTAAAATTTTTTTCATTTTATAATAGCAAATAAAGTAAAAGCTAACATTTGATAAATTAGGCTCTGTCTTATGGGCTGTACATGTATTCACTTAGTGAATTCTCACACCAGTCCTAGTGGGGAAGTACTATTTTTCTATACTTGAGAAGAGTGAGGTAGAGAGATTAGTAATTCACCCAAGGTAAATTGTAGAGCCAGGATGCATAAGTCAGCAATGTAGATCTGGGGCCCAAGCTTGTGACTACTATATTCTGTTACTTTCTTTGTTACATTTTTACTTGAAATATTTAAATCAACATCTTAAAAAAGAAATCTACTGGCTTTCTGATAGTCTATCATTAGATTACCTTGGAAATCACTGTCCGTGATTTCCTTTATTAATGGCACTTTAAAGAAAATTACATTTTAGATAATATATATTTATATGAGAAATAGAGATAGGTGTATATTATATACTTACATATGTATATGCACTTATTTATATACTTATAATATGTAATATAAATAAAAATATATAAATACATATACGCACACATTTATTTAGACTATATTCTAAGATAAATTTTGTGCTTCAGACGCTAACATTGAGAAATTGTTATAAAAGTGTGATGTTCTTTGGGGAAGTCATTGCTTTTCCCATTCTTGAAGCTCACTTTTAACTTAATCTGAAATTAAAGAGGCCTAACTGGCTAAAACAATGTACAGGATGAGTTAAATGCACAATTTCCTTCCTTTTTATATATGATAGCAGTGAAAGGATATGTTTTAATTTGTGAACCACCGCCCCCAGGACCATTTCAACAGCTTTGAATACCTGAGAAAAATATCAATTGCTAAGCCAAAATTATCCTTTTTGTAGGAGACTAAAATATAATAATTCAGACTGAAGAGAGAACTCATCTGTAGGTTCCAAGTCTCACACCATAACCCATCAATGAGAATCCTCACCTCTGAGCCAAAGATGATTATGCCATTTCAGATATGGTTGCCATTTTACTGCTTCAGGAAATTACACAGATGAAGTAAAAGCAATATTTAAAAATTAAATACAATTTAATTATTGCCTACTGTATCTGATACTTTACTATATTCCTTATGTACACTTGGTTCAATCACCTCATTTTACAGATGAGATAAGAAAACTGAGGCTCATAGAGAGTGATTTGATCAAGGTCATTCAGCTAATGCACGGCCAATATAGGTCTAGACCCTTTATCTTTCCGTCTGATGAGCTTGTTAAAGACTCCCCAAGGAAATCTCAAATATTTTTATAGAACACTGTTAATGGAATCTTGTATGTTAAAGACCCTTAGTACTCTAGCCACTACAGATATTTGCATTCCTGTCCTGGGTATTGTCAACAGCTCTTATTGATCAGCTTTAGAGATAAATATCAAAGGTCTGAATGCAGAGGACTGTTAGGAAAGTTGCTGCTTTAAAAAATTCTCTCTCATTTTCTATCCAAAAGAGACACATTTGGAATATCTGACTTAGCAAGGCAAAGAATTGTTTGGGATGGGTAATTGCCAGCTTGACATTTGTTATTATGGCTTTGTCATTTTTACCCTGTAGTTTATGAAATCTGCTATTGTATATTGCCCAAAGGCTTTTAAAAATCAATGGTTGCATTTTAAAGCATATAGAATAAAATAAATTAAATGCCACAATTCACATTGTATAATTTTAAGACTTTGGGGAAGCTGGGCATATCAAGGTCAGGCTATTCCTGGGGTATTAAGAATACTAGAAGATATTGCTTCCAGCTCATTGTACTTTCCATATATTTTATGGTGTGAATTTTACTACATAAACGTACAAATGAGAATATATTAGTGAATATACACAGATAGAAGATTTTTGAAATTTAATGCTGCTGAGGTAGCAGCACCAGCATTTAAGGATCTTGACTTATGAGAGGACTGTAGACATCTGGTGTCCTTTCTGTCATCTCATCAAAATGTAGAATAGAGAATTAAGAACAGGGAGGAGCTGTGTTTGCATGAATTGAAAGACTTTGTAGTCACTCCAAATGCTTATGAAATCTCAACCATGAAATTAAGCTTTTTTCCTCTATATGCTTTTATAATATAAGCCAATGTTCTTCTTCATGAAGGTAGAATAGAATTTATTGACACATTTTTCTGGAGCTTGTCTCACTAAATAAAAATTTTCAAAAGAATTTAAGGTTGAAACAATTTAAAATATTATCTTTTTATATTTAAATCACTGACTAGATTGTAACCACCTTAAACTGTATTACAGATTTCCTGAGGTGGGGATCTGCACGTGTAATTTGTTTTAATCTGACAAAACATGCAGCCCAGCAATGGGCATGCAGAGGAGTGCGATTGGCACATACTGGGATGAAGTGAGTCTTGGCCACTCTTCTCCTACATAGTCAAGAGCCAGTCATTCTCATTCTAGTTCCTCTCAGAGTTGTGAAGAATTTGGCATCTACTTGTCCATTCAACAAGTTGCATTTTGTCTCCTACTGTATGCCTAAGGATGACATAAAAATTAAAAGCATAATTAGTATATTCTTCTTGATTTTTTTTCAGCTGCTAAGTTTCAGAATGCCTTGTGATAGGTGACTTTCCCAAAGAGGTGTATGTCTTATGTGAATTTGGCCCCAGGTGATTTAACCTCCCAGTGACCTTGTCATTAAAGCCCCTTCTCTTGTCCATTGGACAAGGATGCCCAGTCCCAGGACAGCATTTCTGCTGCGTTTTTGATCTCAAGTCTTGTCGCCTGCTCTTCTCACTGGCTGCTTTCTCTCTTAATGGATACAGACCTGCATGATCTCTTCCCCAGCTTAGACTTTTTGACTCCTTCCTTTATAAATTTATGAGATGCTATCTCTACATAGAAGATTTTGTAAATAAAACTAATATAGTAAGACATAATTATGTAAAATTATCAAGCCTTTGAGGTGGCAGGACCCTTTATTCTGTGGTTTCTCATGGTTCATGTTGTCTTCATTGCCATATAATTGGCCTTGTCTTTGATGTTTATTTGCTATGGATTTCTTTGTTTCTCCTTTATTGTATC
>NW_012106430.1:1256658-1259673 GCF_000951045.1 Mandrillus leucophaeus | reverse complement strand
CTCATAGAGAGTGATTTGATCAAGGTCATTCAGCTAATGCACGGCCAATATAGGTCTAGACCCTTTATCTTTCCGTCTGATGAGCTTGTTAAAGACTCCCCAAGGAAATCTCAAATATTTTTATAGAACACTGTTAATGGAATCTTGTATGTTAAAGACCCTTAGTACTCTAGCCACTACAGATATTTGCATTCCTGTCCTGGGTATTGTCAACAGCTCTTATTGATCAGCTTTAGAGATAAATATCAAAGGTCTGAATGCAGAGGACTGTTAGGAAAGTTGCTGCTTTAAAAAATTCTCTCTCATTTTCTATCCAAAAGAGACACATTTGGAATATCTGACTTAGCAAGGCAAAGAATTGTTTGGGATGGGTAATTGCCAGCTTGACATTTGTTATTATGGCTTTGTCATTTTTACCCTGTAGTTTATGAAATCTGCTATTGTATATTGCCCAAAGGCTTTTAAAAATCAATGGTTGCATTTTAAAGCATATAGAATAAAATAAATTAAATGCCACAATTCACATTGTATAATTTTAAGACTTTGGGGAAGCTGGGCATATCAAGGTCAGGCTATTCCTGGGGTATTAAGAATACTAGAAGATATTGCTTCCAGCTCATTGTACTTTCCATATATTTTATGGTGTGAATTTTACTACATAAACGTACAAATGAGAATATATTAGTGAATATACACAGATAGAAGATTTTTGAAATTTAATGCTGCTGAGGTAGCAGCACCAGCATTTAAGGATCTTGACTTATGAGAGGACTGTAGACATCTGGTGTCCTTTCTGTCATCTCATCAAAATGTAGAATAGAGAATTAAGAACAGGGAGGAGCTGTGTTTGCATGAATTGAAAGACTTTGTAGTCACTCCAAATGCTTATGAAATCTCAACCATGAAATTAAGCTTTTTTCCTCTATATGCTTTTATAATATAAGCCAATGTTCTTCTTCATGAAGGTAGAATAGAATTTATTGACACATTTTTCTGGAGCTTGTCTCACTAAATAAAAATTTTCAAAAGAATTTAAGGTTGAAACAATTTAAAATATTATCTTTTTATATTTAAATCACTGACTAGATTGTAACCACCTTAAACTGTATTACAGATTTCCTGAGGTGGGGATCTGCACGTGTAATTTGTTTTAATCTGACAAAACATGCAGCCCAGCAATGGGCATGCAGAGGAGTGCGATTGGCACATACTGGGATGAAGTGAGTCTTGGCCACTCTTCTCCTACATAGTCAAGAGCCAGTCATTCTCATTCTAGTTCCTCTCAGAGTTGTGAAGAATTTGGCATCTACTTGTCCATTCAACAAGTTGCATTTTGTCTCCTACTGTATGCCTAAGGATGACATAAAAATTAAAAGCATAATTAGTATATTCTTCTTGATTTTTTTTCAGCTGCTAAGTTTCAGAATGCCTTGTGATAGGTGACTTTCCCAAAGAGGTGTATGTCTTATGTGAATTTGGCCCCAGGTGATTTAACCTCCCAGTGACCTTGTCATTAAAGCCCCTTCTCTTGTCCATTGGACAAGGATGCCCAGTCCCAGGACAGCATTTCTGCTGCGTTTTTGATCTCAAGTCTTGTCGCCTGCTCTTCTCACTGGCTGCTTTCTCTCTTAATGGATACAGACCTGCATGATCTCTTCCCCAGCTTAGACTTTTTGACTCCTTCCTTTATAAATTTATGAGATGCTATCTCTACATAGAAGATTTTGTAAATAAAACTAATATAGTAAGACATAATTATGTAAAATTATCAAGCCTTTGAGGTGGCAGGACCCTTTATTCTGTGGTTTCTCATGGTTCATGTTGTCTTCATTGCCATATAATTGGCCTTGTCTTTGATGTTTATTTGCTATGGATTTCTTTGTTTCTCCTTTATTGTATCTTTTTTTGCATTCAAATATAACTCCTCCTCTACTGGTGTGCAGATTTGCTTCATGTCACTCTGTGAGGAACTTATCAGTCCACTATGATATGCCTATCACTTATTGGACACTGTGAGAATGATGCCTAAATATACTTGATGTAGCCTGTACCTAAGTTCCTAAGGAGCTTAGGAACTTGGAGAAGATGTTTCTGTTTTTTCCATGCCAGTCTAGGTCATGGATATTGGAAAATTGAAAGCTCATTTGTACATGTTTAAGCTGAAGGAGGATGTTGATATTCCCTATTGTAATATTTTCTCTGTGTCTTTACCCTCGTTGCTTTTCTGAGAGAGACAGAGGAGGAAGGCAATCCTGGAAAGGGCTTTTTTGCCTCTCTAATTCACATCTTCTGTGCCAGCTGTCATTACTGACTCCCTTAAAGTGAAAGGTCATGACAGACTAATGCTTTCTTGAAGTATTGCTAGTAAAGCTGCGATCTAGTGCATCCTCTCTTCCATTTGTTTCCCCTATTTCCAGGCAAGGCTTAGAAATGCTTAGTAGGACCTTGATACATAGTCGCCTAGGAAACAGTGACTTATTTTATCTAAAATATTGTATCATAAAGTGTGTTGAGAAATTTCAAAATAAAAATAGCTAAAATCTGTTAAATACTTACCCTGTGTCAGGCTTTAATGAAAACCCTTTACCATATTAAAGTTTAATCCACACAACACCCTCCTAAGTTGGTACCTTGTTGTCTTCCTCATTTTATAGATGACAAAGCAGAAGCATGGAGAAGATAAAGATGGATCTATATACTTATCTTTCCCAACACCCAAATTTAGTAAGTGGCAGAGCTGGAATTTGAACTCGGGTCAGAATAGGTCTTGAACCACTGTGAACCACTCTGTTAATCACACGCTCCTTTGAGCAGGAACTAAACATAAGCATTTAGATAAGGAAACGTGCAAATAAAGTGACTTGACTTTGAGGGGTTAATAATTATCGACCTATACTATTTAGTAGTTTTAGGTTCTTGGCTCAAATAATTATTTAGGGAAACAATGAGAAAATGAGAATACAAGTCAGGGTGTTAGGAATGAATTAAGGCAAAGAGGTACCAGCTCACCAGCAT
>NW_012106430.1:1238617-1256538 GCF_000951045.1 Mandrillus leucophaeus | reverse complement strand
GAGGGAGGGAGGGCAAGGATAAGCTGAAATTCTTTCAATCAGTGATTTACAGAGCTATGCAAATCACAAAGTGACAAGTACCTATGCTCTAACAGAGGTGTCTTGGGGTCTGATTCTCTGTAAGCAGAGCCTAAGATGGGATTCTTGGGCAGGTGTGGTAGTGAGGGAGTGCTCTCAAGTGAAACCTGTGAGAGACTGAGGGACACAGGACAGGGCAGGGGAAGGACAGCCTCAGTCTGATCCCATGGGGAGCTCTGGAGCAGAAACTCTCCATGGAGTTGAGGAAAGCGGCTGGCCTTTTATACCCCAGATAAGTCCGTCATTGACTTATTCCCCTACCACCCTCTCCTTCCTAGTATAGCCTCCCAGACATTTCCAGAAGACTTGGCTCCCAGAGGCTGAGAGTAATTCTTAAAAGAAGGAGACAGCTGTAAACAGTTGGCAGCCACACTTATAGCAGCTGGGGAATGAGTGACCCTATAAAAGGAAGGGGTGATACAAAGGTACCCCAACACCATGTGCCACAAAGGACTTCCACAAAATACTCTGAGAGAACAGAAGAGGAAAAGATAAATTCCACCTGGTGGTGATATTTATAGTTATTAACAGCATAGTATGAATAAGGCACTCAAGAGTTATAAAGGGGTGTGTGTGTGCGTGTGTGTTTGTGAGAGAGAGGGAGAGAGGGAAGAAGAAAGCATTAAGTGGAAAAGGGAGACATGGAATGGATTGCCTACTTCAAAATTCTGCTCTGGTATTTAAAAAGCTTAATTACATAGGTTTTTAGAATTCACCAGAACAAGAATGAGGACCATCGATGAGGTGACTAGATTACATGTTCTCCCCCTTGGAAGATCATAATTAAAAAACACCTTTGGTTTTCTTTTTTGTTTTTTAAAATAACTTTGTGGCTTTAGCCTGTTCAGCACATATCACAACCATGAGTTATTTGACAGGCCACCCTGGAATGGACAATGTCCTGTCTGCAGATATCTCAGGTCAGCCAGGTTGAGAAGTGAACACCTTTCTGGATGGATGGCAGGCAGAAGATAGGGATCACTGGAAATACCAAATGCCCCCTAAGTGTAGGGGTGAAAGGAAAGCCTCCCCTTCACCCTCTGACTGTTTGAAAATCAACTGAGAAAAGGAAGATTAATAGGATAACAAGCATATAAATTTATTTGATCATAGTTTAAATGACTGGGAACCTTTAGAATGAAGACCCCAAAATACAGAGAAACCATCTGTTTGTGTGCTTAGGTTCAACAAAGAAGTATGGATAGTCATATAGAAATATGACTGGGTAAAAAGGGTCTGATCTAAGGCTCATAGACTGAGTGGGGAGACCCCGCAAGGCCTCTCTGTTCCGATTCTTCTTGGCCTTTCCGTGCAGCATTTCTTCCTCCTGGGTATAAGGCAGGACTGTTTGGAATGAGGGTCTTAAGTCCTATAATCAAACAGGGTAGGTCAGAGAATTTCTTTATGGCCAGTTTTCACACAGAAAGGTAGAGGGAAAGAGAGTAGTATTTAGGTCTCATGGCTGGCTTCAGGGAAAGGGGGTTCTGGTTTCCGTGACTCACCTTGGGGAAGGAGGATTCTGATTTCTGCGCCTAGCCATGGGGGAGAAGGAGAGGCCAGAGACGAGAGAGCAGGAGGTCAGAAAGAGTCCTTTGCTTCTGAAGCTTTCATTTGGGTGTGGTTTTCTGAGCCCCAAGAGAAGCTTCCCCACAGCCTTGTAGATAACATGCCTAAAAAAGGATGATAATTCCACCAGTGCTAATAATGTAGAGATTTGTAGCACAAATATTTATTAAAAAATATCTAATTTAAAAAAATTCCTCCCTGGTTTGTTTGCTGTACCATCTGGTTCCACACTTACTGGAGCAGTATTAGCATAATTAAATTAGCGCTTTCTCTCTCACCTTCCTCTGTTCTGGCATGTACTGTAATATATCCATTTGGGGGGACAATATTGTTTGACAAGGTATTTATAAAATTAAATTAGTTATATTCGTTATTAATGTAATCTGAAATAAAGGATGGGCTCTTGAATGATCCTTAATGACTTTTTCAAAGAGAAAGCAGAAAAAAAAAAAGATCAAGCTGATTGTTATTACTATGATGTTGTTCTGTTTTTTCTTTTTTCCAAAACATGGATAAATTAAGTGACTGTAAATTTTCAACAACAATGAATAAGCTGATGAAGATCAAGGTGATGCCTTCAAGTGCTCATCAAATTCCAGGCTTAGGGCCAGCCTCCTTGTGTAGCACTTGTAATCTGTTTTCTCCTGCCAGAAATCATGTTTCTCAATCCTGTTTTGCTCAGCATCTTAGGCAAATCATGGTTTGAATTGTTCACATGATTTTAATATAATATTCAGCAGTCTTTTCTTAAGGACTCAGTTGCTGTACATTTCTTCCACAAAGAACACCACCTCCTTGATCTTAGTACCCGTAATTATAGCAGTGGGATGTTCATGACCTCTGTCTAAACTACTAGGTTTGGCTACAGATTTAGTTTCTGAATCAGAGTCATGATCTTAAGTATCTCTTAGAAGGGTCAGATGGGAAATGAATGTTTACTACATTTAATTTTTTGTTTTTTTGAGACAGAGTCTCACTCTGTCACTTAGGCTGGTGTATAGTAGCATGATCTTGGCTCACTGCAACCTCTGCCTCCCGGATTCAAGTGATTCTCCTCCCTCAGCCTCCTGCCTCCTGAGTGACTGGGACTACAGGCGTGCACCACCACGCCCGGCTAGATTCTGTGTTTTTAGTAGAATCGGGGTTTCACCATGTTGGCCAGGCTGGTCTTGAACTCCTGATCTCAAGTGATCCAGCTGCCTCAGCCTCCCAAAGTGCTGGGATTACAGATGTGAGCCACCACTCCCAGCCTAATTTTACAAGCATTTACTTTGTTTCATCAAAATATCACTGGAATTCTGGTCGACAACACGTTACAAGGAGTGAATAGTCTTCCTCCAAAGCAGTTACTTTGGGAAAAGCAAAACTCTACCAAAGGGTGGTGATACTGACAGTTTTGCTTAAAAAAGAATCTGAAATCTCTTTACAATTTTACAAAGCAGAATTATGTCAGCTAAACTGTCATCTTGACTAATTCCTCCCCTTACTTTGGCCCAGCATTTCCACTTTACTTCCCACTTTCTCTCTAATTAAATTAGTTGGTATATTCTTTCAATTGCTGTTGCCACCTGTGGATCTTTCCTCAGTCCTGGGCTCTGACGGTCCCTGTGTTTGTGCCGTTGACTTTCTGATCTCTAACTCCAGTGGCTGGTCTGCACAGTGTGTGGCTTGACTCCTCTGGCAGCCTTTGACTGTGTGGGCTGTCCCCTGAATCCCTCGCTCTTCCCCAGACTCACTATCTCCCACTGGTTTCTGGTGCAAATCTCCTCTCTTTTAAATCTCTTGGCACTTTTTTCCTTACGTTGGTTATGAGCTCATCCTCTGCTGGCCCCGCCCTTAAACAGGGGCCTCTCTCAACCTTTCTCTGTAGGTCTCTTGTGTTCTCACTCCACACAGGGTAGGAGTTGAAAGTTTTAGAAGTGGAATAAAACCTAGGTTTGAATCCTGACTCTTCTCCTTATAGGCTCTATGACTTGGGGAAAGTTATTTAAAATTTCAGAGGCCCCATTTTCTTATCTATAAATTGGAAGCTATAATATTTATTCCATCTTGAACAACCTAGAGAATTATGTGATTTTTTAAAGTACTTTGCATAGTGCTGGTATGTAGAATAAACTCATTAAAAATGATAGATTTGGCTTTAATCTCTGGATAAGGGGTACTTGTTTTGTTGTATCTCTAGGACCGGAATAAGTGTGTGGCACGTGGTAAGCAGTCACTCAGTGGTTGCTGAATGAATGACTGTCCAACAAAAAAACTTTCAATAAAATAGTGACTCCCAAATCTGGTTGATTGTACTGGTTTCTCATCTAAATTCTAGACCCCAATTTCCTAACTCTTTCCCTGTAGCTTTATGATGTTAAAGTGTCAGACAAATTAACAGAATGATTTGCAAATCGGACAGCCCCCTTTCCCCAAATCAGAATAGGTTTGGAGAGACACTATACTGTGGCATGGTCAGAGAGGATTTATGGACAGAAAAAAAGAAAGTGACACACAAAAAACGCAAGTGTGGTACAGAAACAGCAGGATTGGTTACAGCTCAGTGTTTGCCTTATTTGAATATGGTTTGAACAGTTGGCCGCCTTTGGCCAAAACACAGTGATTGGTACAAGAGTAGGTTACAGTCTATTGACACAGTTACAGTTCTCTATGTATGGAGAAACATTTAGGCTGGACTTAGCATATGTAAGGAGACAGCATTAGACTAAATTGAATTTAACACCAACATCTCAAGGTAACCATGTCTGCGAATATGCTCTTTTCTAGCCTGTATCTCCTTTCCTATTAATACTACCATCAGTTAACTGCATGCCATCCTAATGTCGCTCCCCTTTTCTCTGGTCTCCCATATCTAGCTGGCTTCCAGGTCCTAACTGTCTTTACAATTGGCCCTACCCACTGTTTCCATAGACTCTGCCTCAGTTCAGACCCATCCCTTCTCATATGCATTATTCCTCTCACTTCATAATGAGCCTCGTTTTAGTCTTGACTTAAAGCATTACCTAAGCTGATCCAAGAGCAAACTTTATAAAACTCAGAGTCATCTCAGTTGCGTAAATGATATAGCTAAACACCATACTCTGAGGAAGTGTTCTCCCAGCTGACCAGGAAATGAGTTTAGAGTTTAGGCAGGTTCTGGAATTTAGACCTTCTGCTTTTCACGCCTAAGCATCTTCCTTTGACCACAATGCCTCCCCATAGGGAAACAGATGCCAGGACTCCAGCAACTTTTTTAAAGGGCTACATTTTCATGTAAGAAAAGTTCAAGGATCTTTTATCATTTCATTAGTTGGGGAAGCTAAAACAGTGCACAGAATTTAGGTCATAGATGCACGACAGTGGCAGTGCCTGTGCAAGTTCTCAAATCTGAATCACGAGTTTGCTGCTTTTCTCTTGACCCTTTCTGCTTCTCTGAATTTACAAATGTGCATGTGAGAAAAAAATGCTTCTCTTTAAAGATCCAAGGGTAAGAGAGAAAATAAGAATCCAGATAATAAAGTATAGCTACAAAAGGGAGCCCACTTAGTTTGGAAAAACCATTACTGTATCAGAATGATGTATCTGCAAGTGACTTGCATGAACATATTTTATGTGCCCGCCAGCATGTTTTTTGTGGTTCCCTGCAGCAGATATTGCTCTTTTATTACTCGTTAGCCACTTAAAATCCAGCCCAATTTTAACAGTGCTAAAAGAGCAGGAAAATTTATTTTAAAGGAAAAGGCTACATTCTTCTAAACTGGAGTCATAATATTAATACTTAAAATGCATGGCAACATGCTGGGAAAATGGGATAGTTATTTAGATATATTATAAAATGTAGCCCACCACTTTGATGTGATTCACTACTATTTCACCAAACCAATTTAACAGTACCCTGTAGAGAGGGAATAGTGCAATTAAAATTAGTAACAGAGATTTTCACATGCATAGATCTAAATCAGGGTAGGTTGATAATGAATTAAGTAATTTTGCTTCCTTGTGAAGTCAAATCCATAATAGATTCATCCAGGATGGAATTCATGTTTAAAGGACCTGTCTACTCGCAGTATTCTGACTCAATTGACAATATTCCTGGCTGTTTTCCTTCCTTTCTTTTTTGCTTTTTCAGTTTGGCTTTGATGGCAGAATTTAAGTACATAGTCGTAATAAATTAGTATAATCTGACTATTTGATCTGTTTCAACAAAGGCCAAGTCTTTTCAAAATGTAATTTCACAAACCTAATTTTTAAGAAATCAAAGCCACACAACTATATATGACTCCTTAGATATAATAAATATATACTCTATAACTTTTTGGTGTGAGAGCACACAATAAAGTTATTCTCAGATTCCCAGTACTTAGTTTCCTATGAAAACACCAAAGGTACCTACATTGATTTCACCCTACTGGATTACTTCATATTGATACTTACAGTTTCATGCTTTCTGTTCTCAGGTGAGCTGTGTCTGCAACAGTAGGTAGCAGCTATACACTTGGTGTGGATGGCTACGTCATCATTAGATCTTAGGTTTTGTTAGTCATTTCTACACTGAAAGTAGGGTTAATTTGACCTGAGATAGTTGGTAAAGAGCTATGAATATACTATTTCTGTGACTTGTAAAGTGTTAAATGTACTTACCAGGAGAACACAGAAGTAGAGAGGATGGGAATGAATGCAGTTAACACAGTAATTAGAAGGAATGAATTACTCTTTGTTCACCGTGGCTATCTGCAAGGTTTGCGTAGTATCTCTTACAGATCTTATCTGAAATTGGTAACCTTCTGCCATACCAGAAGGAAATGCAAAACCCCCCATTTGTTATAGTCCTCCCATCTCTCCATTATGAACAATAATATTTATTTTTAATAATGGTGTCCCAGTTTTAAGGAACTATTTTTTTTTTTTTTTTGGAAAACTCATGAATTTGAAAGCCATAAAAGTGTTGATTCTAGGATAAATCCCAAGTTTACCACTTCCTAACTCTGAGATCCTAAACAAGTTACTTCTTTTTTTTTTTCCTGAGCTTCATTTAATTCCTTCATCTGTAAAGTGAATATAATAATGGTAATTATTTCACAGGATTATTGTGAGGATCAAAGATAATGAACATATCATACTTGGCATATAGAAGGTAATTTATAAATTATTACAAACAGAAATTATAATGATTATTTTCTCATGCTTTAAGATAAATGATACTATGACAGCAGAATGTCTGTAAACATATAAATACTTTTCTCATAGAAAATTTTGTTTCTTCTAAGGTAGAATTCTGGCTTTCTGAGAGAATGATTGGTAGACTGTAAAATTTCTTGATTTGTTGATTCACTCACAAAACACTCATAGAATGCCTACTATGTAAACATAACAAAGCCATACCCCCACCAGAGCTTACATCCTAGCAGAGAGAGAAATAGACAAATGCACATATAATGCCATGATAAATGCTACAAAGAAAAATCAAGCAGAATTGGGTGACAGAGAGTAATAGGGGATGATATTTTAGATAGTGTTCCAAGTATTTTTCTCTTACAAAGAAAATCCAGAGACATAAAAATAGCCATTAACAAAAGAAAGACCCTTATTTCTATTTTAAAGAGTTGCTTGATTCCCAGTGGATGTGCCAAAGTGTGGAGGCAGTGTGGTCAAATGGGGGATGCATGCGTGTTGACAAGCAAGAAATCTTTCTAGTCCCAGCTCTGGCACTGATTAACTGGCTACCATATGCAATTCACTGTATCTGAGTTTCAATTATTTATTTTTCAGAATTATCAAGTACTCATTTACTGCCTACTGTATGCTGGGTACTTGGAACAGGCAAATGAACCAAACAAAACCCTGCTTTCACGGAACTTACCTTCTGCCAGAGAAGAACATCAACAAATACATATGTGATATTAGTAACAGTGCTTTAAAAATATAAGGGGCTGGATAAAAGGAGTAAAGTACAATAGGGGATGACATTTTTGATGGGATGCCAAATGTTTAGCTTCTCTGAGAGGCAACATTTAAGCAGGAACCTCAATGAAGTGATAGAGCAAGTGATACAGATCCCTGTGAAGAGGCCACAGGGGGGCCACATGCAGAGCCCTCATGGGAGTAGGCTTGATGGAATCTGGGAAAGGAAAGGAGGTTGGAATTGCTGGAGCAGAATGAGAAAGGGGTGAGTTTGGAGTGGTAGCCGGGACCAGACAGAGGCTTTGGATTTTCTAAGAGGGAAGGGAGGATGTTGGGAGGGTTCAGGAGGGGTACAGACCTGGTCTGAGTGATAAAAATATTATGCTAGTTCCTGTGTAGAAAGTATACTAGGAAAGGTTAAAGTGGAGGCAGGGAGACTAGTTCAGAAGGCTGTTGCAGAGGTTTGGGTGAGAGAGAAGGGTGGTGTACACTAGAGTGTGGTGAAGGGGGCGAGAAGGAATGAAATTCAGGATATATTTTGTAGGCTAAACTCAGCATAATCTGTTAATTGGATGTGCATTTGAGAGAGACGAAAGAAAGACAAGGCTGTTTATGAATTTTTTTCCTGAGCTATTGTGAAGTCCTTGGGAAACACACGAGTTTGGAATGGAGAGAATCTGGAGTTCAACTCTGCACAAGTTAACTTTAAGGAGATATCAAGTCAATACAATGGGATGTGAGTCTATAGTAAGATTGGAGGTTCAGACTGGAAGTATACATTTCAGAGTTATGAGTATGTATCTGGCATTTACAGTCAGAGGGCTACGTGATGTCACCTAGAGGTAAGTGCATAGAGAAGGAAGAGTTTTGGGAAAGGATCTCTAGGACCTGCCAATATTTATAGATCAGAAAATGATGAGAACTTTGAGAAGATCCAGCCAATGACTTTATAGGACAATAGGAAGATTTCAGAGTCCTAGAAGCCAAGTAAAAAAAAAAGTATCTCAAGAAGAATAAGGAGAAAAAAAAAGAATGATGTGAAAGATACAACAAATATATGAAAATCATTTTGAGGATATAAAAACCACTACTCTAACAATTCTTGTAGCTCTTCTTCATTTTACAATCTGGTGTGAATAAATGGTACTCACTTTCTAATTACAGTACTTAAAGATCGAGCATATCTCTAAAGCATGACTGACAAAAAAAGGAAAGTAAACAGATTTTAAATTAAAGCATTCTAACTTCAGTAATATTCAACTCAAATATATCATACCACATTTTGAAGTAAATGCTTTTATCTTAAAAAATGTTAAGAAGCTCTACGTAAAATTTTAATGTGAGTATGTATATAATTTGCATGAGCAGAAAGGACACGAAGATTTTCTCTTGAAGAACAGCATAATAATAGACATGAAAAGAATCACAAACATCACAGTTAAATGAGGTCAAACCCATGAAATAACTCTGCTGTAAATATTTCTAAGTTAAAAAGCTTATTCCTATGTAAAAGTACTAGTGGTTCTCAAACTTCAGTGTTATTCAGAATCACCTGGAGAGCTTATTAAACACAGATTTCTGGGCCCCACCCTCAGGGTTGCTGATTCAGTAGGTCTGGTTTTGGCCTGAGAATTTACATTTCTAACAAGTTCTTAGGATATTTGATGCTGGTGGTTCCGGGACCATACTTAGAAATCTCTGGATAAGCCATAGCTCCTAGTGCAGAGCTCCTCTTTGCTTTGTGTTTGTTATAGGTAATAATAATAATAACGACTATTTCATTTAATAATGTACCAGGCACCATGCTAATCATTTTGAACTTATTTCATCCTAAAAAGAATCCTATGAGATAGGTGTCACTTTAGGTAGATGGACACAGAGGTTGGAAGGATTTGACTAACTTGCCTAGAGTCATCAGCTAATCGCTAATGAAGCTGCCAATACAACTTTTCTCTGCCAGAACAATACTGTGTAGAGCCTTGTTCCTCAAAGTGTGGTCCGTGAATCAACCTCATTGATGTTACCTGGGAGCTTGTTAGACATGCAGCATCTTAGACATACTGAATCAGATTCTGCAATTTAACAAGATGTTCAGGTGATTCATATCACCTTTTCACCCTGGAATTTGAAAAGCACGGGGGTAGAGAGCTTTTTAGTGTAATTCTGAGCACATAGGCAATCAAGAAAACATTGGGGGGAAGGAAGAGTTCAGAAAAATAGTTGGGATCTTGCATTATATAATATCAGAATACAAAGTATTCTACCCTGGGAATGAAATATTAGAAATGCTCAAAATAGCAGGTTGAATCACACAAAATTGCCAGTATTTAACTCTTTTTGAACTGCAAAAAAATCAGTTTAAAAGCTAATAATTAGAGTGAGGAACCCAAATTGAAGTGTCTGTGAGACCCAAAGATAGATTGCAAATGAATAATGGCAGCTGATATGCTTTAATGACAATGAATTAAAAACACATGTCGGAAGCCCTGCAGCCTAACACTGTGTATAGGCAAGCATGTATGCTGAATGGGCGTGGCCTGTTACCTTGTAGTTCTTGAGTTCTGGCTGAGAGTCTCAGCACACAAGAAGCTTATCTCTGAATAGCTTCCTTGGTAGTGGGTACCCGTCCCGGGATCAGTACCTGTTTCCACCCATTTATTCCAGTGTGGTGATTAACATACCCCCTTTACACTCAAGGGTGTCCTTTTGGGTGATAAATTGTATGGCCACCCAATTTATAAGAAACTTGGAAAAAAGTAATGTTCAGAAAAATATGTGTGTTAAAATAATTGCAAAATTGATTTTAAGTATATATGTTTAAGATTTAAGCATAAATACTGTAAAATGAAAGAAAGGTTGTTTGTTACAGTTGACTCCAAGATTAAGAACCATGCCAATACTGAGGAAAAAGCAGATGATGAGCATCGGTAAACCTGAGTTTTGACCACGGTTTTGCCACTATCTATGAGACACTGGAAAAGTCAGTGAAGTTCCCTGAGTCTCTGTTTGCTTATCTATGAAATAGAAATAGTAAAGGCTGCTTTACTGACTCTGATGGCACATTGTGTGGATTACATAACACAGATGGAAACATTTTGAAAGCGTTAAGGAACTACAGAGGGTGTTCCCACTGGGCCAATAATATGTTGTCAAGAAAGGAAGAAGTAGAAAACAGGTAACTTCTCAGAAAGTACAAAAAGGATATTCTACTGCTTCAAATTAAACTCAAAAGGTAACTATTGGTAACGTAGCTAGTTCCCTTCTTTACATGGGTGGTTGGGGGTGAGTCACCACTCAAGTTCAGTGAATTATGCCGGGAGATACTCTGCCCATCATAGCTCATCATTAGTATGTCACCCAGTTAGCAATTATAATCAGAAGGAATTTACAAGAAGTGAAAGTAAAATACCAAAACTTAATGTAAAACCATTACTCCTTATATATACCAAATTCTTGTTGAAACAAGTTACTGACTTTTGTACGTAACTGGATTTTTGCCTCTGATGCTAAGGAGATAAGAGTTCATATGATGCTCTCCTCTCTTTACGACAGTGAAACTGAATACGTTTGTCTGAGGGTTTTCTGGGAACCATTTGTTTTGTAGTCAGTGCCTTTTTTCTACACTATGTAGGACCTTTTTAAGGAAAGATAGCAAACAAAGCAAAGACCTTCACTCGACATCTTGTCATGGGATCTGGAGATGATAGGTTTCTTAGATTTCCTGATGGCCTTAGGAAATTTATTGACTATCATCTTTAGAATGTTTTGTGACAGATGATTTAGAAATAGATATTTTAAACATTTTTTTTCAGGCTGGGCATGGTGGCTCACGCCTGTAATCCCAGTACTTTGGGAGGATGAGGCAGGAGGATAGCTTGAGGTCAGGAGTTTGAGACCAGCGTGGGCAACATGGCAAAAACTCATCTCTACTAAAAATACAAAAATTAGCTGGGCGTGGTGGTGCATGTCTGTAGTCCCAGCTACTTGGGAGTCTGAGGCAGGAGAATTGCTTGAACCGGGAAGGCAGAGGTTGCAGTGAGCCGAGATTGCGCCACTGCACTCCAGCCGTGCTATAGAATGAGATTCTGCCTCAAAAAAAATTGTTTTTCTTTGCTTATTTTGGCACAATTCTGTACATATCATTAAGTCAGGACTAAGAATTTTTTCTTCTTTTCACAATTTTCCTGGTTTGTTGCCCAGACTGGGTAAAAAACATGTCATAATAAACTGATTAACTTCAATGTATTTTAAAAGTTCTCTGGCTTGAATATTATATTTATTTATCTAGTAGTATGTGTTGACCACAGGTACTTTAATTTTACTTGTGCAAACTTTGACGGTTACAGAATATATGAACAAGAGGCCAGTTGTTTGTGAGTACGGGGTAATCAAACCTGTAACTTATTCTACTTTTTTTGCTAATGCTGGGTACCTCAGTCTTTTCTGTTCCATTGAAGGATAATATTCTAAGTCTGTCAAGTGTCCCCAATAGCCGTATATGCCACAGAAGAATGGCCAAGAACACAATGGCCTTAGAGAAGCAGTAATGCTGAAGCCAGTCTATTTGCTTGAATATATTAGAGTCCATGAAAAGCTTACTCACAATTTAAAAACTGACTTTCTCCTTATTTTCATCTTTTGGATTGTCATTGTTTGTTCAGTTATAAAGTGGCTTGTTGACACCAAATATTTTAATAATTTGATTCCAAGGCTTTGTGCCTATGCCTTTGAGATGCTGGTGTAGTAATTAAACTGTCTTTTAGCTGAAATGCTTGCAAAGCGTCCAGTTCTGTGCCTGGCAGCTGGTGATGCATTATAGAGACATTGAGCTAATCGATTAAAACCGCAGAGGCATGGGAGTTGTCTGACAGCACTGTACTAGGATGAAATTAGTTGGAATTGCATGGTGAAATTAAAGGGAATGCAGCTGATTGCAGCCCTTCTGGGAGAATCCTGGGTGAGAGGGACACTGTGCGTTGATCCCTGTGTAATTAGGACAGCCATGTTTTAACAGTATTTCTAAAGTATTAAAATGGACTGGATAAATCAACCGGGCTGCTTCCAGTGAACTTGGCATCCATCCACTGTGACTGCAATAACATGAAATTTTTCGGCTGCTAGAGAATGTGAAATTGGACTAATTGTCTTTTAACTAGTCTGCTCGACTGCTAGCCTGGAGCGGGACTGAATAGGGGATAGGCTGGTGGGACTGCAGCTGGGGGATGGGAAACTGAGATTCATGACTATTATTTCAGCCCATCTGAATGGATAACACCATCACATATGCAGACGGCTCTGATTTGTACTGTCTCATCATGAGAATCCCTTCCTAAATATTTTAAAATCCGTTTTAAAGTGGATGCTTTGATTCAAAGACTACAGAAGCCTAACCCTGTTCCTTTGACTTCTATTATTGCTCATTCCATTCTTGAGATTCCCCTAGAAAAACGAGAGATTTAAGAAACTTGAAAATTACTCATCAGCTGTCCATATGTGACTCTGCCCCACGGTCTATTATGAGCACATTGTGCAGAGAAGGGATGCTGATGGATATTACTGATTCTATGTATCAAACAAAGGCTTGTTCCGTAATTGCTGAATGTTATGACTGGTCCATCGTTCACACTTTACATGTGATTAAATAGAGAGCCAGAGAGGATAAATGACATGCCCATGGTCACAGAGTAAGGTCATTTAGGGCCCAGGATTACTATTCTGCTGTTCATTTCATTATAGTGAATTGCCATTGTTACCGGCAGGTAGTAGTGTTTGGCTTAGCATTACATTTTTCTGTGGATCCATAAAGAAAGGCAGAGTTTCTATGATATAGGCATTATTAACAGTCTTTGAGTATTTGGGTTATCCTTCTTTCTTTAACTTGATTGAGGTCACTGAAACTTACTGAAGTGCTATCACTATCAATTTATGTTTCTAGAATATAAAGCACATACACAAACATACACACAAATGACACTTCAACAAGTCTCACAGAGGCATAGGAATCATCTGACCACATTTTCTTGCCTTCAGAAAGGCATATTTCCTTGTCACTATCTATTCTTCTACAGATGACTCTTCACAAGCTATTGGAAAGCCTCATACTAGACTGTATCATTTTGGTCCATTAGAGAATTTCTCAGGTTGAAATGTGTTGTGGCATCAGACTTAGTATTTAGGGGAAACAGACAAAATAGAAAGAAAGGAAGAAAACCACTAATCATTGTGCTTACCGTAAGAAAGTTGTTGTGAGCATCACATATCAGATTTCCTTTTCTCTGAGGACCTGTGGAAAAGGTTTCTCTGTGGTCCTATAAAGGAATAGTTAGGCATCTCATAACTAGTGTGTCTCTAAATCATGGATGCTGCAAACCCTGTGAGGATCAGAGTTGTGACCTCCTCCTATCAGGTTCAGAAGATTTCCTAGTATGCACATTACTATTTAATACTTTATCTTCCTCTTAATTCACCATCCTTTTTCCCCTTTCTTCATATGTTTTATTTGTTGTTTAATTATTGTATCATGCTATATTGTTTGCATCTTTGTAAACTTATTTAAATCTTTTTCAGAATGAAGTGTAGTATTAAAAATAAAACAATTCTTACACATGCTGTTCTCCTCCCAAAGTACAGCCAAAAGATATTAGAGGAAGAAACCACAATATTAGGGGAAATGTACTTCTCTGTCCCCTGGATACCTCACATACCCTCATGTTTGGCTGTATTTTGGGGTCATACTTCAAATGACATAAGAGCTGTTGTTTCTTCATAGAAGCAGTGCTTTATTTTCTTTTAAGATTCTTAACTCTATATAATTTCTGCAAACTCCGGAATTTCAAAGAATTTGTATGTAGAAGCAATCACAGAAATGCATTACACAGATATGAGTAGTGTGTGTCAGTATGGGTAGGAAGCTGTAAATGCAGGTCAGTATGAGTATGATACTAATAGAAATGAGAAGTCTCTATGTATAGATGCTTGATTTGAAGCCACAAATCTGTCACTTACATGCACTGTTTATTATTAGATAGTAGTCAAATTACAACTCATATTACCTTAAAAATGATTTTATTCTCCAAATAATGAGGAAGAAAGGAACTGTTTCTTAAGTAAAAAGCAAATTCACGTTGCATAATATGTATTGTTTATGTGTACTTTCTATGTACCTGTCACTGGTCTACATATTTCATATCTATCTATATATATAATCTTCTCAACGTCTGCCTGTAGTAGTTATGAGCTGCTTCATTTTGCAGATGATGAAGCGAACCCTTACAGAGGTGAAGTACCCCGCCTGCAGTCCTGCACTCACAGAGGTCGGATGTGACCTATAGAGCTCACGCTGTAACCACTATGCTAGTGTGCACTTTGGAAACGTCCAAGGAGATGGAAAATATATGACTTCCTAAGTGGCTCTCATGCACATTTATTCTTCAAGATTAATTAAGGGGCTTATGGAGCACTCATGTTTCCATTCCTAGCATAGTCATATGGAAAATGAGAACATACTTTAAATAAAATATCCATTTGGCACTCAGAGCAACTTAAGGATCTGATTATCAGAAGTTGAACTCAAATGGCATGAGGAATGAAAACAAATGAATGGGAGTCAGAGCTGCCATAGTCAGAGACTTGGTTCCCTCCATGAGTTCCCACTTCTTTACACATGGATGGGAAAATGACCTTTCTGATTGCTAATCAAATGGGAACATTAGTGACCATCATTTGGTTAAGAATTAAGGATTAATTTATTGTGCATTTAAGATGACCTGGAGAATATATGGCATACTCCATAGTTATTGAGTGAAATATTTTCTCCTTCCATTTCATCTTCACCATATAAACTCAATGACCCATCTCTGGAATGGCAGATGGGGCCAACAGTCAACAACAATGAGGCCCAGGGATGCTGTTACACTCAATTCCTCTCAAACATGTGTTCTATACTTACAGGTTAGTGAAGGAACTAGGTCTTAGGTTAAATGGACTTACCACAATAAAAACATAATATATTAGACAAGGAAAAAGATTCTGCCTCCTTCTGTATCCTTGTCTCTCTCACAACCCTGTGACATCCTCCTCTTACAGATCCACTGCTTCTCTTTCTCTGTCTTGAGACGTTTGTACCTGCAGTGCCTCCTGCCTGGATTACTCCCCATTCCCCCACCCTTGCTGCCTCTTGTTGAGAAGCCTAAATCTACCTCACTTTTTAAGGAGTCCAAATAGAATTGAAACTTTTATGTGTGTCACTCTTTCAACTCCTCCCGCCTTCCTCCTAGTTGTGACTGAATTTGTTGCACTTTGCCAGGAGCACCGGTGGTGCCTTGTAACCTTCCCCATCCCATCCTATCCTGCCCTTAACCTTGTCATAGCACCCCTTACACTGCTTCATGGGGTGTCTTTGTTAGTTTGTCTCCCCTCCCCAGGCTGATGAGACACTTGAAGGCAGGGACCATGACTTGTATCTTCCCTGTTGTGCTTTTAATGCCTGATATATGCCTGAAATACAATCAATGAGTTGAGTTCCAAAGATTAGGTAGCCAGTTAAATGGCTATAGCAGGGCTCACCCCAGCCTCCTGAGTCCAGGGCTCTTTCTACTTCTTTCACAGGTCCTACATAGATCAGTATTTTTACTACTGTATTTCCTCAATAGAATTTCATATAATTATATCTCATACTTGGTAGAGTTTCTTTAACTTAATTACCTTCTAGAAAGTTTTATCGCATTGTGTGGACAGTGCTTTTATTCATTCCTTTATTCGTTCTACCAACTATCCGTGGATACAGAGATAGTAATGATCGTTGTTTTAAAAAATTCCATGAGACAGATAAACAGATAATGGTATTGTACTATGTTCATGCCCCCAGATGCTTTCTATTGATAGGACTCTTAGTTTCTAAATACCTGTGCTTATTGAATGCGGGTAGTTGTCTCCTTGTGGGGTTACTGAATATCGGCTTGAATGAGTGACTCTGCCATCTCCTCTCTAGTGTTGTTTCTTTTGTGCTATTATAAGTGATAATAGCATGAATGTGAGGGCTTTTCTTGGCACTTCTTTTAAAATCAAAATTTGACTTTCTTCTTAGTTTTTTTTATTAGGTAGTTTCTAAGTGCACTACTTTCTTATAGCCTTCTCCACTCTAGTTAGAGGATTGACTTGCTCTGACAATGCGGTTTCTGAAATCACTACTTTTCCCACTGTGAAGAAGATAGAAAAAGAAACAAAGGAATATCCCTTTGATGCAGTTAAAATATGATATTTCTCCATGGTAAAACAGCAGCCGTGGTTTCCGTAAAATCATTTCCTAAGTGGGAGTCGGGCTACTTCCTGAGCAGAGAAGGGTGGTTATCCCTGGAGTCATCCAGAAGATGCATGGCTAGCAATGCTCAGGAAAAATCTAATTTGCAGATAGGATGTTTATCTTTAGATAACAAAAGCCTAGAAATACAATTTGTAAATTTAAAAATAAAATACAGGAATATAGAAAGAAACTTTTCCCTTTTGGAGTTATTTGTGGGAGAAAAAACGTGATGTGAAAATGGTTTTGGAATAACCATATCTCTTGGAAATGCTGCGAAGCTTGCTGTCTTTTTATTGTATGGGCATCTTGCTGCAAGCTCATTTTGTTGTTAAACATGAAGTTTTACAATGTAGATTGCACTAAGAATTTTTTAATGGAGCAATTTAGAGCAGCTGCAAATGGCTCTGGAGTTCCCACGGATTAGTCTACAGACTTTTCTGTGATTACAAATCCCACAGTCAGAGGAGGTGAGGCGTGTAGGTCCTGGGAAGGAGGATGTGTGAGCAACTGAGCAGGAAGCGAGAAAGAGAGGCTAACTGACAGGGCACACACACGGACAGACTGCCTGGCTGGCTACATGTGGCTGCTGTTACCTACCCCGTGCCCTCCTTGTTTACTTACCTCATTGCTTCCGAGTTAACTTACTAATTCTCTCCATATTTACTTACCCTATTCCCTCTACCTGAATCCCTCTCCCACTACTTGGTGCAAGTCCAATACTGTATCTACATCATGCTTTAAGCCCAGGACTCATCAGAATACCCTTAATCTGGTTTCCTGTTACAGTTTGGAGAAGGGTTTAGAATTTAGAACTAATAATTCCTTTTCTATATGAGAAATGGATAATGAGACCAAATACAAACTAGAGCAGGGTTGAAGAACTAGTTAAGGTAGAAACAGACTAGAACGCAGGGTTTCTGGAATTCAGTGCATGTACATTCCGCCAAACTGGTATTTTGTGTTTTTTTTTTTTTTGTACTTGTCAACTTATTGTTTTATTATGTTTTCATTTTTTTTCCACTTTAAAATGTATTACCTGTGGTTTTTTTCTTTTTTTATATATATATACTTTAAGTTCTAGGGCACATGTGCA
>NW_012106430.1:1220778-1237458 GCF_000951045.1 Mandrillus leucophaeus | reverse complement strand
ATGTGTGGTATTATTTCTGAGGGCTCTGTTCTGTTCCATTGGTCTGTATCTCTGTTTTCATTATGTTTTCAAGTAACTTTGTGTATGCAGTTTTTTCTTCCCTCAAAATCAGTTTTATAAGCAGACCAACCATATCTCTTTGTTGCACTATCTACTATTTATTGATTACTATTTATATGCAAATGACTTTGCAATCATTTCCAAATTTTGCATTGCAAACTTTCTATGAAATGGATGTCAGCCCAGAAGAGGAAACTGATTTAGAGAGGTTAGATAGCTATACAGTTTGGCATGGGTCAATGTGGGAGGGCCAGGTCTGCCAAGTCCAGGAGTCTCAGCTCTTAATAGCCAGTTCGTGGTCTGTGTTCTTTATCAACACTCTACATTGTCTTCTCATCTGCTTTGGCCCTTGTGCATTTTTCATACATCCTCTGTGTACCCTCAGTATGTGTTAATTAAGACCAGACTTTCTTTGAGCATCTGTCTTTTCCAAGACTTTCATATTTCATAGTCTCACAAAGCCATTTGCCCTCATCTTGTCTCGGTTATGAACTTTGGAATGGACGAGCGTGTTCCCCAGGCTGGACCAGATTGGTCACATATGGTTATATGGAAGTTATTAATATGGCAGTTCTACTTCAAAAATCCATTCTATACAACCACATGCATTGATATGGCTGAGTCCTAAACATGATGTTGGGTGAAAGAACCCAGAGGCTAAAGAGTCATATTGTACTATTCATTTTATATAAAGCAAAAATAAACAAAGCTAAACCATGATGTTAGAAGTCAGGAGAGAGTTTACATTTGGTCACGGAGAATGCGGGGGAAGAGTTTTGGGGGCTACTTGTTGGTTACATGTATGTACATTTTATAAAATACGTCAGACTATCTGCTTATTATGTTTGCTTTTCTGCATGCATATCATACTTCAATATAATCATGCACATGTATATACACACAAAAAACAAAATATGTAAAAAATCAATTGTACACATTTAAAATTATTATGGAACCTGAGTCTAGAATGAACCAACCTTGGGGAGTGCTCAATCATGAGATGCCAATCAGCACAGTGCCTGGCATATAGAAGGTGGTCAGTGTTTATTGAGTGAATAGAAGAAATAAAACAATTTTATAAAATTAGAATACCATTCATAAAGTGTAACTATGTGTTTCCCAAGTCACTTAAGGAGAGAAATAGTGATACGTAACATTTTTTTATGTTGGAGATGCCAAGTACTGTGATAAGTACTTCACACAGATTACTGTACTTTATCCTTACAATCCATGAGGCATGCATTTTTATCATTGCCATTTTGCAGATGAGAAAGTGGGGTGCCAGAGGAGTGTTTCTCTGAAAGCATGTGTCTCGTAAGTTTTAGAGTCAGAATTAAATACAGGCATTCTGATTACAGAGCCTCTGTATTTGACCATGATGATGCTGTTATATATGTATGTGTGTGCGTGCGCGCATGCATGTGGTATATATGTCACACACAGATATAAAACTTGATATCTTCTCCAGCCCTGCCAAAACATGGTGATGACACCCTGCCCCTTTTGAAACCTGAAAGATAGGTTTAATAATCTATCCTTGGCCAGGCATGGTGGCTCATGCCTATAATCCAGTATTTTGGGAGACTGAGGTGGGCAGATGGCCTGAGGTCAATAGTTTGAGATCAGCCTGGCCAACATAGTGAAATCCCGTCTCTACTAAAAATACAAAAATTAGCCGGGCATGGTGGTGCATGCCTGTAGTTCCAGCTACTCAGGAGGCTGAGGCAGGAGAATCACTTGAGCCCAGGAGGCGGAGGTTACAGTGAGCTGAGAACACACCCCCCCCCCCCCCCCGGGGGGAAAAAAAATTTTTTTTAAAAAAAAAAAAAAAAAAAAAAGAAAAAGTATTCTTGTCTTTACCCCAGAAATTCGCTGTTTCTTTTTAGCCTGGTGATATTTCCCATCAAACTGCTGTCACTACCAAGAAATTCCTGTCTGATAAGCCCATCTCAGGCTTCAGTTTCCCCATGGATGTTGTCTTTTGTACTTCTGACCATCTTTTTAGAGAGGTGGAGTTAGAAGCCTTTTTTCTACATCCGTTTGGGCGCTGCGTGTTTCATGGCCAGTTCCATCAGGAAAATGATAGACTCAATATATGTTTAGTATTTTTATTATAAAGCATTAAATATATCTATCGCAGCTTTTAAAATTGCCTGGATTCATGTTACCTGCCAAGACTGTCCACTGTTAGCCTGAAGGTTTATGTAATATTCACAGTTCAGGTTATCAATATAAACCAAAACTCTAGAAAATAGACACTAGAGATATGAGCATGCTTTTCATTCCAGGACTGTATTTTACTTGTTTGGGTCTGGAATTGAAGTGGAGAGGAAATATCCCAAACAGGGGTTATTACCCCTAGGAAATACAGCAAAACTAGGGAGTGAGCAGCCTGCAGCATATAGAATCTTCGAGAAAGAGGGGCTAAGAGTGTTTTTCTTCTGTGAAAGTATACACTTTATGGGATGAATAGCATATTTATTAAATTCAAATATATGTGTGAATAAATGGACATGTGCTTAATGCCAGCAGGCAGCTGTGTGGGTGAGTTAACAAAATATGCCCCAGTGCATCTCAGCAGTTGTATTTCCTTCCTGTCAATTGTATAATCAACTGGTTGTTAGTCCAGGAAGCAAGAATAATAACAATAACTTTCTTGCTCTAGCATCCACACTAAAAAGAAAAAGAATTTTTAAAAATTGCATGTTGAATTTTTTAAAGGTAGTTTGCTTTCTTCCATAACTGGATGCTTTGCCCAGAATCTGGTTTGCCACAGAGCTCAGAGAATGATTTTGTGGGAACTTGAGATTTCTACTCCAGGCACCAGAGAATAGAACTCGGCAGCATCTGCATAATCCCTTTGTGTAATACAGTAAGTTTAAACTGGCAGCATAATTGTCATAGGTTTCTAAAGATATACAGAGAATGAAGTAAAGCAGACTCCGGATTAGAAGGGGCTGCTTGGATCTTGCCCCACTTTTTATGACTAGTTTTATGAGCCAGATGGCAAGTGGAATCTACAAGTGGTATCTAGGTGTACCTCTTGGTATATCTAGGCTTTGCAATATGAATGGCTTTACTCTGTAAGGAGAATGGAAACTACCAATCGCATTCCATTTTGAATTGTAGGTTCAATTCACCGTTTGGAGCCAGAGGGGAAAGTACAACCCCATGCTTAATTTACTAGGCAGTCTAGCTTCCAGTTCTAGAGTTTAAAAGTATATCAGCTTCTGTTTAGATAACAGATGAGGATGCTGTTAAGAGAGAAGCATTATTGAGGTGTAGTGATAACACAGATAGGTGCCCATGCCTAACTTTCTATATCATGTTTTTAAAGGCCTTATATCTCAGCCCGGACTTCATGTAGGAATATCAAGTTTGAGGTGAATCTGCTTTCTCTGGTGGTAATGCAGGCCAGGGCCACATTAAACAAGCAGACTGTCCTTAATATATTCAAGATGTCAGAAAGTAAAACGTTGATTTTTTCATTGTGGCCTGGATTTATTTTTCTCTGCCTTCAGCCTCAAGATGAGGATGAAATAAATGAATTTGTAATAGAGGTGAGGAAGAAATTATTAATTAGTTAAAAATTAAATGCTAGAGATTTTGTTTGCTGAGAAAATCATACAGGATCCACTGGCTTTATATTTTTGAGGTATTCCACTTTCTGTTCAGGTACAAGCTGTCAATCAAGGCTAATCAAACTGGCACAGTTAACATGATACATCACAAAATTTCACAATAATGTCAACCTGTAATTCTGTCAATCTGATTAAGGGAAATGGGCTAAAAACAATATTGTCATTTTATAATAACACTCAGAAGGTATTACGGAATAACGGTACTGTCATCTCCCGTGCCTCCACGACTCACTTCTACCAGAGGCAGCCCTTGCTGCTGACAAATAGCCAGGGGATCAAAGCCATTCCTTGTTCTCACTGCTCGTGAGACTTGGCGTAGGGCTGCATAAGTGGAGAATGCTGCCCCACAGCATTTCGCCGGTCTGATTTCTTTGATAAATCAAAAAGGATGCATTTCAGAAAACAGTGTCAGTGTTTTATACTCCTTGCCTCATGTAGTATAATATAGAAGGGCATTGAGTACTCTTATTTATTCAGTCAGCATACTTATTATACATATGTTCTCTTTTTATGAACTTACGTTCCAGGGTATTTCAAAAGCATCCATTTGAAAAAGCATTGCAGTTAACAGTAAAACACAGGCTACCCCTTACACCAAGCGATAAAACATGGCTCCCTCTGCAAACTTTATGTTGTGCTTTGCAACCCCAGGATATCGTGGTCCCTCATTGAACTAGGAAGGATAATAGACTGTCAACTCAGGAAGCTCCTAGATCTGGGCTCTGTCCTCGACGTTTTCTGAGAATCCTTGCCTGGATATGTGAACTCCCTTCAGTTAACGGGTCTTCCTTGTGGCTAGGATGGCTGGATTTTAATTATTAAATATTTGTCATGAAAAAATAAAAAACATAAAAGTCACTCCTTCACATTTCTACTATATATATATACTCAGATATTTTTATTTTAAATATGCCCTGAAATATGTTTTATAGAAAAATAATGTATAGAAGGAAAAGATTGGCCAGTCAGTGATTTTTCAATTTTTATTTTTTGTTATTATTTTAAAGCCAAAGAGACTTCCTGCAAAGACATCTTACCCAAAAAAAAACAAAACAAAACAAAACAAAAATAGATAAAGTAGAACTTCTGTAGCTGATGTTGGAGGGGGAGTCCACACTCAACTCCCTCTGACCCTTCTTTCCATGGGGCACTTTTTGTAAATGGCTGCAGTACATAATTTCTAGTGTCCCATTCGAATAATCCCTATGTATTCTTGTGGAATATATTTTGTTGCTCTGATGCAAGACAAGCTCTTTCAGGGAAAATGTCTTGGTGAGGTCTTAAAGTTTGAAGAGACTGAGAACTTTCTAGGTTACTAGAATCAATGGGGAGGTATTCAAGTTGCAGAGGTATATGAGGAAGGCCAGTCTCAGCTTGTTAAATGAGTATTTGGGTTATAACTTTCATGCCACTTGATTCCTAGGAGCTCTGGTGACCCATCAGATATTCTGGTCATTATTTCCTTAGAACTGAGCATCTCTTGCTGGCAACCTATACTGCACTATGTCCGTGTTGCTCTTGACCAAACCTAATTTCTCCAGCGGGCTGTGTTCTCTGCTTACTCATAGTTTAATGATGAAAAATCATAAGATATAGAAAAGAAAACTGGAGTCAAATTGACTATGAAAAATCAATTTGAAGGTATGGAAAGAGTTATTGTAAACTTAATTTATAAGCAGAAAAAATAAAGGTGGGCATGGTAGAGGTGTAAGATCCATCCCTTCTTCTCTCCCCATCCCCTTTCTCAATAAACATTTATTGAGCATCTTTCTAGGATAAAACATGTTGATAGGCAAGAAGATACTGTTAAAACATTCTAAAAAATATTTTCTAAAGAATATGTTGTGAGTGATTTAATGAGCATAACTGAGTGATTTCAAAAGACGGGAGAGAAAACACTTAGGATGTTAACCAGTTTTTCCTTGATCAGTTTTAAGAAGAGATATTCAACAATATGGTGGAAAGCTTAATACAACACTGAGTAATAGATGTAAAGGGAAAAGTTCTCGTGAACGGTAGACATGTTAACTTGAAAAGGGTGGAGGAAAGGATCTTATGATTATAAAAGGATAATAATTAACTGAAAAGAGATAATACAAAATTCCAAAAACTACAGTGCCATATTTTGTGTTATGGTGAAGTTCAAGAGGTCAAAATAATACAATTTTGCTTCCATCAATAGTGAAGAGTTTAGAATTAATAAGCCGGAGTATTAAGGTAATCTAAGAAACTAAACAGACACTTGTCAGTAATTGGACGGCTCAGGGTAAAATAATCTTTGGCCACTAGTAAATGGATCATTAATCCAGCAAGACAACATTTATTAAATAGTGTAGGCAACATGCTGTGCAGGTGCTGAATAAGGCAAGATGTGTAAGAGGAAGTGCACCCAAATAACCATAGGACAAGGCCAAATAAGATGGTGCCATGAGAAAAACACAAATTTTGTGTAACTGAGGAGGGAAAGCTTGCTGCCTGCCTGGGTAGCTGGGATGGTCTATGGAAAGGGTTTGAGAGGTTTCTCATTGCATTTAAGCTATAGCCTAGATGCATTACCTCGAAGGCATGGTCTTCCCTTGGACTGCCTCCATAGCTTTTGCTTTCTCTCTATGCTTCACCCACATTGATCTTCTTTCAGTTTCTAGAAGTCTCCATGTTCTTTTTCTACACTGCCTACAGACATATTTACCTTTTTCTGGAATGCTGTATCCCAGGGCCTCATTCTTTGACCTATTTTACTTTGGATCTTACTTCCCATCTCATCTGAAATGTGAATTCCTCAGGGCAGTCTCTTTGATGCCCCATTTTAGGTCTTATTGCTTTGTTATACATTCTCAATGGCTCAATTCCTTCCTTCACAACTCTTCTAATTATACAGCTGTTAGTGTGATGCATTGTTGAATATGTTTCTTCCACTGATTGGAAGTTCCATGAAAGCAGGGATAGTATTTGTTTTTGCTTGGCTCTATATGCTTAGTATTTTGTGATCGGGCATGTATGTAATCACATGTGATGATTTAAATAAACTCTATTTAGAGTGAAAATCGAAATAGGCATCACTACCTGTAAATAATTAAGACCTGATTATCCTTTCCCCAAATTTTAATGGCATCTGTATTCATTGAATAAAGGAGTATTTATGCTGGGCCTTAAAAGACGAATGGGGATCGCAGGTGCCCAAACTGGAAAGTGAGGGAAAGAGCTTCGGCAGATATCAGTGATGAGCATGTCCTCAGACTGCCGAGGAATCGATGAGGTGTGCTTTTGCTGAAGCCATGCGGAAGGAAGATGGGGCCAGATCTTGGAGCATCTTGCCTTCGAATGTGATGCTGTGTTGTTTGGGATCTTGAAGTGAAATTTGAACTCTTGGGAGAGTGACTTTTTGAGACCCTACGAAGGAAAAGCAATTTTATAGAAAAAATAGACTTTTATTTATCACAAGCTAGGATTTCAAAAGAATTTCAACAAAGTGTGTTGTTGGGATCCCAAAATGTAGTTATACAAAAATAATATTTTTAAAATGAAAAATTTAAAACACCCAAGTGTCTATTACATGTAAAACACCATTCTAGCTACTATGTGGAGGTGAATAAAATATGACTATTTTTCCCTTCCTGATGAAGAGGTGGGACAAGGATGGCTGGGGAATTATTATACTATGTAGCACAAAGCAGTGGAACTTCCCCAAATTAGCCTATGATAAAGTCATGCTCTGATGGCTAAAAACAGAATAAATACCCCCCAGCTCCTGTAAGTAGTGATGAAGGGTAGGCCTAAAGTTGATGTTTTCAGTTTCTACCATTTGAGAGGAGACATTAATAAAAGACTTCATTTTTAAAGTCCTTTTCTGATACTGAAAACCTGCCACTGTGTATTGCACATGCTGGCTTTCATTTCTGTCTAGCTCTACTTTGTCTTCCTCCCTCAGCCTTCTAGATAGTATTCTGTAGTTTCCAAAAATGAGGAAAATCATCCTCCTCAAGTTAAGGACTCACCAGCCAAGTAGTTATACACAAGGAAGAGCTGCTTATTGCTGTCACCATCATCTTCACAGAATAACTTTAGCCTCAGTTACCTAGGTAAAGCATGTAGATTGGCTTTAAATGAGTATCGCTCCCTTTGAATAACTGAGATTTAATGATCCTTTTCCCAAATTTTAATTAGGGTACTTATGCAACATATTTTGTTTTAATGCAGAAGTATTTATAGAGTCCATAAGGAGTTGTATTGGTTCAAACATTTGTCCTAAAAAGAACAAAGGTTTTATTTGCTAGCTGAGAGTTCAAGATACCCTTTTGGAGATGGACAGTATTGCTCACTTATAAGAAGTAGACAGAATACAATAGAATGGAATTAGAAGACCTTTTTCTTTCAGTAGTTAAGACTTTAATATGGTATCCCTGTATAAATGTAAGAATGTTAACTCATTATTTGATCATATATGCTGCAGTGCTTTGCAAATACTAAAATCCTTAAGCAATACAAGACATAACATATTCTGTCCTTTTAAATTACTGAAAGATGAAGACTCTTGGTTTCTTCCAAATGTTTCCCTGAAACAAAATAGAAAAAAATGCAAGCTGTGACTTAGAACTTGGGAATTAGACTTGATTTTTCAGATGCTACTATACCAGCAGAATGAGTTGGACTTTCATTCTCCCATGTAAAGAATAAATTTAATTCCTATAAGATACTTTTTTTTTTCCATTGAAGATATTGTTGTTACTTCAAGGTCTCTTTCAATAGATATATATTTATATAGACATCAGTATGTGTACATGTACACACATCTACCCCAATAAACACACATACACACCCACCTTACTCAGTAGTGAAAACTTCACCTAAAAGGTTGTAGTTTTCTTTCGTAAGTTCAGATTCTTCCATGCCTATGTATCTGTGCCTTTGCAGCATTTCTTTTCTGGTGTTAATTCAAGGTATTGATTTAAATCTATTAAGCCCAGTAGAATTGTGTGTGTCTTCGATAATGTAGTCCTAACAGATGAGGGCACCTGGGGTGCAGCTGGTAACCACCACTATATCACAATTATATTTGGATGTAGATGTAACTCCCTATATTACAGATATCTGCTTCCAGATTTGCAAAGTCTGCATAAAAATTTGGTGTCCTATGATAGCCACAGAATTCTGAGTAAAAAGTTTTTCAACTCCATTTTTTCTTGGTTCATATAGAAGCAGAAGCATTCAATTTAGATGATGGAAATGACAAAGCTGTGGTCAAGAATTTTATTAGTCCAGGTAAAATTATGTTTGTTTTCCTGAGTAGAAAACTGGGAGCTCCCTATAGGTGAAAAGGGTCTTTTCTGTTTTTTTCTGTTCAAGTTGATGACTGTGGCTAACCTAGCTCTCTTCTTCTAAGGGACAAAGAACAGGGCCTGTACTTGAACCGGAAGGCAGTGCTGGACTTTATTTTAGAAAAAAAATCACATTCTTTTCTTTCCTTTGATGCTCAAGAACCCAATTTCTCATCCTTTTTTTCTCTCTGCATACTTAGTGATGACATATGTAAAAATCAGAAGAGTTTAAATTTACATAAACTGAAAACATAACTAGAATGGAGCGATCCTGCCTATAAATGAGTTGAGAACATCGACTTGAAATGCAGACTTCCTGGTTCTAATCCTAGCTCTGCCGTTTACTAGGAATGTTAACTGAGCAAATTACCTAACTCTCTTTGCCTCAGTTTCCTCATCTGTCAAAGAAGGAACTTTACCTCTGGGTTGTTGTGAGTATTGTATAAGTTAATATATATAAAACGTTTAGATTTATGCTTTATAATGTATCATAAACTCACAGTAGGTGTCATTTATTGTAATTATCTGGAAACATTTATATATACTATTATTTATAATATAACAAAGGAATATCACAGAATAAAAGTGCTCAGTTCCCATAATGAACAAAGGGAGACTTTCATTTTCTTGCTGTATCTCCCTGTTACTCTCATTTATTGTTATTTTTTACTTGAAGATGCTGAGCATGCATTTCACTAAAGTTGCTCAGTAGCTATATTTGGTGCATTAATTGATTGCTAGTATAGGCAAATACAAAATAAAAAATAAACACACACACACACAAAAACAGACTAAAATAAATATTTTGGGTTCTCCTTGGTCCTGCTGTCAGGATCCCTGCTGCTTGCATGTGAAAAGAATCCTTTTCTTCCATTAGGAGGAAATGGGAGCACTGACATTTCCAACTCTTGCCAGAGGACCTTTCTGAGCTCGCTAGTTCACTGATGTTGGAGCATTGTGCTGCTGCTACCGCGTGAGAAATGTTATTTATCATCACAGCGAGTGTCACTTCACCTGTTCCAAGTTTTCAGGCTGCTTCAGATGAGTCCTTCTCTGCCCTCCTTTTGGATTGGCTTTGTAAAGGTGCACATACTGGAGATTTAATCATACACTATGCAAGGCAGAGAGCAAGTGGTTATTCAGATTTTTGAAGGCCAGGCACAGTGGCACACAGCTGTAATCCCAGCACTTTGGGAGGCTGAGGTGGGTGGGTCACGTGAGGTCAGGAGTTCGAGACCAGCCTGGCCAATATGGCGAAACCTCATCTCTACTAAAAATACAAAAAAATAGCCAGTTATGGTGGTACATACCTATAGTCCCAGCTACTCGGGAGGCTGAGACAGGAGAATGGCTGGAACCCGGGAGGTGGAGGTTGCAGTGAGCCAAGGTCATACCACTGCACTCCAGCCTGGGCGACAGAGCAAGGCTCCGTCTCAAAAACAAACAAAGATTTTTGAGGCACTTGCTGCAGTGAAAGGTCTTTGGTGGTTTCCAATAAAACACCCAAATTTCTTTTTTTGTTTTGTTTTGCTTTGCTTTTTCCCAGTTAGCTCTTTCAGATAATGCTGGGATAAATATTAAGTTTCAGGGAATTCTTTAGAGACTCCTCTTTGTGACACTTTTGCGTGTGAAGTCTGATCAACATTCTAACCATTGTTAGAAATTATGTAACTTGATGACCAACTTATATTTACATGAATAAATCAGTATTTTCAGACCCAAAATATGTTTATTTCTACCTCTTGCTAACCCTTTTCTTCCTATCAAGGTCTATCCTATATGTTTTCCCTTTCCATTTGGTCTTTGGGTATCTACTATGCACAGAAATGTAGTGTCATCTTTATTTTAAATGATTCTAGGAAGATAATGTATAAGGGGAAATTCATTTAATAAAATATTGTCTGACATTTGAAGTTCTTTCCCACGTAAATGAACAAAGGTAATAAGTATTGTTATAATCTGACCATATATTTTAACTAAACAGAATATCTGGAATTTGAATCATTAGAAAAACAGGAACAGAAATGATCCTTCCTTCTTTTCCTGTTTGCCAACCCTAACCACATCCTATAATGGTGACTGCTTCAAGGACTGGGGGGGCCTATATTCATTTTATAATCTGTACCACCACCAAGTCACCACAAATTAATATACAATTTAAAGTTAAAAAGTGGGATTTCAATGTAAATGTATCATGACAGGTCCACTTGCACCCCTTCTCATGGATTATTGCCTTTAAGGCCCCAAATATAGGGTTTCTGAAGCTGCCATAGATCTATGTCTATATACCAAAGTTAAGCTGAGGTATAAGTTAATATGTAACTTTGGCCATATAGTGTTCAAACACTCTTCTGTTGGTATTTTAGTTTTCCCCTGAGGTACCGTCTTTCCCCTGAGCCCACATTTAGCTTCTGAGTTAGGGAAGAGTTATTTCCATGGGAATGGGTTTGTTCAGTTTTTCCAGGTGGAGTTCTGGATGTTGCTGGCCATGCCATCATCATTGGTCTAGCAATGGACATCTGAGTCCCCTGCTGGGGCTGTAAGAAGAAAAGCATGCCCTATTCTACTGGACCTGAACCTGAGAAGGTACAGCTTCAGCGGTATTGGCAGCTGTCTTACCACCTTGTAGAGCCTGAGCTTGACTCAAAGCCCACCAAGTAGAAGTCAGAGCTGGGAGATGGAGGGAATCCAGATCCTGCAGACAGAATTTAAACCCTGCAAAAAACCTTACCTGAATTCCTAGAAGCTAGTTTTCTTTCTTTTTGTGTGTGCTGAAGTCTGAGCTCAGTTGGATTCTAGTTGTGCTTAATTTTGTGCTGCGCTGGATCCTCTATCTCTTTCAATCAGAAGAGTTTGATGCTACAAAGGAAGAGAAAAGGGGGAAAAAAAAGCAATGATAAAATATATAGAATTCCAGAGCATTTTTTTTTCCTTTGGAGTGAAATAACATTAAGGTTTAGGAAAATATTTGGAACATTATTTGACTTTATTCAATGAATTATTATAGCAGTTAGGTTCAATATAGTAGTTTCTGAATGGAAAGTGATTTTCTAAGCACCAAGCACATGTGTTATAGGTCATGCAAAGATATGATTTAATTACATATGCAGGTCATCCTCATGATAATTCAAAACCATAGTACAGAGGTTAACTTTTAAATTTAAAGGATGACAAGATTTGCCAATATTTCAGGAACCCTGCAAGACCACTCCCAGTATCTTAATTAAAATTTGCTTTGAGTATCTTTCTTTGTGATTAAAACATGTTCAAAGATTTCAGTTTACATTTGATTAGAAACTTGAGCTTCTTTAAAAATATCTAGGATAGTATTCTGTAAGTGAAAAATGTTGGCTTGATTTGGGTAGCTATTTATGCAAGTCTTGTTTCCAAATACATTTAAGAAAGAATTAAAAATCATGTTTTAGCTCTAAGTATTACAGTCTGAGGTTTGCAAGCTGTGCTTGTAATTGCTCTTGATGCTTGTAAGTTGGGCTAGTAAAACAGCTTGCTTTCAACAACTACCAAATAATATTGACTTAACTATTATTATGAACTACCATGTAACATTGGCCTAGTTATAGAGATTTAACAAAACTACTGTGATTGAAAAGTTATTCCTTAAATCATCAGCTCAACCTCTGCAGCATGCTACTTGAAGCATGCAAAGTGTATTCCACTTTAAAGTGACACTGCAAAGCAAGTGTGGGTCTTGGTGTTTCAGATGAAGTGCTAAGACTCTGAGAAGCTGAGGGGACCCACAGGAGGAGTGGGCAGAGCTGGAGTTCTCATCCCCAGAGCCTAGGTTTGCCCTGCCTCCCTGGACCAGGGGCTGGCCACAGAGCAGGAGAAGAGGCCCTGCATTGTGGGTGAGGGGTGGAGTTTCCTTTTGTAGGGGAGGGGAAGCTGGTTTGGGGGTCTGGACAGAGCACCTCCTCCCAGGGTCCCTCAGTGGAGGGGAGCATGGCTACTAGATATCTGTTAGGGACCCTTATCAGCCTGTAAGCCAGCCAGGGGCCCCAGGAGCCTCCAAACACCCCTCTAAGCTACCCTGGCTCAGACTGGGGACCTGAGTCCCCCAGCACCCCTCGGAGGCAGGCCCAAGCTTAGAAATAGGATTGAGGGCCAGGTAGAGGAAGATGGACTCCCAGCCTCTAGACAGATCAGAGATCTGGAGAGAATGGCTAGCAGGTGGCTTTGATATTTTCTCTTGCCCAAGACTTGGGTTTGACAAGCACTTGGTTGGCACTATTCCTCATGTTTTTTCCCATCTCAGTCTCCTGCCCTGGAGCAGCAGCTCCCAGATCTAGTTCTACTGAAGGTTCACCCTTCTTCTGCTGCCACTTCTCAGCACCCACCTGTGGGAATATTGAGATTCATATGAAGTTCTGTACCCCTTTTCTTCTTTATCCCCCTGGCCCTGCCTGAGCTTCTTGAAGGTCCTCACAGTTTGCATATCATTCAGGCCACCTCTAAACCCAACCTAGGTTTTGTCATATATATATATATATAAAATGGATCATTTCATAAATAAGGCTTGGAGCTGGAGCAGGGGCCTCCAAGCCTCTAGCTCCTGCTCAAAAGAAGAAATAGTTATTTGTTTGTGGGTCAAAAAAAAAAGTTGTAAAACTCAAATTCTACTACCCTGTTGGACATAGTGGGAAGTCTTGTGAGCTGCTGTTCAGTAGTGTACTCCACCAAACCGCCCAAAACTGAGCGTGGTGGGTACTCTTGGAGAACTGGAATGTTAAAATGACATTTGGATTTGAATTTGAATTTAACTACATGATAGTTTCTGAAAAAGTTTATATGCTTTTGTAGCATTACTAAAATACTCATATAGGCACAGATGTTCAGATATTTTAAAGTACGAGAACAATACCAGGGATAAAGCAAATCAGCAGTATAAACTAATTCCGTAAGTACCATGGTACTGGTAACACATAGAGAATTATTTTTCTTACGTTATACATCAAGAGGCATATTCATTTTTAGTACTTTTACGTTTATCATTGTTTTCCCATGGTGTAATGATAGATACTAACTTTCTTACTACTCTATGAATATCTTTTTCATGTAATATAAAAGAAACAGGCTAGCAGTAGTTGTTCCAAGTGAACATTGGCCTATTTCTGACATGACTTGGAAGTTGGTGCCCTCTCCCGTGTGTGGCTTGCCTTCCTCTCCAGAGTGATGGCTTATGTCTGTTTTGTTCACCAGTATACTTCAGCATCTAACTGTATTCTCAGTAAATGTGTTTAAATAAATAAATGAATTGATGAATAATGATTAAATTAAAGAACAAATTAATAAACGGAAATAGGTTCTTGATTTGGGAGGGAGGTTTGGATAGAACAACTTGTATGTAAATGGACTTGAAAATATAATTTTCTTTCTACTACTAACAGTGGCATTATTAAGGAATTAGGAAGAATAGGGAAGAACACTGAAGCAAATAGAAATCTCAGAGCACAGTGGTGAAAGGAATAGGTTAAGATCTGAAAGAGTGATGACATACCTAGTCCTGCAGCTGGGGCTAAGTGAAACTCAAAAAATGATGGATGAGAATTCAGAAATTAACAAGGGTCAGTATGACCAGAAGAAAGTCAAAATGAATTGTAACACGGGAAAAAATGGTGAGATTCAACCATCATTATTAGTCTGTGCATCAAAGTATGAAAAGTCATTGATGAAAGAAACTGAAATGGAGAATTATTTTTAGGCTTTGGAATAGGAAAGATGGAAATACACTAGAAAGGCGTAAAATAAAAAATAGACTGACCTAAATTTTGTAAGACTAAAGTACCCAAAAGACAAGCCAACTTCCAGAGTGATAGCTTTATTCCCATAGTCTACATTACACTACGTAACTCCTACTAGTGGTAGTTCTGGCAGATGTTAGTTCCTACCCAGTGATGATCTGGTTAGTTCAACATTTCTATGGGTAGAAGGAAGTATCTGAGCTTTCACTCTTTTGTTTCCCATTTCATATTTCTACATAGAGCAGATACGCTCTGTCTTTTAGAGTCCTGTGGATGATGTGGTTGTGCTAGGAAGTGCCTATAGGCCTCTCTACCCTTTTTTTTTTTTTTTTAACTGCCCCTATATATTTTTATTTTCTATTAGCACCAAAAAAGCTGTTAGCATTTGTGGTCTTGATCAAGCTTAGTCACAGCTTTCTCATCTTTAAAAAAGGCTTCTCACAACTATTCCGTTTGGAAAAGCTGTTTATTTTTGGTGACTTTTGGCCATCAGGACTTTGTATATAACTAATACAAAATGTACTTTGGAACTTTGTCCCCAGATATTTTTTCCTTTTTTCAGTCCAGAAAATAGTGTGGTGAAATTTAGAACCTTCGTTCTAGAAGTTACTTGTGACTTTGCAATGCTGAATAGGATTGTGTATTCGAACAGAGTGGGTACTAAGGTAATTGTTAGGATAATTATGTAAAAGGGCAGCCAATTATAGATTTATAATTTACAGAGGAAAATTAGAACTTATTCAAAATTTAACCTACTTTAAAAAATCTATATAACATTTGAAAATACTAATATCAATTATTATAGAATATTTACTATGTAAATTTCTAACTCTTATTCACACTGTAAAAAAAAAAAATCAAAGTTCAGCCAGCAAATATTACATTTGTAAAGAAACATGAATACACAAGTTTAAATAATCAGAGTTATTCTATGGTAGTTCTTTCATTTCTAGGTTCTTTTCTGGATTTTCCAAAACTTTTGGGGAACAATGGAAGATGGCCATTTTTTATTATTAACAAGAGTGGATTGATAGATTCTTCTAAAATTTTGAATAATAAAAAACCAAATAAACCCTCAAAGTAGGTTTGTTGCCTCAGAGTAGCTATTCATAGCATTAAGGGATAGATGTTTTTGAGAAAGGAAGTGAAACATCTTATTGTGTATCATGATATTGTTTATTGGAGAACAGCAGTCATGCTGAATAAAAGAAGAAAACAAGCTGTCTCAAATTCCAGTAACTTGTCTTGCTGTGGTTTCGTTGTTGGTAGGAGATGATGATTTACAGGACAGAAATACAAAAACTCACTACCAAGTTTTATTTCCAATTTTTATTAATGATTCATCTTTAGGTCTTGAGAAAACTCCACAGTTGCCTGTTACAGAGTTAACTCTTGGAAACCATTCATAAGATTAATGTGGAACTTGAAGTTGAACTATTTGTAACAGTTCATGCTTGGTGAGATGTTGGAGTTCTCTGTGACAGTGAATTTCAGTTATCCATTTTAATTCTTTTTAAGTTGTTTCAAATAGAAGTTATCTAGTTTGAATCTTGTTTTACAAAGTCAGCTTAGTGTTAGAAAGTTGATCCTCAAACACAATCCTATTTTCTTATATCGGTGTCTAGCAAACATGGCACATGTGCCAAAACAACGGGGTGTAGGAGGTGGTTGATTGAATAACATCTAGTAGCCTGGAGTTTTATCTCTCCATATATTTTTCCCCATTATTTTCTAAACATAAGAAATTTGGATTAAGAACAAAGGAAAAAATATATTTCCTTAGGGCTACATATGTGACATTTACCCTATCATTATTGTCTAAACATATGTTCAGAAAAATTATTGGTACTATTTATATTTTAGCTTAAAATACTCATTTCTAAATAGTATAATAAGCTAGGTTTA
>NW_012106430.1:1200778-1215778 GCF_000951045.1 Mandrillus leucophaeus | reverse complement strand
TGATTTCCTTTAGAAGATTCCGTGTTTATTGCTTAATTTTTAAAATGGACTGTGAAATGCCTTATATGAACAAATTATAACTGTGATTAACATGGTGATAATTATTTTCTGTAAGTCTGCCTTCCCTGGCAAGTTAAAAGGCGAATGCTCCACTAGCTATGGAGGTGGGGGAAGTAGTTGTCATATTTCCCTTGTGAGAAGTCCTGGCCCTGCAGAGGGAGGAGGGTCCCTCTAACACCCACACCTCCTGCTGGAATGTTGGGCTGGGTGAGCATGGAGAGTCATTGACTTCATGCCGTTGGTATGATCCAGTTTGTTTTCACTTTTACTACTATAAGAAGAAAGAAAGAAATGTAGCCATAAAGTGTATAGAAACATGGCCTTCAGGTGCTTGAATTTATTATTTTCTCAAGCTAACATGTAGAGAATGAAGGGTACAACATCCATGTGTACACACACATCTCCACCCTGGTTGGAGTTTAGTGATACTAAATGATGTTTTAAGAAGGGATTTTGTATCCTTCTAATTTATAGCCTGTGGATTTCTGAAGAAGTGTCCTAGGTCTCTTTCTCAGCCAGTAGCCTCAAACTGTGAAATGCATAGCATCTGAAAAAAAAAGTATAGCTTAAAGGAGAACTGTTTATCCTTGGTGCCAGTTTTCTCTGCATAACATTATTTCAAGAAAATTACTGGGGGATTTCCTCTGAGGAAAGAGGGGATAGGGGCAGAGAATTGATAAAAATGAGTAGAGAGGAAGACAGACCCTCACATATTGAAGAACAGATTCTGTAGTCTTGGTAGCTGGCAGAAATGTTAAGTGCTTTTCACAGTCAACATTCAAACAGATTATCAGATGGCATATTTCACCCTGTTGTTACTTTAAATGAAGTGACCATGAAATCAACAAATCTGCTGTCAGGTGCCTGTCACTAAGATAGTTCTTTCTGTCACACAATGCCTCACATAACAGGTAATGTGTTTTTAAGAATCAGTCCTGTGTCACCTCATCAAGTCCTTGTTAAAAAGATGAAATAAGACGGATGGTGTTGTCTACCATGGAGTTGACTGAAATTCAGTAGAATGAAATGTATGGTACACACACACACACACACACACACACACAGACACACACACACACACACACACAAATGCTTCAAAGAAAACAACCTTAGTATTAAGACTCCAATCTTTTACTACTTTCCTGTGGGTCTTTGCTTGTGACCTTAGGATCACTGTGCACTTTTAGTTCTTATTTAATTCTAGACTTCAAATCAATTAAATTAGATTTTGAACTCAGTGATGAAGACTAGGTGGGTTAGGTTTGTGCCACATGGTGTATGGTTCTGCAGAGTGAAAACACAAAACTGACCTAGGATCTCTTGAACATGCTTGTTTTCCCTCCATGAAGTGAGATGCTAATTTACTGAGCTATATGGAGTGTCACAGAATATTTTTGTTGAGTTTTCTTCTTGCCTTTGGGGGTGTTCTCTGGAAGTTTGTCATCCTGTCTCAGCTGTCCTTTGGCAAAGTGCTCTCAGTATTTTGAAATAGTAATAGAAAAATCAGAAATTTTTCTGAAAACCATATGAACAGTGCAGTAAGCACCCATATCTGTTTGTGTACTGATTGACCATGGTTTTATTCAATCAAAGGCCTTATTCATAAAAGAATACATTTTATGTGTAAGTTTGCTGTGGTATATTAGTGGTCATAAGCATTATGTTCTCCTTGTGGAACATTAAGTATAACACTGAACTCATATAACCTACAACTTCTGGTCAGAATCATTGATGCCATGGTGCAATAGGTTTTTTTTTTCTTTTAATACTTCTGAACATGTGTCATCTGGATATAGCTGGTAGATAATTCAATAGCAATCTTGTTATAATTTTAAGCCAAAATCCCAGAATGTCAGAATGTGAATTGCAATACAAGGTAGCCTTAATTCATGCATGCATGAGTCCATCCCGTCAATCCAACTCTTACTATTTATCATAGAGCCATACCAGATATGGACATAACAAAAGTAAAATCAATACTTGCTTTCCAGGAATTCAGTCTGGTGTTGGAGGCAGGAAGATGATTATTAATACCTATGGGTGAATACGAAAGGTGTAACTTGGCCTGAGAATGACAGGAAAAACTTCACAACCAAAGTAATCTTTGAGATGAATCTTGAAGGATGAATGTGAGTTCATAAGAAAGAGAGGAAAGGAAGGGTGTGCATGCCAAGGCATGGAGAGGGAAATGGGCATGATATGTTTTGGAGAAGGTTGAATAGTTTGATTGGACTATATCACAAAGAAGGTTATGTTCCAAAGACTTCATTTTTGAAAGATCTGGAAAGGGAGCCTGCCTTAGAACAACATTAAAACTTCTGGTGTGTTGACTTGACATACAGTAGTCAGAGCTCTGGTCACGTTATAATGTGGTGTCATTAAGGGAGAATATTGAGCTATTAACAAATCAACCAAGGGTCTTTTTAGATAAGAACAGTCTCAAGAAAATTGCTATAATTATTACTTACTATGGATATTGCTACTACTGGTTTTTTTTTAATTTATGTTTTGTATGTTAGCATCAGTCCTTTTAGTTATCTCTAGACTTCCAAAGATTAATTTCTAGGTATTCTTTCCCAGGTTGCATTTGTAATGAGACTTGCAGCTTTCTTCACACTTCCTTACAGCTTGGTTGATAAAAATCACAATTTTTATTTGTGTGTGTGTGTTTGTGTGTGTGTGAAAGTGAAATATTCAACTAGATAATCACACCTGTGGGCTCTTATAACAACGGAAGTAATATATTTTATTTTTTTGAAATCACTATGTTCCAATTACCATTTGAATTTAAAAATTGCAACATTGAGTTGGCATTTATGCGGCTTAAAGGTCTTAACTATAGAGCTATCATTTGTAGTTTTAAATTATCTGATCACGTCTTTAGTATTATCTTTGATGCATATTATACTTATGGAATAAGTTGACAAGTATATTTTCCTTATGCTTGTGGTTATTGATTTTTCCAGCCTTTGACGTGAAGCTCTGTACTTGAATGTACATGGTATAATTAGCATTTTTCTCAGATGTTGTGAGGATGATTGAAACAAAATCAAATAGAAAACAAAAGCCTTAGAGATACATGTATATATGCACAACTTTTAGTGGAGTAAGGGAAGCTGTTTATAATTTTATTAACTCAAAGACATTTGAGGTTATGATTTCCTATCATTGGACATTATATATACATAGAATTTTGGTGGTTGGTCCTTTAATTATGGCATCCACTTAGAATATTCTAGTTTCTTAAAGTGTTTATTGGGAATTATGGAACTTGCTTTTCCTGTCCTGAAATGAGCTCATGAAAATGCATGAATGCTCTTGTCATTTGAGGTGGCAGGGGGTGTTTTTGGCAGTACAATAAGTTTTTCCCTGTAAAGAATAGCTAGGATGTAACAGTGAAGTGTCGGAATGCATGGAGATCAGATTAAATGTATTTGAATTAGTATCTCTATGGGTTTTATATCTCAAAGTCAAAATAGTCATTCTCATCAGATAAGAATATTCTTGACTGGAGAAACTCTGATCCAGAAACAATCTATCATTTGAATCCCCTGATTGTAATATGAATGGATATTCAAGTTCTGACACACTGAGAGTTAATGCTGTATCCCAGCGGTTTATTGAATCACAGTGCCATCTAAAGTGATCCTCTAAGAGAGAAGCCAGTCAGAATAAGTATTTAGATACCAACTACCAGGGCACCTCGCTGTAGTACAATTCCCAGTGGTGGAATTTGTGAAAGAAATGTCTATCCTGCTCCTCATCCAGGCAGTGCTAGTTACTGAAGTGCAAACGTCTTTGCTGTAGGCACTCTTTAAGGTCCTGTGAATATAAAATGGTTATAGTGTTATAACAAAAATTCAGTGTCCATTCCATCAGTAGCTGTGACAGCAATAGGTATTTGCAGCTAAGAGGCCAATTGAAATTATTTGGTGTTATCCTCGTAATTGCTTTAAATTATCAGAATTTTAAACTTGAATCACTGTACCATATCAAACTTTGGGGATTGTTCCTTAAGTAATGATTGCTTACTAGAAGTATCATACCAGAGAATCATGTTCACTTAGGGATTTAGAAAATAGCAATCTCTATAATCGTGACATATTTTTATTTAAGCATCTCTTTTGGTCACATTGCTAAGTTTTTTTAAAGCTTTGTTTCTCTTTTACCTTTCAAACACTGCACATAATTCATTGAACTCTATTCAAGGTCTGCAGAGGCAATATTTCCAATGTGCATAGCCTGAGGTATGGCATTTTTCTTCCTGTTGATTTATGTTATTTGGATGTTTTCTGCCTTTTAAAAATTTTCTTTGGGTTTCAAGATATTATGGATGGCGTTACTTGATTGAACCTAATAGACCACTTTGTAAATAAATAACTGGCTTAGATTGTTAAGTGACAATAGGTAGAATTTTACATCAATCCGAAGGGTTTGTCCAAAATGAAATATTAACTTGGCAACAATTAGATACAGACAATACCCATTTTTGTTATAAATATTTATTGTAATTTTCTTCCAGAATTTGTTAATTACTAATTAACTTTATTTTTGCATAGTAGAAATAACAAGGTTTTCAAATCACACAAAACAGTTAAAATACTAGCTCTTGTAGGAGCTACACAGACTAGGTATGTGACCTTGAGTGACTTAGCTAAATTCTTTGACCTTCAGTTGGCTGCACTGTGAAATGAGCATAGTAGTGTCTATAAAGTTGGGATAAGAATGAGAGATAACATATATGAAGGACTTGACACATGGTGAGGATCAATACATGGTGGTGGTGGCAATGATTATTTAAAATTGCTCTTTTCAGTTGGCCTCTGAATACATGTAAAAATACTCTAATTGGATAATAGATTATCATCTAAATATAGAATATTATCTATCCATATAAAGAATAGTAAGTCTGCATCAGGATATTGAAAACATATTGAATGGATTCCAGAAACACCTGGACCTCCAGTTTCACCACAATTTGAATAGGAAGGGAACCTTCTGCCTTTACTATGTGACCATTAGCAAAATTTGGCCTGGTTTGCCCACTGACTCAATCCTAATTTGTGTTGAAAGAAAGCCTCTCTTTTAAAAAAGAATGAAGAGTAATATCTCCATGCATTAATCTTAATTTTGTGGTTTCTATTGTCTGGCTAATATTTGTTAAAAACTGATAAAAAACTAGAAACCAAAGTCCATGCTTTCATGAGGTTTATAATGTGCTTGTAGCAAACAGTATTCAGTGAAAGAGCTAAATAAGTTCATATCATCAAAGGGCAACGTGGCGTGATTAATAATTATCTGTGTAAATACTGAAGGGATATAGAGAAAAACAGAGATGAGAATGGGCAGTGAGCTGATGTGGGGTTGCTTCTTGGAGGAAATAATTGAAACTATTGTCAGATAGGTAAGGAAAAGGACATCTATGAAAAGCCACACTGGTGGGTTGTCTAAGGGAGCCAGCAAACAAATGTTTATCTGGAATTTATGGGAAATATTAAGTAGTTTTAAGACAAGATACAAAAATATGTGTGAATAAAGATCTTTGCCAAAATTTTGAAATTGTATTCAGTAGATAATGTGTATTAGTTCTAGGTTTCTGAGTAATAGATTCTTTATTGTGTTTCCTCGATACCAAACTTGAGAATGAGGTCATTAAAACATGGTGGGAATGTTAGATGGTAAGCAGGTGAGAGTAATATAGCAGGCATGTGTGCACCAAGGGAGGATGTTTTGCATGAGATTAGAAGAGTGTATGAGGGGGAGTGTGTGTGTGTGTGGTTGGGAGGGTAGCAGTGAGAGAAATAAGTAGCCTTCATTTAGCAGGATTGTAGGAGATGCAGAGTACTATAGGTGAACAGGGAGAGAGAGAGGCTTCAGTTAGGATAAGAGATACAGTATATGTTCTGGGAGGAGGTCGAGGATGGAGAGAGTTCATCTTCAGGGGAATCGATGTTAGAGGAAGATTCATCACTGGGAAAAGCCATGGGGGTAATGTAGGCTGAGGTGAGGAGTAGAGATCCATACATGAATGAGAGTAAGAGGAAACCAGAGGGATTGCATTTTGAATTTTGTTGAGAACTCCAGAAGTGAAAGATATACATGAGATGTGTTAGTTTCAAGTTTCCCAATTATGACATAAGAGCAGTTTTTGTGCCAGAACTGGCTAGGATCCTAGTTAGTGACAGTGCCTGGTTTATTCATTTATAACTCAAGGTATGTGGAGCAACAGTGTCTCAAAAAAGCTAAAATTGTGACTTCTTTTTGCAGTTTTATAGAGCATGTTCATGTGATAAATTATCTTTTATACATTAAAGCTTAAATTTTTCTCCATTTTGTCTTTTAAGTAGAATTAATGATCCCCAGAATCATCTCAGAGAAAATGGAGCCCACTGAGCATTTCTGTTCATATATATCAGTTACTTTAATTGCGAAATTGTGCCTCAAATCTTAGGCGTTCAAAGTTTGCATAACAGGTTTGTTATGAATGGAGTCAACAGATTTTTTTAAAATCATGCGTGGGCTTTTGTATTGAATTCTCTGCTGAAATAGATATCACCTTGGAAGTGGAAAATATATGAGCGACAATACATAGATTTCTCTTTCTAGCATTACCTCAGTTTGACTGTGCAAGAAGATCCATATAATGAATGGTATAGTAAGTATATGGTAATGATATGTATATGAAATGTATATGAAATGTATACGGTAATGAAAGTATAGTAAGAAGATCACAGTGCTGGGAAAGTTATGTGGCATCCTGCAGACTCAAAGAGACACAGGCCCTGCAGATTGATCATGAGCTCAGATTGTACCTCTTGAGATATTACTTCTAAGCCCTAAATAATTTCCTTTGGCTCTAGGCATGGAAATCTATACTAATTTCCATTACTATATTAGCCTCAGTGTTGACTAATAAAATTAATCCCTTTTACATTAGACAAGCCCTTGTTACATTGTTTCTTATCTGGACCATTGAATATCATGAGGAGAGGCACACCCTATCTTGAACTATCATTAGAAAGAAGTTGCAGGCCCTCTTGTGCATGTGTTAGCATAAAGAAAGCATGTCATGTATTCTTAGAGCTAGAAGGGATGTTAGAGGTCAACTGCTTGCTCTCCAATCTAAAACAGGAATCCCTCTTTGGTACCCCTAGGAGTGAGCCAGAATGGCAGGTATTAACTCAATCGAAGGAAGAGCGGTCATACCAAGACCTCAGAGTTGGAAAGGACTGAGCTGTAATGTGGTTATTCAAGCATAATAAGTGGGAAAGGAAGTTTTAATAGATCACTTCTAAAGTTCTCTCTAAAATTCTGTAATTTCATAAAGCATGCTCCTTCAGATTTGACTTCAGTGTCTAATAGGAGAAAGGGGGAAGAAAAGAATACTAGCTTGCTGAAGGATTTAAGGAAGCAAAACAGGTTGCAATGAAAAAGAAAACATAATAATGGAGAGCCTAGCTTTTGCTTTTAAGAACAGCTGAAATGATAAGTGAAGAGTATAGCAAATAACTCTTCAGTGCTATTAATGATTAAATAACACTAGCTTTTCCATGGCAGAAGTATTTCATCACAGCAGGCTACATGTTCGGAGCACATATACCCTCTGTTAGGCACTGTACTGAGTGCTTTCATGGTATTGTTTTCTTCTAGTGATCCCAACTCTATGAAGTAGGCATTCTTATTATCCCACTTTACAGATGAGTAAACCAAGGCTTAGCAAGGCTTAGTAGCTTGTTTGAAGCCAACAACCAGTGAATGGAAGGGCTAGAATGCAAGCCCAAGTGATATGGTTCAAATTTCACCTTGAACTGTACTTCCCATGATCCCCATGTGTCATGGGAGGGACCTGGTGTGAGGTAATTGAATCATGGAGGTGGTTACCTCCATGCTGTGCTCATGACAGTGAGTTCTCATGAGATCTGATGGTTTTATGAGGGGCTTTTCCCCTTTTGCTTAGCACTTCTCCTTCCTGCCATTGTGTTAAGAAGGATGTATTTGCTTCCCCTTCGGCCATGATTATAGGTTTCCTGAGACCTCCCTAGCCATGCTAAACTGAGTCAATTAAACCTCTTTCCTTTATAAATCACCCAGTCTTGGGTGTGTCTTTATTAGCAGCATGAGAATGGACTAATACACCAAGGCATCAGCTAACAACTACTGTAATATGAACCTTAACAACCTTTTATTTGTTAAGGAAATATTTATGCGGGAGAATACCATCATTCTTAAATCATGCATGTTGAAGTGCAGGGGTAAATTTTCATGATGTATTTTTATATGATCCATGATCGAGCAATTCCACTTCTGGGAATATAGCCAAAAGAATCAAAAGCAGGGTCTTGAAGAGATGTTTGCAAAACCATCCTTGTAACAGCATTATTCACATTAGTCAAATGGTGAAAACAACCCAAATATCCATTGACAGATGAATAGATTTTAAAAAGTGGTATATACATACAAGGGAATATTATTCAGCCTTAAAAACGAAGGATATTCTGACACATGCTACAACGTCTGTGAACTTTGAAGACATTATGCTAAATGGAATAAGCCAGTCACAGAAGACAAATATATGATTTTGTTTATATGAGGGACTTAGAATAGTCAGATTTATAGAGATAGAAAGTAGAATAGTGGTTGCCAGGAGCTGAGGGTAGCGAGGAATGGGGAATTGTCACTTAATGTGTATAGAGTTTCAGCTTTGCAACACGAAAAGAGTTCCAGAGACTGGTTCACGATGACGTGAGTTTACTTAACATTACTGAACTGTACACTTAAAAACAGTTAAGATGGTAAATTATACCTATTTTACCACAATTTTTTTAAATGTCATTATGTTTATAATTTACCTTCCATTATTTTCCAAAAATGTGTGTATGTGTGCAAGTTTATATTTTTAGACTAAGCAACTAGTGCCAAATGTTAATAATTGCTGAATCAAGGTAGAAGGTATATGGGTATTTACTACAATATTATTTTCACTTTACTATACTTTTGAAATTTTTAATTAAGTTGGGGAAAATGTATATTCATAATGGACAAAAGTAATTACATCTTTAATAGTTAAACTAACCAAATGATATTAACCAAATGATATTCTTCAAGTTACAACTTAAATCTTCCAAGACATTTTCTGACTATTCTAATTCCTACTACCTTCACTTTTTTAGTGTAAACAACAACTCCTTAGAATCCATACTGTTATGTCTTCCAATTGTACTGTGCACATTAGTTTTAGGTATCTCATGCTGCATAACAAGGGACCCCAAAATAAGTCTCTGCAGTTAACAGTGATTTAATATTGTTCACGGTATGCAGATTGGCCTGGGAGTTTTCCTGTTAGTCTTACCTGAGATTGTGTGACAGCATTCACCTGGCACATGGGCTGGGCTTGTCAGTTGAGTGTATAGATTTTCCGGTACATGGCCTCTCTTCTTGGATAGTTTGGGCTTTTTCATAATACAGGTCTCTGGGTGGTGAGACTTCTTATGTGGTAGCTGGCTTCCACCAGAGCAAAAGCAGAAGTTACCTGGCCATTTAAAGGCTAGGCAGGAGCTAACAGTGTCACTTCTGCCCCTTTCTGTTGGTCAGAGCAAGTCACAAGGCCAGCCTGGAACCAAGGGAAGGCAAAATAGACTCTACCTCATGATGGGAGAAGCAACAAATAATTTACAGCCATCCTTAGTCCACCAGATATTTAAAACTACAATTAAAATGCTGTCTGATCTATCCAATGAGATCATATAAATTGTATAATGGTGAGTAAGAGACAGCCCCTGCCTTCAAAGACAGTTCAGTGCAATGACAGAAGGGAAGAAGGAAAGTGGCATGTATGAAGCACCTGTGTGAGGCACTCTGTGCTGGTTACTTGTCCTTAACAAAAAGAATTCTAGAGTAAATAAGTTATGATTTCTATTTTACTGGTTAAGTAGCCGAGGCTCTATGGAGTTGGAAAAAGTCTGTCAGTCTAAAGTGTACGGAGGGAAGGAGTTCAACCCTAAGTTCACTTTTCTTTGTGCTGTTTCCTCTTTACCTGATGCACAGGACAGCCTCCCACCATGCCCCGAATGCCAACAGGGCCAACGTTGAGAAACCTCACACAGAGCACTTGTCACATTGACTTATCAGATTTTTGCACATCTGCCTCTCTAGATACATTATGAACTTTTTGTGAACATGTTTGTTTTTCATCCTTGTATTACAAGTTCATGGCACGTGGTAGTTATTTAAGAAATATTCTCTGACTGAATGAATCAAAGCCAAACTATGACCAGTTCCCTATGGGAAGTGTAACTAAAGCAGAGTGGAGTTTAAGAGAAAGAGAGATTCCTTCTCAGTGTTCCTGATCAATCGGGAAGGAGTTTGTAAAGGAAGTGGGGTTGGAGAAGCCATCAAAGGAAGGGTATAATGTTGGTTGGTAGAAGAGCACTTTGCAGAAAGGGAATGGTATGAACATCATTTGGGGTGAAAGAAGAAGACTGTGTGCTTAGGTAACAGAGTTGTCTAGTGTAGCTGGAGCATGGTTCCTGTAAAGGAAGAGTAAGAGAGGAGAGGGCTGATAATCTGGTTTGGAATGACAGGCTCAAGAGGATACATTTCTATCCAGTAATCAGTGAAGAAACTTAGAATGTTTTTGATTTGGGGAAAGATCAGGGTTGTTGTTAGAAAGATTCCAACATGGCACATGTATGCATATATAACAAACCTGCACGTTGTGCACATGTACCTAGAACTTAAAGTATAATAAAAAAATAAAAAAAGAAAGATTGCTCTGGTAACAAGATACCAGAGAGACCAGAAATACAGACTGGTTGAACAGTCATTGCTCTTGTTCAGGTCATGAGCATCTCCTCAGACATGGTGCCATTGAGGCAAAAAGGAGAATATGGACACAGGATGTGATTTGGCTCCCCAAATAGATGGCATACTTGGTGAGGACAGGAACCATGATGTTTACACCTGTGTCAACCACAGCACCTGACATGGCAGAGGGAAGCACATTCACTGCACATTCAATACATGCATGAAGCAGATGTCATTTGGTAAGACTAACTTCCATACATAAGTAGGGAAATTAATTTCATTTATTTCTGGAAAAGTAAGGCATGTATTTGCTGCTTGACTAGCATTTTGTTAATTCATTGTTTAGTGATGAGATAGATGGTTAGATGTATACACCTCAAACAAAATAAGGAGACGACAGTTTGAAGGATTGAGTTCAAGACAGGCTAGAACATCCTCCAGCCTCTCCAACTGGTGCCTCCACGCTGCATGCTTTCCTTGTCCTACCAACTGCAGAGAACATTGCTTCTCAGAGTGATGCAAAGCACCATACTAAGATGAGTTTCTTTAACCTTCGTGTATTTATTTTGTTATCAGGGCTTTGCACACCTCCCCTAGGGTGGGAGAGGTAATTAAATTTTAGTATAAAAGACTTCCTACCAGGCATCAGGCTTCATGGGGGAATAAAAGTAAATAATAGATAGCAAGGAATATCAACCAATGATTAGAGCCCATTCTGCTTAATTAGTTCAAAATAACTTCAAGGCAAGATTGTACAGATTTGTAGATACTTTAGAGTTGACCAGTACAGAATGGGATTCAAAATAAGATGGAATTTATCCTCAAGAGATACTATGGGCTGGGAAACAATGGGAAATTGGGTGTTCCAGGTTATCTTTTTGGCTTTTTCAGTAACTCCTGAAGTAACCTGGGTAAGGCATACCTCTATTATTATTCTCCAGTCTCATTATGAATAAGAGTAGAATGATGTGGCAAATTTGGGGGTTAATATACATGATGTCCATAGGCGTAATAACACATCAGAAAGACACCATGGGATTTGGAACCAAACTGCCTCACCCTTGGCTTTGCCGCTTCCTAGCTGAGTCGTCTTGAACAGATGACTTGGCAGGTCTTAGCCTCAGTTCCTCAATTGTAAAATGGAATTAATGATCATCCCAGCCTTTTTGTGTGTGGTGGTGGGTTAATGCACGTAAAACTCTCACAAGAGAGCTGAGCACAAGTAGGTGCTCAATATGTAAGTCTCTAATATTAGTCACTATTCCTACTATTATTTTATTTAGGTGTATATATGTGACACAAGGCAATATATAGATTATATTGTTCAATAACTGGAACGTTCTTAAGACACAGGCAAAAATCAACTTCATTATTAGTCTCACAAACAAAAATTCTATGAGTAGCCTTCAGAAACAGAAAGGATTTAGACAGATAAGAGGTGGCAGGCGTTGCGCAGGCAGCTGACAAACCTGCAAGACTGAATGAGCCAGTCGGGTTTTGTGAGAGGGGAAGGGTCCTGTCCTGCCAGAGATGGGCTTGCTTTGCAGAGCAGTAGAAATATAAGCCCTCTGAGCACGAGGACCTTTGTGCCTCCATAGCAGCTCCCTAGTATAGTGCCATGAATGTGGTAGATGCTTAGCTAAAGGTTTATTGATCAAATTGGACCAAGACTGATGAAAATTACTGGCAGTGATAAAATCAAGATGCCATGCAGTGAATTGTAGTGCCAGCAGGGTTTGATGCTGTGAAATGTTTCCAATTCCCATTGCCTCTGTCAGTATCCCTTGGTTAAAGGCATCTGCCCAGGTTGATGTGTCATGGTAATAGAATTGTAGAAGGGTTGATTGTATTTTTTAATCTGTAAACTGGCTGCCAAATTATAAGACTGGTATTCAGATCTACTTTTTGCATTCCTGAGCAATTACGTTTTTGCTAATTTTTTTGTGTAAGTACAGGTGTGTGTATCCTCTGTGTGTGTATATATATATGTTACATATATACACATTCGTGTGTGTGTGTGTGTGTGTGTAAAAGTAAACATTGTTTTAAGCAAAATTTTAAAGAAGTCTGTTTGTCATTGAGGTTCCCTCATCCTTGCCCTTTTGCTAAACATTTATTTTTTTAAATTTCCATTTCTATAGGCTTGGGCTCTCCCCCTGTTTTCATCTCATTTCTAACTAAAAGTTTTTATGGGCTCATAATAATTGATAGGTAAAACTAAAGTAGGTGAACCGAAAACACAAAGATGAATAGATCCAAAGGAATGACTTGGTAATGGTGAAATTTCAGGTTATAGAAGAGGTGTTTTTGTGTAGGGACATCCTTCCCTTTAGGTGGCATTCTACTCTGACCATGGAGATATAGGTACTTTCTGTTTATTTGTATATCTGACCGTCTTGATAAAAATCATCGGAGATTTTTCTGACTTACCTAATCAGAAAATGCTGCTACGTAGTACTAGAGGTTCTGCCTATAAATTAAGTTCTTTTCATCTCTTTCATAGGTCACCATTAATTCTCTCTATTAAGACATAGCTCCTGAGAGAAAGGGGCCACGTGTAACTCATTTAAGTTTGCCTGGCTTACAGTAGCACCTGGCACATATAGGTACTCCATTTGTTTGAAAGAATGCTTTACAGCACATCGGGCTCTCCAAGACTATTCACCCAAAGGCCCCTCTGGGATGGCCTAATGGACTATGAGCTATTGTCTCATTTATCTACATATTTTATTTACACCCCTCACACCTCCTCTCTTGACTTTACAGAGTGTTCAGTAATGTTTGTGGAGAAAGAAAGAAACAATTTCATAATGAAAATAATCTCTTTCCTCTTTGTTGAATGTCTTCTTAATATTCTCGGAGAAATGGTTGTTGACTATTAAGAATGTCAAATAAGTAGCAGAGAAAAATGTTTGCTGAAATATTCCAATCAGTCATCCCAAACAACTTTTTACCTCTACTCTCTTTGGCACTGATCACGATATTCAGTAAATAGTTGTTGAACTAGTGAATACATGGAAGATGGTAACAACTTTGTATGTTATGTTTCTTATAAAATTTTAATGGGGCATCAATGTATGAGGAATTATGTAAATGAGGCCACTTAGAATCAAGGTGAAGGGTGTGGTGGAAAAGGACTCTTAGAATACAAGTGTCACTTGCTGTAACACTCCTCATGATGATTTCAAAAGCATGGGAACAACTATAGGGAGAAAAGTTTACCGTTTAATTTGCATTAAGAAGTAATGCTGTATAAATTTGGAGGAAAAAGACTTATGCCATTATTTAATAAAATTAAAAATTGCTATGGCTTAATAAATCATTCTGGTATAAATTATTCTGCCTCTTTCACTTCTCAAGACAGGCAGGTAGCATGCTCTCTTCTTCCTATGTGAACCTAGTATCCATTCCTGATATAATATTCCCACTCTGTTTTTGTAATTAAAACATCATTTATACTGAGAATAATTAAGACAACTGTACATTTGATTTTAAAATCAGTTTTGAGTATTGTGCCTTGTCAAGCTACAAGAATGGTTCCTGCAGCTTTTACAACGTAGCATTAAGAAGCAGACAGTGACCGCAGGCACCTGAGTGAAAGGTTTGACAGTTTGATAAATTAGGAATGACACTTGCCAAAATGGCTGTCCTTCCTGCAGTCTGCCAGTGGAGCATTTGCACACTGTTAATTGAATTGGCAATTTGTGTAACAGTGCCTGCCCCTGAGCTTTTGTAACGCCGGATCTGCCATTTAACTCTGATAATCCAGGACTTGGGAATAAGGACGAAAAGCTTCACATGATATTACTGCAGATTTAAAATGACAGTCGGGGACCTTCTTGCCAATTTCCCATTAAATGAGAAATAATTAACAATAGCAATAACAAAGTCTTATAAAGCTGGAAAGTTAAATTGACTTTTCAGCACTAGTATTGTACAAAATTGCTTCTAGTGTGATTATCGGATTGCCCTTTCAGGATTATATACCCTAAATAGTATCATATGATGAACCAAACACAGAACAGTTTTGCGAGCTAACCTGTTTTATGACTGCAAAAAATCTTCTGATTATCTACAGGGATTGTGTTGTCATTAAAATTTTGTTTTGTGCTATAAGATTTCATAGAGATAGAAAAC
>NW_012106430.1:1175142-1199783 GCF_000951045.1 Mandrillus leucophaeus | reverse complement strand
AAGTACAATTAAGTTATTGACTATGGTCACCCTGTTGTCTTATCTAATAATAAGTCTTATTCATTCTTTCTGGGTTTTTTTTTTTTTTTTTTTTGGTACCCATTAACCATCCCTACTTCTGCCCCCAGCTCCTCACTACACTTTCCAGCCTCTAGTGACCATCCTTCTATGATAATTCAATCTGATGGCAAAAGATTACCTTTTCAAATATTTTGAAGTTATTTTTTACTATAGACTTTCAGTTACCAAAGTATAGTTATATTAGTGTTCTTTAAGGTGTTTGATCAAGAATGGAGAAAAGATTTTCCTTAAATAATTAGGGTATTCAAGAATAGGATGGAAATTTCTGTTTTATTTGTTATGGTGGTTAGAAAATAAAACAGTTGTTTTGTTTTTTAGAATTTGCTTTTTTCCCCAGTGAGTAAATTTTGTTAATTTAAGGTGATAATACCTTAATTTAAGGTGATGCGATATACACCATCATACAGTGTATGAATGGAAATCTCCAGAGAGAGTGAGAAACAGTGAGCTGCAGTGCAGGACAGACAGGGCTCATCCATGTGGAGATTATATTTAAAGCCTGAAGCTGTGGTGAAAGGGAAAAAAGCAGAGAGACAAAGTGTTGTAAGCATTAACAATTATGGCTTCAGAAGGGGGTAGATGTCAGCGAAGGAAACAGAGAATGCAGAAAAAAATAGAGAACCAGTGGTGCCACATTTTAAAACCAAAAGCAATGTATTTGGAGTCAGGACACCTGGCTATTTTTATACTTTAGCTCTGTAAACTTCGGCAAATCAGCAAGTCTTTTTAGGGCCTCCATCTCCTTATCTGAGAAATGGGGACCAATGAAGCTTGTTTTCATTTGCTTTTTAAATCTCCCAAGCTTTTTGTGCATGTGTGACAATTAAATGGATTATTATATGCAGAAACAGTTTGCAAATTATAAAACGTGAAAATTTAACTGCCAATATAAGTATCGATACAGTAAGAGTATAATTTAGAGAGAAGTGTTCAAAACTTTGAAAAGCTGTGGCAATGGAAAGGAAAATGAGCAAGAAGAATGCCCAACAGACGTGGGCAATGGGAAATAGGATCTCTCGCACCACCATGAGAATTTGTTTCTGATACATTGGCAAGGACAGACCACAGGTTCCAGAAATTTCCAGAGATACTGAGCTTGCAAAGAAATGTCGGTAGCAGGTATACATGACAAGGCAGTGGTGGACATTCACTGTTATTCTCAGAACAGTGGGGATGTATGTGCAAAGGATTGATGAGTTACAAGACAGGAGAGGGACATGGCATGGAAATTCCTACATTTCTGTAATTCAAAATGTCTCTGAAATTGTAAATATGTATTGTAATTGATGTATATATTTAATATGATAGTGTTTCTTTTTTTCTAGGCAAGCTGATAGTAAATTGATGACATATTTAAACATTGATAGCATTTTAGAATTGCTGCAATTTGGCAAAATGTTAATATAGATATAGCTTGCTAACAGCTGGTTTTGATTATTTAATTACTCAAATGTTTGAAAGGCTTCTGTACCTTTCCTCATTCAATGTTAGATATTATTTTATTCACCACTTATTGAATGTACTATCATATTAAGTGCATGCTATGTACGATGTTGTGCTGTGCTAAAAGTTGTATTTACATAATCTTATTTAATCTCAACACCGGGAAGTAAGAACTGTTTTTAGCTCCAACATTCTATATGAGGAAACTGAGCCTCAGAAGTTGTATTACTTCAATACCTGGCTTAAATACAAATTACTTAAATACAAATTCTGATGCTAGGTTAGGTGTTGTGAAGAAAGCAAAGATACACATGAAGTGGTCTGTTCCTCTGGGATATGGCGTAGGAAACTTAAAGCATATATTCAGAAAACAATCATGCAAGAAAAGATATATTATATTATAATGCTGTAAATACCACAGCAGAGGCACAGGCAGTCTAGAAGGATTCTAAGAAGAGAGATACTATTTCCAACTAGGAAATAAGGGGAAGGAAGTTTCTTCATAGACAGGAGTAAAATTTGAACAGGTAGAGATGAGAGGGATGATATTGCAGGCAGAAAAAAATTAGATGAGTAAAAGAAATGGAAGCATTAAAACACCATGCATGTTAAGGAAACATAAAGTTACTGCAGTTGGCTGGACTGGAGAGTGCATGAAGAGGAATAGTGAGAAATTAAAACAAAATAATTAATCAGTGCATTTCAAAAAGATACCACCCAGTGTTTTATTAGTATAATTGTGAGTCCACCAGTAATCAGGTTTCTTTTTTTCTGCCAGTTGTTTTGGTTTCATATCTCTAGCCACGTGGTAAAACCATCTCTGGGATTATAGTAGCTTTTAAATTTCTTCTCCATTATTTTATGTTTTCCAAATACTCGACAATTCTATTGCCACGGGAAATAATCGTGATGGATGTATTTTAAAAGTTTAAGGGATGTAAAAAGCTTATTTTAAGAAGTTTAGTGGAAAAAACTTATTTTTTAATAGTGATGTTGAGATATCATTTTATGATGGAAACTGTGGGATGAAATTGCCTGAGCTGGGCCCCAAGGGATATGAGCGTGGTTCCTCTCAGGCAGAGAGCTTCTTTTGTGACTGTGGTTTTTCTCTTTTAAATAATATTTGTATCTTTTTAATTAACTTCCATGTTTTCTTGTTGAGGTTAGGCTTCTCTGCATATTCTTATTTGTTCGCTTTATTAAAATAATTTTATTTTCCCTGTTTTTTCTCTATTTTATATATTTATGTTTTTACCTTTCTTTCCTTTTTTTCTTTTTCTTTTCTTTTCTTTTTTTTTCGCCCAGGCTGGAGTGCAGTGGCGCGATCTTGGCTCACTGCTACAACCTCTGCCTCCCGGGTTCAAGCGATTCTCCTGCCACAGCCTACCGAGTAGTTGGGTTTAGAGGCGCCCCCCACCACCACACCCTGCTAATTTTTTGTATTTTTAGTAGAGATGGAGTTTCACCATGTTAGCCAGGATGGTCTCCATCTCCTGACCACGTGATCCACCCGCCTCGGCCTCCCAAAGGGTTTACCTTTATTTTCTACCTTTTCCGTTCCTTTGGGTTTTCCCAGTTGTGCCTTTCCTAAATTCTTGAGATGAATACTTACTCCTCTAACTTCTGTGTTTCCTGAAATTTGTATTTATAGATCTATATTTCCCTCTATGGCTTTAGCGGTGTCCCACAAATTTTGACAGAGTTTTTTTTTAACATTATTCCTCTCAGAATTGTTTGAGATATCTTATTTGATTTAATATGTAACTCAAGATATTTTTAGTAGCATATTATGTAAGTTCCAAACATGTAAGGACTTTTTTCTCTATTTTTTGGCATTAATTTTACTGCTCTCTGTATGTTCCTTATCACTCAGGTAAATGTTACTATCAAAACTCCCTAAATTGATAGCTCAGGTATGATGTTTTGCTACTTGCCTTAAGGAATGGACATCCATTCACACAGCAGATACTTGTTGAGCATATGCTGCATGACAAGCCCTGTTGTGGGTAAACAAGACCACCCCACCCAGCCCCACCCCACCTGCCTCTCCCTGCCCTCTGGTTTTCATTTAGCTGGAGTGGGATGGGAGGAACAGACAGCAGTGAACAAGCACATCCACTACCAGCGTGACTTGGGGTAGTGATAAGTACGATGAAGAAATGAAGCCTGTGCTGTTGTGATAGAGGTAACCTACTAGGGACAGATGTGCTACTTTTGATTGGGTGGCAATGAAAGCCTCTCTGGGTTGGCATTTGGATTGAGGAGCAGAAGGAGCCAGCCACAAGAAGTCTGGAGACAAAGCAATCGAGGGGAAGCAGCAAACACAGAAATTCTCAGGTGAAAACTAACTTGGTGTCTTCCAGGAGAATTGAAAGAGAAAGGAACCAGTGTGCTTTGAGAGTAGGAAGTGAGAGGATAGTCTCAGAGGAGGTTGGTGGAGTGGGCAGGGGCACAGTAGGGTAGGCAGCGGCATGATCCTTCACCCTTCTAGGACAGGGTGGTAGTCGGATTCTATTCTAAGTATAATGGGGAAACCCTTGTTCTAAATACAGAATCATAATAAAGAAACTTTTAGTAAGTAAGCCCTTTTCATAAGCTTGTTTTGAGGATTAAAGGTGGAGTGTGTATGAGAGAGAGAGACAGAGAAAGAGAGAGAGAGAGAGAGTGAGAGAGAGAGAGAGAAGTGCTTAAAACAATGCCTGGAACATAGTGTTACATTAATGTGTATTATTATTCTGTAGCAATGAGCAGTCTTTTATCATCCATCGTAAATACTTTGACACATATTAGGAAAAATAAATATTTACCTGAATAAATAAAAAACACACTGCCTGGACTTTGGGAGGCCAAGGTAGGCGGATTTCTTGTCAGGAGTTCGAGACCAGCCTGGCCAACATGGCGAAACCCCAACTCTACTAACAATACAAAAATTAGCCAGGTGTGGTGGTGAGTGTCTGTAGTCCCAGCTATTGGAGAGGCCAAGGTGGGAGAATCATTTGAACCCGAGAGGCAGAAGTTGCAGTGAGCCAAGATCACTCCACTGTACTCCAGCCTGGGTGACAGAGTGAGACTCCATCTCAAAAACACCACCAACAACAGCAACAACAAAAAATACTGCATGAATATGCTTACTCTACCTCTTCCTCCTCCCCTTTAAATTTTTTGGTTCTTAAAAACATTTGTGTTCTCTGAATGAATGATCTCCAGATTCATTTTAGTACACTTCCTATGTGACCTTGGGCAAGTCATTCTTACAGAGCTGTTGTGAGGATTAAGTGAGATAACGTCAAGCAGCAGGTGTAATGCCGGGCACATAATAAACACTCAGATGGCCATATTAATGATCTCATAAGCGTTCAGTGCACTCTTTACATTCATAATTTCTTAAATTTGCAATTTAATTATTTAGAAGGCTAACTCTATTCACTGTTTACTAAATATCTGAAAGTATAAAATAAGCCAAAATTACTTTTCTATCTCCATAGGTGCATTTTTATAGTTACTGGACTTCTATTCCAGAGGCCTTCTCAGAGGCTGGCAAATAAATTGATAGTCACTTAACATTCAGTTTGGAGGGTCAGGGACTAGAATTTTATGGAAAAGGTTATTCATAGAGTCTGTTTTTCTTGAATTTATTTGTTTGTGAGGACAAAGAGAGAAGCTTGCAATTTATAATTTCCATTGAGCAGTGACCTAGCCTTAAAGAGATGTTTTACTTATTTATAAAGAATAATTAATTACTTGCTGGTGTGAAGGAGGAATGCATTCTAATGAAGGCATATATTTTAAAGGTTGAGGTGGAAAAGAGGAAACAAAAGTTTCCAAAATTTAAACTATTTACATTTAGGTGATTTAGTGTGAAGGAGATAAAACATTCCTCAAACTGGTATAGTACTAAGGATAGCAGTGAGCTGCAATTTATAATAACGTTTTATATGCTGCATCATAACTCTTGAAATTCAAGCTTGTAAATCAGGAATCATCTTATCAGGGTAAGATCTCATCAGTACCGAGACATTTTTAAGGCTATAAAGTTGTTCATAATTTATACATGTGAATATAGTACATGTGCAAGAAAACTTCACCTATCTGGAACTTAAAGGAAATTATTTTGGATAAAGGGGGGCTGCTTCTTTAATCACCAAACTTTTTCTTTTTTATTTAAATCATTTTGGAAAGAATTTTTTGTGTGGAAGATAATTGAGCCTTTTCTTTATGACTTAGCAGCATCATTATGTATGCATTTCATTACCATGAAAATAATATGGTGTGATATCCTTAGGGACCATTGGACTATGAGAACAGCTTTGACTATATACCAAATTGGCCTAGATTATAGTGCATTTTGAGGGCTTTTTTTTTCCTGTTGTTTATCTCCCTCCTGCCTTTTTTCTATTCCCCCTTACCGTCAGTTATAACTCCTCGGTGCTATTACTGCTTCTGGGACTCCTCTTTAATTTTCTACTTCAGATATGCTTTCAGCTCAGACACCTAGGTTTGTTGGAACGGTGTATAAGCTAAGCATCAACAAAATCTGATAGAGGACAAAAGGGCTTCTCTATGAATGAAATATTTGAACATTATGACATCTTTTTTGACTCTTCAGAGAGACTTTTCACAGTTTTCTTGGTCACATCTGCATTTTAGATGAGTAAAATATTCTTACATAACGCACAGGGCCACCCTGTAGAATAAGTTAACTTGTCTCTCCATATGTGTGCTCTCGGGATTGTGTTTACATCTGATTCCCTGCCCTGTAGTGATACTATGCCAAGAAGAAACGCTCATCCTAATGATGCTTTTAGAAACCTGGGAAAAACGCCTACTTGTCTAATTTCCTTTGCAGTACTTGCTGCTGAAAGTGTTTTAGCCTACATTTTTTAGACTGAATATGTAAATAAAATCTTTGATGCTTCTACATGAAACTTTCAGGGAGCAAGCCTCCCCATTTAAAGTAATACAAGGTTCTGGGTACTCCAAACTTTAAACAAAAATAGTAGTTAAATTCCCAAAGTGATTTTATTTCTGTGTCTAACTAAATTTCTTAGTGTGGTTCAGTTGCTTGGCTTGACCTCTTAACTAAAATAAGTTTGCCAGCATCTCTCTATAATGATACTTATCTTTACAAAGATAAATATGGCCATATTTCTAAAAAAATTCAGATTAAGGATGTAGGCTACTAGGATTTATGAAGACTATTTTTCTTTTCAAATATTTGATCAGTATCATGGAATGTAGTTAGACACCTTGGAAAGCCATTAAATAGAAATACATCATGAGTTTTAGGGGAAGAAAGGCAAATACAGAGAGGACAGTATGTTAGATGTTTCAACCACGTACACAACTGGTCGTTTGGGGCCAAGGAAGCTGATTTTTATGTTTTAAAATTAATCCAATGTAGATTAACCATGTCACGTCCCCTTAACCACAGGCGTATGAATCTCAGGGTAGACAGCTGTTTGGATGTCTCATACTGGGACTGCTGCCCTCAACAAACGCTTCCGATTCTTCTACATGGTCACTTGGCAGCATCTATGTGCACCCATATGGCTGGATGGCGTCATGCCTGTTTACAAGTCAGTTGAATTGTTTCACTAGGACCCAGGTGCCAAGCAAACATGGGTTGGTCTAACTGCCTCCTGAACTATGCAGCTTTTTTCTCAGAAATAACAAAAAAAAAAAAAAATCCTGTATAATGACCTGCAGGGTTATGCCAATGTATTTATTGGCATTTCATTGCTTTCCCTAACAATTAGATACTTTGTCTGTAAAGATAACAAAGGAAAGAAGAAGAATGCAATTCTCCTTCAATTATTAAGCAAATAATACAGAATGCAGCAAAATGTACAGATTTGGGCTGTCACCTGTGGCCACAATATGCATACAATAGCCAGAGCATCTGCAGTCCTGGTTGAAGACAGAAAACAGAATGGGGCATTGTTGGGCATTTCACGATGCTGAGACTGGTCATTTAACTTTTCTTTTCAATCAATTTCACTATTTAAAGTGGAAACAGTAGTTTTCACATCGATATTTTGAACATAAATGAGATGATACATATGAAGTGTTTTGAGTGCCTTGAAATAATTGTATGAATTTATGTGACTACTGTATGCTTTGATGAAGAAGAAAATTGTGCAGTTGCCCTGGAATTAGCAAACAGATGTTGAACATTTTCATCATACTTTTGCTCTTTCTAAAGAGCTGATTTTTATAGACTACTTTAATTTATAAAGCACTTTTACCTATATTATTATATTTAGTCCACATGCAAACCTTATGAAGTAAGTAGGTCAAGTATTATTTTTAATTTCATTTTACAAATATGGAAACTAGGGCTCAGAGCAGTATTTTGACTTACCTTGAGGTTGTCTAACAAGTTTAAGTGAGAAAACTGAGACTTATACCCAGACTTTTTTTTTTTCCTGAGAGTCCACTGCATTTAGTATGGAAGAATCCTTGAGAGAGTGTGTTCATTTGCATGGATTGGTTTCATTTCTTTATTAAGTAAAGCCTCCAAACAGTTAAGAAGTTGATTGAAAAAATATATAACATAGTCAATAAAAGTTACTAGTGGAATACTCTAGATGTGACGTAACTAAATCTGTATCACTTCTAACCAATTCCCACTTATAAACACTGGCATGGCTTTAAGTTCATTTTATTGAAGCAATTTGGAAGAAATCAGAAAAGTTATAAGTAAAGGAGTTTTGAAGGAGATGTGGCCTCATTTGGCTATAATTTTCCTCTTTTAGATAGGATATGTGTCAGAATTCTCCCCTGGAAAATTTTGAATGAAAGTATCATGTAAATGGAAGAGAGAAATCTTAGGTAGATTATAAAATAAATTCTTAATGCTGAATATGAATAAAGTGTTGAAAGTTGACTTGCCATTGAGTCAATGTTTGACATGTGAATATTTGGAAATAGAAAATCAGTATGGCAGGTTCACTTTGTCTTATTATAGCACAGTACAAACATCCCACTGTTTTGTTCATATTTATAATAGTTGTTTTATTATGACCTCTTTTTTCACTTTTAAGAGCTTTGTTGAAGTATATTTTATATACCATGCAATTCACTGAGTGTAAGTGTACGGTTAGAATATTTTTAGTAAATGTATAGTTATGTGACCATCACCACAATCCAGCTTTTAAAACACTTCCATCATCATATAAAGTTCCTTCATGCCTACCTGCAGTCAATCCCTGCTCCCAGCCACAATCCCAGGCAAACAGCATCTACTTTGCATTTCTCTGTAGGTCTGCCTTTTCTAGAAAATTCACGTAAGTGTAATCTTGTAAGATGTAGTCTTCTGTGCTTGACTGCTTTTACTTAGCATAATGTTTTGGGGGTTAACTCAAGTTGTTTTATGTGTCTGCATGTTTGGGGGTCTCTGGTAGTTTTATTTAACCAGGTTCCCCAGGGATGACTTTCACCTTCAGTCTGATTCAAGTCAAAGATGAGTCTTAGGCACCATCTAATGTGTAGGCAGTGTACTCTTTTTACAAAATTTTAATTTTAATTTTTTTTATTTCAGTAGGATTTTGGGGAACCGATGGTGTTTGGTTACATGAATAAGTTCTTTAGTGGTAGTTTTTGAGATTTTGATGCACCCATCACTTGAGCAGCATATACTTTATCCAAAGTGTAGTATTTTATCCCTCGCCATCCCCCAACCTTTCCCCACAGTCCAAGGTATCATTCTTATGTCTTTGCATCCTCATAGCTTAGCTGCCACATATGAGTGAGAATATGTGATGTTTGGTTTTCCATTTCTGAGTTGCTTCACTTAGAATAACAGTCTCAAATTCCATCCAGGTTGCAGTGAATGCCATTATTTTGTTCCTTTCTATGGCTTAGTAGTATTCCATTGTGTGTGTGTGTGTGTGTGTGTGTGTGTGTGTGTGTGTATCACATTTTCTTTATCCTATTTTCGATTGATGCGACTTGGGCTGGTTCCATATTTTTGCAATTGCAAATTGTGCTGCTATAAACATGCATGTTCATGTATCTTTTTCGTATAAAGACTTCTTTTCCTCTGGGTAGATACCTAGTAGTGGGAGAGTCCTTAAAGAACTAAAAGTAGATCTACCATTTGATCCAGGTAGTTTATTCTTATAGTGATGGACTGCAGGATCAGATTTAAAATGACATGGGCTAAGTACATTCAGGGGTCAAATGACTGCCTGACTGAGAGTGTCTCTTGGTAGTAACTATTCTCAGAGTTTGGGGGATTCTCCCCACTTTTATACCCATATTCAGTCTGAGTCAGATGTCAGGCATTTTGTTCGTAAGAGAATTTAAACTATTCTTGTAAGGATAAGCTTTAAGGTTCATGAAAGTTGCATCTGTTCTGAAGTGGCCTTGTCTCCAGGGCAAGGAGAGTTTTTAGGTTCTGTTGTCATAAAGACCCGTTAATCCCCTGGTCAGGGTTGGAAGTTCCCAGGCCAGTTTGTATCATAGTGCTAAGTAACACATAGTTTAGGCCTTGCAGGATGTTTGAGTGGGCCTTCTGGCTTGTTAGTAATCTTATAACTATGATATGCCCCTGATAGCATACTACAGTCTATAGTTTGTTCCTCTTGTTGCTGAGAAGTATTTCATTGAATGGATGTACCGTGTTCTGTTTATTTATTTACCAGTTGTTGGACATTTGGATTGTTTCTGTTTTGTGTTTTGAATAATGCTGCTGTAAACATTCATGTAGAAATCTTTGTGTGAAAAATGTGTTTCTGTTACTCTTGAATAGATTTCTAGTAGCGAAATTGCTGAGCTGTGTGGTAAATGCATGTTTAATGTTTAAGGAAAATGCAAAACTTTCTAAAGTCCTCAGATCAGACCATTTTACATTCTCACCAGCAATGTATGAGGGTTCCAGGTTTTTTGTCTTTTATTATAGCCATTCTATTTCATGTGTACTGGTATCTCATTATGGTTTTAATTTGTATTTTATATTAGTTTTTCTGTTGCTATGTAACAAATTACCACAAACGTAGCAGCTTAAAACAACATACTTTTTATTCACAGTTTCCATGGTTTAGGAATCTGATTATAGGTTAACTAGGGTCTCTGTACAGGGTCTCACTGGGCTGAAATTAAACTTGTGTGAGACTGCAGTCTCATTTGAGGAGGTCCTCCTCCAGGCTCACTGGTTGTTGACAGAAATCAGTTCCTTGATTTTGTGGGACTAAAGTCTTCATTTTCTTGTTGGCTATCAGCTGGGGACTGCTCTTAGCTTCTACAGGCCACCCTAGAGGGGTCCTTGCCTTGTGGCTCCTTCCAGAGGAAGTTCACAACCTGCTTGGTTGCAAAAGAATCCTTCTCACTTTGATGCTCTTTCAGGGAATACTTGGACTCTCTTTTAAAGGGCTTACCTGATTAGGACACCTGCCAAGGATGATTTCCTTTTTAATTAACTCAAAGTCAACTGATTAGGAACCTTAATTATATCTGCAAAATCTCTTCACCTTTGCCACATTATTTAACCTGATCCTGGGAGTAAAATCCCATCCTATTCACAAATATTGCCTGCACTCAACAAGAGGAGATGTACAGGATCTGTACTCCAGAGACTGAGAATCTTGGGAGCCATATTAGAATTCTGCCTACCACAATTTTGTTAATGACTGATACTGTGGACCATCTGTTCAGGTACTTATTAGCCTTTCTTATATCTTCTTTGGAGAAATTCTATTCAAATGTTTTGACCATTTTTTATTGGGTTGTTTGTCTTTGTCTTACTGAATTACCAAAGGCCTGTATATACTCTGGACTCATATCTTTTGTCAGATATATGATTAGCAAACATTTTCCACAGTCTGTGGCTTGTGTTTTCATTTTCTCAAAGGTGTTTTTTGAAGAACAGAGGGTTTTAATTTTAATGACGTCTATTTTGTCATTTATTTCTTTTATGGATCATACTTCAGGTGTTGTATCAGAGAAATCTTTGCATAATATGAAGTCAAAACAATTTTATGTTTTCTTTCAGAATTTTATAGTTTTAGCTCTTCAGTTTAGGTCCATGATCCATTTTGAATTAATTTTTGCTCATGATATGCCCCAAATTTACTCAAATGTCTGTGTTTGTTTATTTATACATTTGGCATACATGTATTCAGTTGTTCCAGAAACATTGTTGGAAAGATCATCTTTTTTCTATTGAATTGCCTTGAGACCTCTGTTGGATGTCAGTTGACCATACACATGAGGGTTTGTTTCTGAACTCTCTCTTGTTCTGTTGATATATGTAGACACACATGCCAATTCCACTTTGTCTTGATTTCTGTACCTTTATAGTAAGTTTTTAAATCAGGTAGTGTAAGTCCTATGACTTTGTTCTTTTTAAAAATTGCTTTCACTATTCTGGGTTATTTGTATTTTCGTACAAAATTTAGGATAAATTTGTTAGTTTCTATAAAAAGTCCTGCTGGAATTTTTATAGAAATTCCACTGAATCTATAGATCAGTTTGAGCAGATTTGCTGTTTGAATATTGAATCTTTCAACCTGTGAACATGGCATATCTCTTATTTATTTAAATCTTTAAAAATATTTATCAGCAATGTTTTGTGTCAGTGTACATACAGGTCTTGTACTTTTGTTAAATTAATTATTACCAGTTTATTCCCTTTGATGATCATTGTGAATAGAATTGTTTTTCTGATTTAATTTTCAAATATTTGCTAGTATATTGAAATACAATTGATTCTTGTATATTGATCTTTTGTCCTGAAACCTTGTGTAACTAACTTGTGTATTATTTCTAGGAAGTTTTTTTTTTTTTTTTTTTTTGGTAGATTTCTTAGGTTTTTTTAACGTATAGGAGCATGTTATCTGTGAATTTTTTACTTATCCATTTTTAATCTCTATAGCTTCAATGTCTTTTTCTTGCCTTATTACATTGGTTAGAACCTCAAGTACAATGCTGAAGAAAGAGGTCTTCAAGGAGCAAACTGAATAACTTTTGCTTCAGGACAAAAGGGTAATCACACCTGTTGTGTGAGTTGGCTTCTTAGATATAAATTTTATTTCTGAATATTTTAATGATAATCTTCTGTCTAAGACTATTTCTCCCTAAGAATTGTGCTGAATCTGGTTTTTGTGTTAACAGTTACAAAAACATTTATGGGGGAATGGTGGAGAGTTCTTTTTAAGTCTTTGCCAAGATCTCAGTGGTTGCAAATCCGTAGAGATCTGTGTTGCCTTTTGTCTGTAATGTTACTAACTCTTTTAGGTATGTTTTGGTATACTATCATAACTTACACTTGATTATGGCACATTTGTCTCTCAAACCTTTTTCTTTCCTTTTTCAAATGAAGAAATGGAAGGCACATTGGCCTAAAAGTCAGAAGACCTGACATTTAGTTACTAGCTAGCTGTTTGACTTTTGGCAAATCTCTTGACTGCTCTGAACCTTTTTATTTTTCTATCTGTGTAGTAAGATAATTAAGTCTTGTACTTCATTATTAAAGACTATTCTGTGTTTTAACATTTTATGGTTATGAGAACATGCTATTTAATGCATCTTAAATAAAATAAAATTAATCTTTAAAAGATTTTTAATTCAAATTTGCTTGCCATTATACATTTTATTAGGGAATTGAAAAAGCTCAAATTATGGAAGATAACCCATATTCAAGCAAAAATTCTTTACAAACAGCATGGTCATTAATAGGCAAAATTTAGAAATTTGTATTAGGTTTTCTGAAAAATCACATATTCTTAAGCTCATACTTCTCATTTCTGTTAATATATAACATAAGTCATATTATTGCAAGCATCTTCAAGGAACTCACCAAAGTGATTTTGCTTACCATATTTTGTCCCATATAAAATATAATTTTGTGAGTAATAATTTTTCGGTAATGTCGAATTTTGCTTTAATTGTATTTGTGTTTGGCCTAACAGAAATTAACCTTGTAATTAATGTGTAATAATACATGCCATAAAGTTTTCTGTTAGCCTACCATTTATTATTGTTACACTAAATATGTTATTATATTAATGATAAATCTAAATATAGCACATGACTGCATTTCAACCCTGATTCATTGACCTTTCAACTGAAGACAGTTGTGCTGTCTCATTTAAGATGACAATTATAGGACCTTAAAGTACTGAGGGCGATCTGTTTTATTTTCCTGGGGGTGGGGAAGTGGTGGGCAAAGCACAGTACAGCAGCATCAGCTTACAGTGTTTAGCAGTAGCTCAGCTTTTTCAAAGCCTCTTTTTTCAAGAGATGCTAAAAGGGTGTTCAAAAAAGATGAAAGCTACATGATTAAAATGAAGCATGCCATAATGTTTAACTGGCAGTTTATGCTACATAGTCTATATACTCTGGTCTAATCATCTCGTATTGTGTCTGACTAGTTTATAGTGGTTGAAAGTTTCTTGGCCAGAAAGGACCTTGTAAAATTAGTTCTTATTAGAAAAAGTATGGATGGCTGCAAAATTTGGAGACAGGCTGATTTTAGTCCTGTCAAATGACATAAATAAATAATCAGCATGACAGTTGAGGTCTAATTTGGAGAAAAAAAATCAAGTGGTGTTTGTCTTTAGAAATTCCTAATGGATAGGATTCCCATCAAAGTAGCATTTCATTTCTTTGTATAGATGTGGCCTTAAATCCATGTTTTAAGAAAATCTAATATCTATATGTGTGTATGTTTAAGAATTTATGTGTAATATATGACAGATAAAATGACAAAATATAATATATTGGGATATTTAAATTAAGAGTATCCAGGATGTCAGTGTGTAAAATTTGAAGTGATAGAACCATATGAGGCAGAGACAACAAATTTAACCATTTTCTTTCCATCTGATGGTTGGACTGTTTTGGTTTCGGCATTTTTAGTTTTTTATTCCTATTGGTGATACCTGTAGTTTCCATTTCTTGAATAAGGAAACATATAGTTGTTTTATTCATAGCCTATTACACAGAATAAAGAGCTTATATCAGAATAGTTTTTGGTTTTTATGTATAAGATTTGTTCAGTTTCTTCTTAAGTATCAGTGTTTTTTCCTGGCTGGGCGTGGTGGCTCACGCCTGTTATCCCAGCACTTTGGGAGGCTGAGGCAGGTGGATCACCTGAGGTCAGGAGTTTGAGACCAGCCTGACCAACATGATGAAACCCTGTCTCTACTAAAAATACAAAAATTAGCCGGGTGTGGTGGTGGGCACCTGTGATCCCAACTACTCGTGAGGCTGAAGCAGAAGAATAGATTGAACCCAGGAGGCGGAGGTTGCAGTGAGCTGAGATCGTGCCATTGCACTCCAGCCTGGGTGACAGAGCGAGACTCCATCTCAAAAAGAAAGTAAATAAAATAAAATAATTTTTAAAATTCCTTTAATTTTGTATAACCATTGTATATTTTGTTAATTTATTAGTTATTAACAATGCCCGCTACCACTTGAGTATTATTTATAGGTTAAATGGTAAAACATGAAAGTACCCAAATACATTGTTACGGTGAAAATGATGAGAAAGATGAGAGTTTTCTGAAAGTTCTAAATTTTTCATCCTAAACCACAACCTTGCCTGATCAGCTCTGTAAAATTCTACTTTGACATGCTAATGGGTTATTTCCACAGGTACAGTTTTCCTAGACATGATTCCTTATATCAATTATCTGAATAATCTTTAAACTGTTCGTTCAAGGTGCTTGTGAAAGAAATCTAACAATAATTAGAGCAAAGAAGGAACAGTTTTATTCTTGTGATCTTATGTAAAAATTATTGTGTCTTCTAGTGAAAGAGCCACACCATACCACTGTCACCTCTGACCTTATACTAAAACAAAACAAAGAACAAACAAATATACAGATGTTCCAAGATGTTTTATTTCTTGGTTGCTTTGATCTCACTTTTCATGTGTAGTATGTAATATATAGTTGAACTGTGCCAAACTTCTGCTTGAACAGGGAAAATTTTCTTTGACCTGTAAATTGCATGCATGTGTTACGTCCAATTAATCTTTATAAGCTAGTGAAAGGGAATGTAGTGGCTTTTATAGTTTGACAGTTTTAAAAACAAATTGTCTTCAACTAGATCAACTTCTGAAATTGGGGAAGCCACCCGCCATCTCAAAACTATACATTTTAGTGGCACCTGCTGAGTTTCAGGTGTTTATAACTTGGCCATAAAAATTCTTTCCAGCCTGAAATCTAAAGTCTCAACCCAGCAAGAATTTTAAAACAAAATTTGCCTAATGTTATTTCTTTTTTGTTCTGTAAGAGGGGAGGAAAAGGGATGGGGGAGAGAAGTGGGGATGGCAGAGTGGGGAGATCTCGGTATAAATGGGAAGGGCTGGTTCCTCACAGGCTTATTGGGTGAAAGTGTGTTTGATTAGGAAATGCAGTGATACCTATACTTTTAGGCTGTCATCTGGCAGGTGTTGATTGGCTACGCTGATCTCTGTAGCTTCTTGTCTTGGGTTCTGTCTATGTTGCTCTGCATCTTGTATTGGTTTGAGGAAGATTCCATGTAGCACAGTTAGGTCCATAAAAGGTAAGAAATAATTTTGGAGAGATTAGAAGGGTTCATTGAAAGCACTTGTCATTAGTTTAATTTTGGCCACTTCAGAATCATTCTAAGTAAAGTTCTCTTAAGCATAGTTTATCTTTGAAGTCCTTTTTAAAATTGCAGTCGTCGTTTCTGGTTTGTTACTATCTTGTACGCCATTCCATACCTCATCACGATGCCCTGGGAGACAAGATTTTCCTATTTCCTCTCTTCTTTGGTCTAATCCCCAACCCTTTTCCTCACTTTCAGTGTCTTCTACATGGCCTTACAGAAATGTTGGGTCTAACATATCGCAAATAAATTATTTTTAAGGGAGGGAAATTCATGGAGAAGCAAAGGGGTTGTAGGACGGGGGAAAAACAGTTTGGAGAAAGAGCTTGTGGAAGCCCTGTGTGTTTTGAGGTGATCATACGCTGTGAATTGCCCAGGAACAGTTCTTCAAATACAATTGCTTGTTGAACTGCCCAGGAATATGGGAGACAAGGGTGTTAGAGGCAAAGCTGCTTGAGCCTACCAGTGTAAAGCTATAAATGTGCTCATACATCAGTGGTCACAGAATGTGTGTGGCCCTGTTTTCAGTTCACCTTTGCATCTGTTCCTAGAGCAATGTCTCAGATACCTGCAAGCAATTATGCCATTTGAATAGGTTACCTGGTGTGAAGCTCCTCTGGCCCAGCCTTTCCACATGGCAACCTGCTGGTTTTTATTTCTCCACTCTGCAGCAGGTCAGCTTTAACATCTCAAGGGTGGTTTTGCAGAGTGAATTTTAACTTGATAAGCATGTGTGTTTTTCATAAAGTGTTTGCACTTATGTATTAACATGATTATTTTATAAATTGACCTGACATTTCCATTGTTTCCTCCTTGTATTATCTTGCTTTGGCACATGCTTTAATAGTTTTTATAAAGTTTATTGCCCCCTGCTGCTCACTATCTTTGTATGCCGTGTGTTGTTCTTTGTATCCAGCTGGGGTGCAGTTTAATGAATTATTTTTCAATGAGAATGATATGATTTGTACTGCCTGCCCACAGAGATAGTGATTTTAATACAGTATTTGTTTACTCACTACCCTCTCCCGTTTTTTAGCCCATATATGTCATTATTACTACTATCTGAGTGTCACAAGGCATTGGCTGTCCAAGCTCAATGCCATGCGTGTAATGTCTCTTTTATTGCATGTTTAATTCTTTATCTCTTCTAATCTTCTCCCTGGATTTCTATCTTCAATTCCATTTCAGACAGTTCTGCTTTTATGCCAACATCTGTACATTTGCTTTGCATTGGAATTCTACAAATAACATCTTTACTGCTGGTGGTCTCTTGCTCAGTAATTGAATCCACACATCCCTAGGATGTGTTTTGTGGGGTGATTTAGCACCTTCAGGTCTTTGTCAAACTGGGGCTTATTTGCAACTCTTTTGAAATGAGTCAGGGTTTGTTTTGTGGGCACTTTAACTGCCTCCTGCTTTCTTTTTTTCTCATCGTCCCCAACTTTACATCGTAATTGTTTTCTCTTAATCTGCTTGAATTGTAGAGATTCACATTTCTATTTCCAGAAATGTAGTTAATATTTAGGTGCCACTTCTGCTACTATATCCAATTCCTTTCCATTTAATCTTTTTTTCCCCTGTATGATTTTTATACATACATCACCATCACTCTCTTTTCTGCCTGGCCCCCTACCATTCCACGTTCCCCAGTGTTAGGCTTCAGTAAAATAATGTCGGCATTCATGACAAGGACTATCTGAAACCTGGAATGCTTCTGGAACATTCTTCTGAGTCAGTTCCTTAAATATTTAAAATGTTCCAATAATTAGAGGGACATCTTGATATTTGCTATGCAAGGTATTGTTTGTGGTTTGAAAACAAAATCTACCAGGTATGTCAGTTAAAATATATTTGACTACAGATAACAGAATATGTAACATACAATTGTATAAGCAATACCATGATGGAATTATCCATGTAGAAGTTTGTAGGTAGGCAGCCCTAGGCAGTGCAGCAGCTCAACAAGGTAAGCCAGGTCCTAGGTCTGCTCTGGCGTCCTCAGTGCATTGCCTTTTCCACTCAAAACTTGTCGCCTCTTGCAAATATTTTTGGTAGCACCAAGTGTCAGATCCTTACCCAACAGCTTTTAAGGAAATGTGAAGAAGTGTGAAGTATTCCCTGAAAGTTGCACAGGAGAGTTCCCTTTACGTGTTATTAGGCAGAACTGGGTCATATTCCCATAATTAGAGTGATACAAATATGGGATGAAATTAGCATGAGTGGCTTAAAACTGATTATTATTGATTTCCCAGCAATGGGCACGTTACCTACCCAACAAAATGGTGATTTTCTTTGCAAAGGAGCGAGGACAGAACAACATACTTGGTTTCTTTTGGATAGACAACATATTTACATAACCAGGGATTGGAAGATGTTGAATTTAAAAATGACAAATTAAGTTTCATGTGTAAAGATTATCTGTATTCTTATAGAATACGTTCTATTTGCAATTAGTTATCTCACTGTGAGCAAAATTTCTCTTTCAACCCAGTGACATCCATATTTTGACATTTTCAGCATATATAACTGCTGTGCCATAATCAGTGCTGTGTTTCTAGTTGAATTTCATTTGCTGTAATCCCAGTCCAAAAGCCTGTAATCTCCATGAAGGCAGGAACCATACCCCTTTTTATTCCTAATCATTTCCGTAGTGCCAACTAAGTCTCTGATCATAGTTGTTGAACAATATGCACTGTGTAAGTGAACCTCAGGCTTATGGAATGACATTCTACACCTTCATTTTTAACTCTATTACTTGTTCATAAAATAAAATACTGTGTACTACAGCTGAAATTTAACATTTGAATCAAATAATAAAGCAGTTTTGTCAGTTTATCTCTCTATCATTGAAAAATTTAATTGCATGTAGTTTCCTCACATGCCTTTCATAAGTCAGTAGGTAACTCCATCCCACTCCCTTGGAACTGCTGTAAGACCAGACCATTTCAGTTAATGCCATGATGCAAAACCAGAAGGAGAGAAGGAAGTTACAGGCATCATGCTGTTGGTGTGTGCGGCTCTGTGGAGTCAAATGTCACCCTGCCTCCCACCCCTCCTGGATATGCAACTGGAAAGGGCAAGTACAAGAATAGTGAAGGGCAAGGGTCATCAGTGAAGGGAGTGGAAGGAAATTGCTTGCAAGCTCCCGTCTACTACCTCCTTTTTATTCCTTCTCACTTGGTCAAGTGGTTAAGGGAATTGTTAACAAGGATGGATGTGGCAAAGGAGTGTGTTCTAGAATATTTCCATTTTTCCAAAAGCAACACAGGAATAACTAATTTACTCTAAAAGTAAAATACGTCAAACTAAAATACACGTAAACCTCACTTGAACCTGTGCAAACCTCTCTTCTAAACTAAGCTTTTATATAATGAAACTCGCCCTAAAAGAACCAAATGTGAGAAGCAAGAGGATGAAAATCTGGTTTCAAGGGCCCAAACATCAAATTGCCATTTGTGCTGATTTTCAGATGTGTTTTAAAAATAAATGTAGAATGTTCAGGTCATAGATATTATGGAATCTTTTTATTGTAATCCTAGACAAAACTTTATTATGCCACTAAGAAGTCAGGAGTCTTCAGTGAAAATTGTAGTTGACAGGAAAATAAAGTCAATTGCACTGAAAGTTAAGAGGTATGCTAGGTCAAGAGATCCTTATATGTATCTTTTACTTTAGAGTGCATTTATAGCTCATGGAAGGAAGTAGATTGATATTCTTGAAGTTAACTTCCTTTTCTTGTGTTCACAAAATTCAGGTTAGCCAGGTGGAAGGATACAGAATTAAACTTTTATGACTCTGCCTGGAGCGCATGAGCTGGTATAACTAGCCTAAGGATAAATGTGCAGTTCAAGAGACAAGCTGCCCTCTGCCGAGACCACAAATTTTTCTCCATTGTTTTTCACATATCAGCTAAGTACTAACATAAAAGTATCTCGAATGATACTGGTTCTGGGAATTTCATTTCATTCTTCACTAGCCACTCTTAGTTGCCTGAAATTGATCATTATTATCATCAAATATCTATGGAAAGACTATGGGACACATAGAAATGTTGATTCAGGGCCGGGCGTGGTGGCTTACCCCTGTCATCCCAGCACTTTGGGAGGTCGAGGGAGGCGGATCACAAAGTCAGGAGTTCGAGACCAGCCTGGCCAATATGGTGAAACCCGGTCTCTATTAAAAATACAAAAAAAAAAATTAGCTGGGCATGGTGGCACGTGCCTGTAATCCCAGCTACTCAGGAGGCTGAGGCAGGAGAATTGCTTGAACCCGGGAGGCAGAGGTTGCAGTGAGCTGAAATCACGCCACTGTGCTGCAGCCTAGGTGACAGAAGAGACTCCATCTCAAAAAAAAAAAAAAAAAAAAAAAAAAGAAATGTTGATTCTGGTGGCGCAGTGGCTCCTGCATATAATCTCAGCACTTTGGGAGGCTGAGGTGGGGGCATTCTTTTGAGCTCAAGTTCCAGACCAGCCTGGGCAACAGAGTGGGACCCTGGTCTCTACAGAAAACAGAAAAATTAACCAGGCATGGTGTCTCATGCCTATAGTCCCAGCTACTTGGGAGGTGAGGTAGGAGAATCACTTGAACCCAGGAGGTTGAGGCTGCTGTGAGCTTTGATTGTGCTACTGCACTCTAGCCTGGGTGACACAGTGAGACCCTGTCCCCCACCCCCCAAAAAAGGAAATGTTAATTTCAAATTCGGATAATTTCAACTGTGATCTTTGCCCTCAAGAAAATTGGGATGTATTAGTTAGTTTTATAAACACAAATGTTTAGCTTTCAGTTTATAAAGCCATGAGAAAAAAAAAAGTATTAAGCGGAGCTTGAGTTCCTAGGTGAGTCCGCAAAGCCTGTATACCCATCATGGAACCCAGGGATAAAATGGAGAATCCTTTCATGTATTACAGTTCCTGGGAACGGGATGCCTTATGGTCCTGAGGGAGGAGGAAATGTCATTACCTCATCTGGGCACTAACATGGTAGGAAGGCGGGAAGCATTTCAAAATAGGTCAGTATTTTCCCAAATACCTTCCATCAGTGTTGCTGATGCCTCCTTACACCTGCCAATAAGTTCCTCCAGGCCACAAGTACCCAGTTATCCTAAGGTTACTCCATGTCCACCATCCTAAGTCTGCCACTGGGATAAGGGAGATAAAATAACCTTTACCTTGAAAGAGTTCCATGCTCAAAAATGCTCTTTTCCTCCACATTATCAAATTTCAGTTCTCTTAGTACAGCTCAGTTCCTCTAGGGATTAAGAGAAAAGCCAACTGGTGGCATCAGTTCATGCTGCTGTTGTGGTTTATTAACAATCTTTTTACCTACTCAGAAGATTCACTTTCTAAACAAGTATGTTTGCTAAGTCAGACCAATTTCTAATGGGGTTATTTGTATAATATTAGACACTGTATCAAAAGGTAAGGAAAATAACTCACAACATTTATTAAATGCTTTTAGAAAGACCACTCATAAATAGCTATTGGCACTGTGGATTGTAAATAAGAATAGTCATCACAAATTAAAATGTGGGCACACACACAAGAAAATTATTAACAAAATATAAAATGGCTGCTAGAACAGTGTGGAATATGTTATAAGAGCTTAAAGCAGACTAAGATGCTTTCCCAACTATTCCTTGCCGGAGGGCATCATATGTGTGGCTGCTGAATGAGGAATGACAGGATTTGTATAAACTGAGTTGAGGGTGACAGGTAGTTGGAGCCAAGAGAATAGTACAGTCCTTCGTTGGTATCCATGGGGAATTGGTTCCAGAATCTCCCCCACAGATAACAAAATCCTTGGATGCTCAAGTTCTTCATATAAAATGGTGTAGTATTTGCATATAACCTAGGTACATCCTCCCATACATCATCTTTAAATCATCTCCAGATTACTTATAACACCCAATACAATATAAATTACATGTAAATAGTTGTTACATTGTATTGTTCAGGGAACAACAACAAAGAAAAGTCTGTACATCTTTAGTGCAGACACAACCATCCTTTTTTTTTTTTTCCCAAATATTTTCAATCTGTGGTTGGTTGGATCTGCAGATACAGGATCAGCCAATGCGGAGGGCTGACTCTGTAAGTAAAAGCACCAGAAAGTGAGTAAGGAGGAGCCTGTCTTCCAGGAAGGTCCCTGTTTCTCAAGAGTTCTTTTCCTGTAGGGGGAGAGAGGATTGGACATCAAGACAGGAATGTGTCGAGTATGCTCACATTTTGTATCCTTGAATTCACCTAACAACCCTATGAACAAGCATTTTAGAGAGGAGGAAATCAAGACTCAGCAAGACTCCATAACTTGCCTAATATCCCATAGTTGCCAAATAGCAAAGCCATGGTTGAAATCTCAGCCTGTCTGATTCCAGAACCCGAACTCTTCTTGTCATCCAGCTGCTCTCTCCCTTCCCACCATGAGGACCCCTCTGACCCAGCAAAACTGAGGGTGCAGAGGCAGGGAGGATGGAGCCTTCTTAAGCGTAGGTAATTTGTCAATTGAATATTGCATGTGGATAAACATCTTTAAACCCTATGTAGATAGGGAAGACTCTTGATATTACTGAAAAGTAATATCGACTTAGCAAACCTTCTGGAGAGAGGGCTCGTCGTGGAACCCCTGATTTGGAAATTATTAGAACAAGTGAGTGATTTGTAAACCATCTTTTAGACCAGTCAGAAACAGAGTGAGTTGTCCAAGACAAGATTGTTTATTTTTTGAAAATGTATCCAGTTTTGTCTGTTTTTTAAAGACGTTCTCGGTAGAATGCAGCGGAATTCTACTGCAAAAGCTCCTTTGTTCACATAGTAGTTCCAGTGTTTCCGGCCGTTTCTAGAGCCCAGGAGCCATGCCAAGGCCTGGAGCTCCCTTTCATGTCTGTGCAGTTACACAGAGAAGCTTCCTCTTCTATGGGTCTGTAATAGTTGATTTACTTGTCATTAGGGATGTGGCATGTTTCCTGTTTTTGGAAGAGGTGTTTAGGGTTAGAATTTTGTTGAGGGAGAGGGACTTAGTTTGGTGTCACTAAAATGCCTCCATTTGGAGTTAGGTCCCGGCTCCCTCCTGTCATTTCCTGCTTGAGTTTTCACTTTTGCCCTTGCCAGGGTCCTCTCATTGCCCATGAGCCCTTCCAACCACAAGTGGGTATCCATCAGAAACTGTGGTTCCATCAGAAAGGAACCACAGTACCTCCATTCCCCCATGAGTACAAAAGCTCATGGGGGAATTCTGTCGAGGATGGAGGTCAGAAGCATGTTTCTAAGAAAATGAAATGTGAGGATTAACTATGGCTTTTCTTTATTTAGGCTAACCATGTCTATAATGTTGTAATTAGGACGAATTCTCCGCACTTGAATGTGTTGGTAGGAGTTTTATAGTTAAAAATATAATCTAAATGTTTTTCTTAGCCTATTTATATTGTTAAAAAACAGTTTCATCCAGAAATTGAAATAGAGGGGTAGGGCCCTGAATCCAAACAAGGTTACTAAGAGACATTCTCATCAAATTCTTTCCATGATAGAATTATTTCAGTTGCTTATGAAAGCTGAATATGTGTAATCATCTTTCCAGACCTGATTGACCATATTTTATTTAACAAATTAACTAGCTGATGGACCAACCCTCAAACAACCATGATTGTTATTAACTAGTGAGGTTTTTGCTGATCTCTGGATGTCTCTCATACTCAGATTCTAAGAAGTGATTTTTCATCATTAAAGAGATTTGCAGTATCATTATAGTTGTTTCTGCTCATCAACTTTTTGATTTTTTTGGCTTGTTTGAAAACTATTCTGACTGGCTACTTTGTTCCTTTTTTGTCATTTGACAGTCCACTTTGTTAGTTAGGAAACCAAATCATTTTGTACGTTACGAGTAACTTGCTATTAGACTCCTTTTTGTTGGAAATGAATTTGTCCTTTTCCCGTCCTGATGGGAATATGAGCTTCCTGTGTTGGATCCCTGCTCAAAGGGAGCGAGGATGCTAGTGGCATGACTGGAGGGAGTACCTTTATATCCTTTTGTACAGTCTCTGGGTGGAATTGTTGAAGGACAGGAAATTCTTCTCTAGCAGGAGAAAGGCGTTTCCCACTTTGGTACAGAAATCTCACACTCCACGTCCTTTGGCACATCACTGACTGCTGGAGAGCATGAAGCCAGTGTTTACTGCTGGTTCTTGGGTGTTAAACAGCCCTCCACTGCTTTTATTGTACCATTAATTGCACTTAATGCAGCTGCATTTCTCGTACGCTTGGCTAGGCTCTGAAAATTAAGTAGAGGGTACTTTGTTATAAAATTCACTGTAATGAGCTCTGGTGGGACAGGGTCTGTTAAGTTTGAAATTACCTCGGGCCATTTCTAAAGGACTTCTTAAAATATTTCACATCTATAAAAGTTTGTAACTAGATAAATAGCCATGGAGAGTGTAAGACCAGGCAGAGGGAAATCCACATTTCTCCTCAGTGCATCTTTGATAAAATATGGATGTTTAGAATATTTAAGAGGCATGTTTGTTTTCTGCATTCTCCTCTGCCTTCCAC
>NW_012106430.1:1170365-1174672 GCF_000951045.1 Mandrillus leucophaeus | reverse complement strand
TTGAGCATGAGGTAATTAGAGCCCTCCAAGCTTGAAATTCATGAACCTTATTCCCCCTTTAATAGACTCTATACAAGCTTGCCAAACTCAGTGTCCCACTGCACTCCAGCCTGGGTGACAGAGCAAGACCTTGTCTCAAAAAAAAGTCAAAAAAAAAAAAAAAAAAAATCAAAATCAGTTTTTCTTTATTTTCAACTCTTACATGTATAAACACGGAAGATTGCCTCGTGTTATAACTGAGGGTCAGCCAGCAGTCTGTTGTGCCCTTTGGAAATATACACTAGTCAATAATCAAATACCCGCAGCCGTGCAGCACCACACCTGCTGCCCAGATGGAGTCGACGACAAACATGACATGACCGATGAGGACTGGGGAACAGAGGGGTAAAATGCTGCAGTCTATTTGGTTTCTTCTACTCTGTATCCTCCTTAGAAAAAAAAAAATGGAAGCTAACTTTAGGCTGCTACCATTTTTGTAGTAGGAGTGCTTGGGTGTATGCGTCTCTGCATTAAGCAGTCATAATTTAACTAAGCTTCCGAATGCCTACCATGTATATATGTATGTACACATAAGTATAAGAAAGCAACCATGCCATACCACTTCTTTTTGTGTACTCTCACAAAAGATTATTACACTCAAGATCCATAATATACAATCAATATTCAGCTATAGTCTTGAGGATTTTCATATATGCCAAGATACTCCATCTCTAATAAATGTTGCTATTATTCCAGTTTTGAAGAAGGGCTTGACATGTGATTTACTCTATAAAATCTGCAGTTTATGCATGTTCTTACTCATAAGTGGGAGTTGAACAATGAGAACACATGGACCCAGGGAGGGGAACATCACACACCGGGGCCTGGCTGTGGGTGGGGGGCTGGGAGAGGGATAGCATTAGGAGAAATACCTAATGTAGATGACGGGCTGATGGGTGCAGCAAACCACCATGGCACGTGTATACCTACGTAACAAACCTGCATGTTTTGCACATGTATCCCAGAATTTAAAATATTAAAAAAATCTGCGATTTAAAAAAATTTACAAATAGCTCCGAGAATACACATGTTTGAGGAAGGGGAAAGGAGCTAATGTTTAGCAAATACCCCCTTATGGGTAGGATATTGTCCTAGGCACTTTACATACACTATCTCATTTAATTCTCAAACAGCATGCTAAATAAAGCAGGTAGCGATATGTTCACCTTTCTGGTAACCACATTTCTCTGAGATTTTTCTAACTGGCCCAAGGCGGCACAACCTAGAAAGTGACAGAAAAGTTATATATACCACTTTGGTGACTTTCGTTAATCTTGCTCATCAAAAGCATCTTGTCAGCACTCATTTTTGTTTTGCTACAGAGAGATTAAAAATTCAGATTGAATTAAAATTTATTGTTTTATCACTATTTGCTAGGTGTGTGCTAGAAAACTGTCACACATTTAACCCTCGCCACAACTCTTTGGACTGGTATTATTATCTCACTCTACAGATGAGGAAACTTAAGATCTGGATGTCAGATGTCTTATCCAAGTTCACGAACTAGTAAATGCCAGGGCTGTTATTTAGAAATAAAGGTTTCTGACTCCCAACAATTGTCTCCCACTTTTTGACCCCCAGCAAGTGTCATACTAAACTACAGCTGTCTTCCCATCTTTTTAAGTGTTTCTGAATACTTTCTGAATAAACATTGCAGGATCCTTTGATGGATATTGTAGAGGACAGAGCTAGACATATGTTGATACTAACAGTGGAAGAAATTCTTTCCAACAAAATCAAAACCAGTATAAGAGGGGAATAAACTTGCAACAATATGTAGAGCTTACTTCATCTCAACTTTGGGTAAAAATTTGAAGAAAATAATGACTTAACAGCAATGATGCAAGTGAATAAAAGTAAGTTAGTTCAAGAAAATGAAAGTGACTGTATAGGTCTTATCAGAACCTGAAAACCTCAAAGCAGACTGTCTCAGAGAGGAACAGAAATGAGAGGAGAGCTAAGGGGAGCAAGTTGAGGTGAGCATTTAGTATTTTCTTCTGAGTACTGAGGATGAAGTTTGTATAAACATTTTTGAAATTCCAGAAAAAAATCTCCTTCTCACTTGCCAGATAGAAAGTTCAACCTCAGTGATGATGAGGCAATGGCTTCTGTAAAAAAAAATTATTGGGAAACAAGGCCTTTTTGTCTGCCACATATAGGAATCTTGGCTTTCTCTTTATTGGCATAATCAAAATTCATTAAATAATGCATTTTAGTTTTCTTTGATGATTTAATATTCTTTTAGCTCACACCTGTGTATATTAATAATCACTTGCAATACTTGCCTGTGGGTATTTGACAGATCTTGGCTGCAAGGAAGAAATACTTGTTGCTTTTGCGATCCAGGAGTTGTAGGGACTCCAAAAGCAATTCCAAGTAACTCCTTTATTAATGACTTTTGGAGAACTTTTGCCATGGCAAGAGATACAAAGACAGAAAATTTGGAGCCAATCAGACCAGGAAAGAACATTTTTATTGATGAGTGAAGTGATGGATAATATTGGTAGCATGAAGTAAGGAGGAGGCCTCAAAACAGCATCATCCCGAAGTGGGGTCTTCCATTTTTTGCAGCATATTGGTATCTTTGTAAATCTCTATATATGACGTTTCATGTCTTTGTGAACCTGGTAGGAAAGTCACTCTAGAGACTGGAGTCCTTGCAAAGGACTTCCTATTTACACAGTGGAGAAAACCATGGTGAGACAGCTCTGATATAGCCTGTAGGACTAGCAGAATGGAGACTCATTAACATTGGGCAAGAAGGGACAGAGGTTTTGGGGGAACAGTGATGGCTTGGGTTTAGATATATTCAGGCAGCTTTCCCTATCCAAGTCTAGCTCTGAATGTGTATTATAGATCATTATGTTGTTTAAACATCATCTGGAGGAGCTGGAGGCTGAGATCCCCATTGTGGGGGCTGGGCACCACACCATGGTACATTAAGTTTGTAGAATCAAGTTATAGTGAAATATTGAAAAAAATAGTGTGTTGCTGATTTCTCAGCTTTATCTAAACTCCTGGTAATTTTGTAGCTTTTTAAAAAAGTTTTCCCTCTCTGTCTCATGGCTTTTGCTTGCTGCTGCTTCTCAGGGTATAAATATCAAAAGTCATTTTAAAAAAATCCCTTAACCTTGGGTATGTTCCCATTACTCTCCCTTCTTAGGAGAGTAATCCCTTACTCTCCTTTCTTTCCCTTCCAGATTTTCAGAAATGTTGACCTCTCATTTGCTGCTCAACTGACTGCAGCGCCCCTGCCCAAGATCTTCAGGTTTCTCCCATGACATTTGACAGAGTCCATGAGTCTCTCCTTAAAATGTCCTCTGTTCTTTCTAGGACACCGCTGCCTCTTTATCCACCCTCTCCTCTGGCTGGCTGCACTCAGGCTTTTGCTGGTTCCCCGCTTCTGCTTCTTTATAAATGCAGATGTTCTCCGGGCCCACTCCTATTTTGTCCTCCCATGGCTTCTAATCCCACCTGTGTGCTCATGATGTGCAGCCAAATCCTCGTCTCTGCCAAAAACTCAATTCTGCGCCTCAGGCCCTTTAGGCATCACGATGGGCTTGTCCTAAAGACACCTCCCTTCAACTTCCCATCTTCTTCTTAACACCCTCCTGCCTTCCTCAATGTCCTATCACAGGGAGGGAAGAAACCATTATGCTGTGTGCCAACTCAGACCCTTGGAATTCGTACTGCACTCTCGCTTTTCCCTTCGGAGTTAATCACAAAGCGCTCTTAATCCTACCCCCTAAATACCTTTAGAATTGAACCCCTCTCTACAGTCTTACTAACTTAGTTACTAGGGTCAACACGTCATCATTTATTAGCTAGACCGTGCAATAGCCACGTTTTCAGCTTTCCTCCAAACACAGTTCCACCCTCTGCACCACGCCTCGGGTAATACAACACACACACACATGCTTGTGTCCCTCTGTGCTCTAACTTTTCAGATGAATGCTGAATGCCATGTGTGAACTGAGAACTCCTTTGCAGTGTTGAGAGGGCCATTTGTGACTGGGCCCAACCTGTCTTCTCTATGCGTGAATCTCCCGTGTCTTGCTCAGCAGTTCGTGCCATTGCATGTGTTCTCTCTACCCAAATGCTCCCCTCATCCCCACCAGTCCATGGCTTGTTTGCCTGGAAAACTAATACTCATGTCTAGCCCAGATGCTTTCTTTTCTCTTACATCTTTGAATTTCACTGGAGTTAGATGCTCCTTTTCCTGCAGTCCTCCAAGTAAAGAGTTACTTTTTTTTTTTTTTTTTTTTTTT
>NW_012106430.1:1168366-1169271 GCF_000951045.1 Mandrillus leucophaeus | reverse complement strand
ATCCACATTTCTCCTCAGTGCATCTTTGATAAAATATGGATGTTTAGAATATTTAAGAGGCATGTTTGTTTTCTGCATTCTCCTCTGCCTTCCACGTTTGCTAAATTTCAACTTTCAGGCTGGCAGTATGTGCGTTCAGGTTTGGCTGTTTCACACCATGGTTTATACATACAGACTGCCCCCCTACCTGTTTTTCTTCCTTTTGAATCTAAATCATACATTAAACTAGAATAAAAAATAGGACCCCCCTCTGTGTGTACATAAATTGGTTCAAGAAGGGATCACACCTCTAAGAACAAACGCACTGAAGAGACAGCTATAACTATTAGCCAATTAGTTTAATGTTACAACTACTAGCCGGCGCCTGAAACAGATTCGTGATACCTGACTAATAGATGCTTAAAATGACTTTAATTCCCCCAGTATTCTTAGCCTATATGACTGACTGCTGTAATGCTTTGCGGCTAATAAAATTTCAGATTGACTAATTTACTGGGTAGCTTTACCAAAACATCCAAGTAATCCGTACGTACTCATTAGAGACAGGTCCGGAACACTTTCCCTTAGGACTGATTTGAAAAACCTCACTGGGATCAGCCTCACTGAGCTTTAGATGCACTGGCACAAATCAGGTGGAGGATCTTCTATGGTTTTACTGCAGCAATTTATCTGAGTTTTGTAGTTAAAGTTTGAGCATGAGGTAATTAGAGCCCTCCAAGCTTGAAATTCATGAACCTTATTCCCCCTTTAATAGACTCTATACAAGCTTGCCAAACTCAGTGTCTGACTGATATATATATGGAGGCTTTGTTAAAAGCCTCTGGTCAAAAAAAAAAAAAAAAAAAAAAAATAAAAGATCATGATCAGTATGTCTTTATTTTCAACTCTTACATGTATAAACACGG
>NW_012106430.1:1101112-1168196 GCF_000951045.1 Mandrillus leucophaeus | reverse complement strand
ATTTTTGTAGATGGGGTTTCACCATGTTGGCCAGGATGGTCTCGACCCCTTGACCTCATGATCTGCCTGCCTCGGCCTCTCAAAGTGCTGAGATTCCAGGCGTGAGCCACTGCACCCAGCCAACCATTACTTTTTTACAGTTTGTATTTCTCTCTCCTGAGTCTCTAAGTTCCTTGAGGGTACTGGTTCCCTGTCATTTCGTGAACCTGAGTTTTTCTCATCTCAGGGCCTTTATATTTTCTCTTCCCTTCACCTGGACATCATGTCCCTCTATTCCTATTATGTCCTTGGAGAGGCTTTCCTTGATCTTCCATGGAATACAGAAATCTCTGTCCCTTCTTTTCCCTTCCCCTTTTAAAACTGTTCCTTCATACTGCTGCTTAGATGGAGATGTGCATGTGTTGTTGCTGTTATTGTTGTCGTCTGGCTCCCCACTAGAATGCCAGGCCCATTTGTCTGTCTCCTTTGTTCACTCTTTGGTGGTCCATGGCCTAGCACTTAGTAGGCCCTCAATGGATCTTTAGATGAATGGTTGAATTATATCCTTTTCAACTAACAGTGCCTGGCACTGAGTAAGCACTCAGTAAAGTTTTATTAAAATAGGAAATACAGAGTATACATTGAACCATGGTTAAATAAGTTCCTATTGCCTGAACTTGCCACACTGAAGAGACCGTTGGCTTCCTGGAAAAGAGAAGCAAGACAGCTGGAAAACAAATAAAAATGACTGGCTAGTGGCAAAGTCCGTTCTCATCAGAATTCTAGTTCAGTTATTCAGTTCAAATTTTTGGCAAGTGATGCAGATTCTTTTTCAGAAAATGTTGATTGATTGCACAGTTGTACCCACTTCATTTGCAAACCTTCATTATCTCTTTTTCCTTTCCTCCCTCTGTCTGCATTTAGAAGGGGAGGAGCAGTATATAATTCCACAAGGCAGTTTTTGTGAATAAACCAACTAACTGGCTGCTGCTTTCAGTCCCACAGTCTCCTCACAGAATACAAGTATCTGACTTAGTTGTGCATTCTTTCTTGACTGGATCTCCTTGCATTCATTCATTTGAGTATTCATTTGATTACTTACTCATTCACTCAGTGAATCAGTTGTTCAGTCCCACTGATGACACAGGGCATCTGTGGGTGCTTAGCTCTTGTCTAAAGCAAGAGTTCTTGACTTGGGGTCTATGGCTGTGTTTCAGAAGCTCTCTGGAATTTTTGTAATTGCATATGCAAAATTTTATGTTTGAATATTATCTTATGAAGAGGGTTTGTTTAAACAGCCCTGTTATTCAAAGAAGGAAACATATTAAGAACCTCTAATAGAGAAAAGCTTGAACTCAGCCTTGAGTCTAAATAACAGGTCTTCAAGTTAAGTGTTTTTTTCTTAATTCATTGTATGGTAGTGATAAGTATGAGAATACTGCTTAGATATGTTCTTGGTTCTAGGTCTGACAGTCTTATAAGCCTGTTTACTAATCTGCACCCTCCAAATTGTGCTCATCTTTCTTACTTATTTTCTAACTTTCCCTGAAGCATAGCCTCTGTAGGTATCCAACAGTCAGGCAGCAAGGGTGATGCAGACCTTGATCAGCTAACATAAGTAAGACCTAGCTCCTGCGTAGTTACCATTGAAAATTGTGTGGGCTTTTGTTTATGTGAAATTAGAGGGAAGATGGCGGGGTTGTAAGAGCTGATTTCAGTTTGCAGTGGTGGTGGCTATGTACATTTATCTCATCAAGTTATGTCTGAGGCATTCAGCATCTTAAAACGAATGCCAATTACTGCTGGAATAGGGCATGAGTGAATCCTTCAACAGAAAATTCAGTGGGCAGTTGCTGACACTCAGTGAATTGCTGGCTCTTTGCCCAAGTGTGTGTGAAATGTTTGCACTGGTTTGAGGCCCTGATTGCAGTTGGCTCGCAGGGTTTGTGGTGACACTATAGATTTGATAGCGCACTGTAGGAAAGGCAGGAGCTAGTGACAACATACAGGGGAAAAAATTTCTAATATTCCTGTTAAAATTGGGATAAAGATAGTTGTTGAGAAAAGTCATCTTTGACCCAGCCTCTGCTTTTCACAACAAAGAGGAGAGAGCTGACATGTGCCGAGCGCCCCTGTGGGCTGGGTACTGTGCTCTAGAGTGTTCGCTCATTCACAAGTATTTATTGTGTGCCTTCTGCGTTCTGGGCCCAATTCTAAATGCTGGGTTTCGGCAAAGCACAAAATGAGTCCTCTGGCTTGGAAAGGTAACATGCTAGTGGGAGAGACAACACTATGCAAATAAGCTGCAGGAGAGCAAATTAAATCAGGGTGGAGCATGTCACATGTTCTCACAACTGCTGTAAGAGGCATTAACCCTTTTGACAGAATGAGAAATTGAGGTCTGTGGAACCTAATTTGTCTAAGACCACCCAGCTAATTAGAGAAAAATGGAGGATTTAAAAATTGGTCTGCCTGACTCCAGAACCCCAATCCTTTCCTGTGTGCACAGTTGTCTCCCCATCATGTGACCCCTCCCATTGAGGTCCTTCTCCCAGCAGAGAGAACAAGCACGTCCTGGAAATGTATCAGATATTCTACAGTAAGTGACTTGAATCACAGAAGTGCCCTTCAGAACACGCTGGCTGGTGACTCGGTTGCCCAGCACGGTGCCAAGCCAGATGCTGTGATACAGGTGTACATGTCAGGGTTTTCATCTAAGCAGTGGTGTTCAGGTGGAGGGGGAGAGAGAATTGTAAAGTTGAGGTTTTTGGACAGTGCCGAATGAACATTGGTTTACCAGTTGTAATTATGCGACTGTTACGCAGTATTGAGCCCCAAGAAGGCACTGTGGAGTGGGGTCCCAGTCCCTCAAGTTTCTAAGAATATGACAGTCCATCATTGTTGCAGCTTAAGAGAAAGCAAGTTGGCGTGGGCAGGATGATGCACCTGTAACATGCATGTGTAGCTATGTTAACATGCTTTTGCCCTTGCCTTCGTGTCTCATCAGTAGATCCCAGGGTCCTGGCCATGATAGTGCACTGTTCATGTAATTTCACTCCATACTTCTGTTCTGGCAGTACCTTACTCTGAGGCCTTCCCTGACTCCACCTTTCCCTACCTCCATCCTGAGTTGAGAGTTGTACTTTTATTGAATATTGTTCATTTGCTTATATGTCAGTGTCCCACTAGACTCTGATCATCTAGAGGGTTAGGAGGTGCCTTTTCATTTTTATATTCCCTGACACAGTGTCCAGCACAGATAGAGGCTCAACAAATAGTTCCCATGGATACTTTTAGCTTTCTTCTGCCAATGTATCTAGAAGTGGAAATAGGAGCCTGGCTTATATCCCTAGCACTTTGATCAATGGGGTTAATACCTTCCGTATTATAAGGCCTCACTACATTTTGGATGAATAAATGTAATTCCATAGCTTGAGACTGTTGAGCTTTGGAAATTGATCGGAGTGACTTTTCAATAGCAGGTGCTGTTATAAGCAGAGTCTTGTGTCCCTTGGGCCAATACCCCACTGCTTCACAGAACTCTTTATGTTGACTCTTCTTTTGGCAGGAAACAAGTTACTGAGCATGATGCCAAGCATTGATGCGGCCCAAAAGCTAAAGAGAGACAGTGAGAGAGAGAGAAAGAGAGAGAGAGAGGATGACTGAATATATGAATGGAGGAACAGGAGAGAGAAGAGGGAGAAGGCAAGAGACCTTGTGTTCTTTCTCCCACAGAAACACAAACTGTTTCCTGCAGAATCAACGTTAGCTCCCTGTTGTATCAGTGGCCTACGAAGGAGTAGAGGGTGAATGGAGCATTAGACTGGAAGTAATAAGGTTGTGCCTGACTTACCTCAGTATTTGTAGCAGATGTTACAAATGTCATAACACGAAGCTTTGGGATCTGACTGAAAACTAAAAAATCGAGATACCAGATGTGGACGTCTTCCTTTTACCAGCAAGTGCAACTGACACTGCACAATTTCAGTGGTAATCTCCACCCCCTTCCTACTGGGTGGAATCATGCCATAACTGTTTGCTTGCTGCTGAGGTCAGAGGAGGTAACAGCAGTAAAGCGGCACTCATTGGAAAGGCTTTTAAGACAGTTTGCAAAATGAAAGTGTAATCATCCTTTCCTCCCTCGAGGGAGTGTACCAAATGTAACCCTCATTAAAAATTTAACTGCTCAAAAAAAAAAAATTAAGTGTATTTGTAGGGAAGATAATTTCTACCAATGAAAAGTCAAGTATTAAACTTTGCGAAGTTAGTGCTGTATTCACATCCCAAATTTGATATGTTCTCTTTGTCCCTCCCTTTGAGAGCCGTTATCACAGAGCTCACGGTGTCTTTCTGTGAACCGTGGGCTTAATTCATGAGAGACACATGGTATCTCTGCCTGACATATGTACAGTAGGTGTTTTGTAGAGGAAAGTGTTCACTGGAAGAAGAAGAATTTAAACAACAACAGAAGCAGTTCAAAGCTAGAACCTGCAGATTGTACTCAGAAAGCAGGGCACCTTCTTACATCAGGAATGTGTTCGGACTTGGAGCCTGGACAGGGATCTGTGCTGCCCTCTCTGCGTGGCCCACTGGCCTCCTCTCACACACAGGTCTGCCTCACCCAGTGGACTGGATCTTTGTCAGCTTCACATCCGGAGTCCCCACAAAGTGCCTGCCTCAGCCTGAGGCTCAGTACCTATTTGCCACCATAGCCTTGACACCAGAAGAAATTAGTTTCTGTCTTCTTGGTCTGTTCATGTTAGATTAAAAATCAAGACTCGCTAGCCCTCAAAGGTCCTCCTATTCTATATTCTTTATTCTGAAGTCACGTTATAACTGTCTCACTCCCCAAACTTCCCCAAATTGGGTGGTGGGAGCAGGAGGGAGGTGGTGGATACACCCCAGCATACTCCATATCTCTGCTGGGAATCTAAAGATAGGAATTACTTTTGGGGATGATCTAATTTTTTACCTTTTATTTATTTTGTACAGAAAAAGAGGAAATTCTCATTTCTTTCACTGTGTAAAGGGAATTAAATAGTTAACTTTAAGCTTTACATCCAAAATCAATCCCTGTGACATCAAGTGGTTGAACCCAATAAATACTTAGGAAAGCCTTGGATGTTTTTTAAGTTGTTAAGGACTAAAGTCCAAAAAAACAAAAAAAAGTACTCTCTCTTTTATAGTCATTGTTCTTCTGGAATAATTAAGCAAGTAAAATTGGAATGGTTGTGTAATAACTACCATTTTTTTTAAATTAGAAAGAGCACGTTTGGAGTCTCAGGTACATCAGGGATGTCCTCTTCTTTTAGGCCAGTCCACTCCTCAGGACCCCTTGCATCTCTTGAAGATTTCCCTCATGTACCCCACTCCCCACGCTTCAGCCCAGGCTGTGGATCATGCCTGCATTTTCCTGAGGTTCTGTCCTCCGAGACGTTGACTGTCAGATGTTGACCTCATTCCCTCAAGTGCTGTCACTCCAAACAGCAGCTTAACCCACTGCCTTAAGGATCTCATTGTCAAGGGGAAGTGGGGTTCTCTCTTGAAGAATGTTAATCACCCCATATGTAGACCATGTGAGGGACATACAGTAGTTCCTATAGTAACTACCAGATTGTTGGAGAAAGGCCGTTTACCCCTTTTCTAGCTACAGAAGGAGAAATATCTGCCTAGGAATTCTCATTTCCCTCAATGGAAAAGAAAGGTGGGTGGGCAAAGTGAACCTTTAAAATGGAAACTTTGTACTAAGAGGTCCCTGTAATTTTTGCTGACCAAATATACAAAAACATTTTCAAGACTTACTACAGTGATATTTAGTTGCTATTTCATATTTAGAGGACTATGCCATTTTAGTGTAGAAAATGATAAACATATTCAAAAATCATATGAATACTATTTAATTCTCAAGAAGATGAGAAGTGCATAGTAAACACTCCCTTGACTAAACAGATCAATTAGACATTGTATGTTTTCCCCTTAGTTCTTTAATAGTTGAAGCAATATAAATATACTTCTTTAAGAAAAGCAGACATGGTTTTTTTTTCCCAAAAGCAGTTCATTTATAAGTATTAAAACTTACACAGTCACGTGGTCCCTAATTATTTTACCTAATGCAGTCAACCCATACTTAAATGGTGGAAGATATTTAAATATGTATTACATCAAAAAATTTTGGATCATCATAAGACTTCTTAAAGTTTCAATTGCATTGGATTAAGTATTCTTTTTTGTCTAAATTGGTGGTCTAACATGTTAGTAGGTCTAAGGAATTATGCAGAATAGATTTTTTGTTTTTAAAAATCCCCTAAATAGGAATTTAAAAATAAACCCAAAGTGTACTACTCCTGAATACATGAGGTTTTTTTTCTAGTATTTATTTATCAAATATGTGATTAATCATGTGCCCAATTAACAATGCGTGTCCCTATTTCTCTTCTACAGTCATCATTTATCCTATATTTTAATAGTAGACACTAATCTTGATGAAAGTACACTGAAAAAGCACTGTTATTCTTTGTTTTCATATATATATTTCATATATATGTTTTCATATATATGAAAACAAATAACAGAGCATCATATATGTATAGATAGATATTGCATGAAATGATATTGCATGAAAACTTCATATACAATGCTTTCAACAACAGAATTTCAGTTGTCATATTGCTATATGAGTTTAGCTGGTACCCAGTGTTATTTCAGTTTCTTCTCCAAACCTGAGAATCTACCCGTGTCTAAGGCATGCACAAACACTGAGGAGTTTTGTATTGAAAGAATACAATTTGTGAACATGGACCTCACAGAAGGCAGAGTGGTGAGAGCCAGTTTCAGAATAAAGACTTAGCTTATATTACATGCAAACTGAGAAATTTTAATTTTGATAGGGAAACAGATACACACATTCATACATACCTCCTGAACTTCTGGGGCTCCTGGGAAAACCCTCCCTGGCTTCTCTGGCCCTACAGTGAGGAAGGCTAATTGAGATTCTTCAAGGGAAATCCCTTTCCTTTTCTTTATAGCCATGGAAAGACTTATTAAGCATTCTATATTCCATTCTTTCTTAGCTCCTGACTTTGCTCAGCCAAAGCCCAGGGAGTCAATGTCCAGGGATTCCATTAAGCATGCCCTTTAGTGCTCCCTTCCCCCAGGCTCAGTGTGGGAACAGATCCTTGCCCCTTAGATGAAGGATTCAGAGGGTAGCTCTCAGGAGTAACTGGGCATGAAGCCTGCCTTTTTGCCAGGCGTTCCTGAGATACTACCTGCCGAACTTTAAGACTAACGCAGTAAGGTGGATGCCTTACTGCCCTCCACCTTATGGGGGAGGATAAGAAACATTATCTTGTTCTCCAAACAAGATACCTCTGAAACGATCTTTCCTATCCACCAGTGGCTGCCTTGGCCTAATAAAACAATCCATTGGAAACTCTGCCTCGCAGTGTCACACTGCTCTTCACTTCAGAATACCTTCGTCAAGGGATCCCTCCAATAGCAAGCCCCTCTGTGGCTCTCTGCCTGTGGTCCACCTTCCCATTGTGAACCCTGCTGGCGAGGAGCTGGGGTTATGAAGGGAAAGGGCAGGGCACAAGGCAAGTCGGGCTCGTGACTTTTCCCCTTTCATTATGTGTGTCCACCGAGCTGTCCTGCTTCTGTTTTGTAATGGGTTCTTCCATGGCAAGCTGACCTTTCGGCTGAATAGGTCAAACTCCCACTGAGCGCTAATCCTCAGCCCTCCTCACGTGAGTACCTCCCCTGAGGTGAGGAGCACCAGTTAGGAATATGACTAGGGGGGCCTGGTGTATTCCCCAAAGAAGGGTTGCCTTTTACTGCACTGAATTAATTCTCAAAGACCACCGTGTGAGGTTATGCTGAAGGATCCAGATTAGAACTCTTCTGCTGACATTGTGGAGGGGCAAAACTAATTTTTCAGATACGTGTTTTAGACTGTGGTTCCCCTGTGTATCTTCTCCTTTTTAATGAGAGAAAGGCCAAATGCACAGTCTTAGTGATTCATCAGATCATTTTGGATTTCTGAGACAATCAGAATTTTCCTAGTTGATTTTTTGAAAAATGAATAAACCCTTCTCCATATATTTCTCTTCCATTTAAAGTCTCTTAAAACTCTAGGTGTTTTATTTTTAACCCTTGTAAAACATGAAATAGTAGAGTTGTGGTGTGTGTTGATAATTATATACCAGACCTAGTTTTGTTTTAAATGTCATTAAAAATGTTTTGGACTATTTATTAGGTTTTGTAACACTAGTTACCTTATACTAGCTAGAAATTTTCAACATCAAGTAGGCATTTAGCCCATGTTGAATTGAATTTTAAGTTGAATTCCTATGGCTTGGGCTTTCTGTTTTATACTAGTTTGTATACGCTGTTCAACTCCTGTAGCTCCTCTGTCTCACTCTCAGTGAGCTGGTAACATAATCTTCACAGACAAGTGGTTGCACATTCCATTTATTTAGCCCGTGTGTGTGTGTGTGTGTGTGTGTGGTGTGTGTGTGTGTGTATAGGTTAATTTTTTTAGTGTTCTTTAAATTTCAGAAAATAGTCTTTTAGTTGAACAAACACATAAATGAAATATGTCAGTAGATCAGTTGAAACAGTGATCCATTCCGCAATAATAAGTGTACAGTATGTCTGGGCTACCAGATGGTTTTAGTCACTGTCAATTTCCAAAATACAGAAGTCTGAGAGAGCTTCATAAACAATGTATTACTGTTTTGAGGATGACAGATCCCATTGAGGAAATGCTCCTTTAGTTTTTTTTAGATCATTAGTGATACTCTATAAACATAATGAGATTAACACGGAGAAACAAAGTACCTGTGTTTGCAGTATTCTTGAGTTATCAGATTATTGTCTCAGTTCTCAAAATGCCAAATGTGATAGGATAAGTGCAAGATAAAAAGTACATATTTAACATCTATTCAGTTAGCATTAATGCTCAAGTTAAAGCTGGGCTCCTACCAGGGGCATAATGGGCTCCTGTTTAACATATTTATGTTGGTTGTAAAATTAGGAACTGTCATTACAGCCCACATCACCTGCGTAAGTGCAAAACATATAAATCAAGAGAAGTTCCAGTGACATAAAAATGCCATTGAATAGAATAGCATGAAACTACTTGCAAGATACTTGTATATTATGCTAGCGTGTATGGGGGTGCACACTCAGATTTCTAGGGGGTTTGGAGAACAAAGAATAACTATACAGATAGAACTCATGGATGAAGACATTTCCTCAGAGCACAGCCTGAACCCTAGTGGAGAAACGGCAGGAAAAGAAAGGCCATCAATAGCCAGACTTGAATAAACCCCCACACAGCCCCACAGAAGACAACAGCCTCTATGCTTTCAGAAGGCATTTGAGCAGCTTTATGTTGTTACTGGAGCTTTCATCTTGGGCCTCCTAAGTAAGTGAACTTTTCTGTGATGTTTTAGGGTTCCTATAATCTGGTGGCTGTTATTCCCTTGGCCCCCTCGTAATCCAGTTCTTTGTAGAATGATTTCTGCTATCTAAAATTAGGCCTTTTTTTTTTTTTTGGTAAGGTGCAGTGATTTATTTTGAACTTTGTAATTGGAGGCCCTGAAGTGCCCCCCCGCAATTATGAGCTATTAATAAGGAGCTTTCTGAATCCTAATTACTGCCTCAAAAACAGAGTGGACACTTGAGAAGTTTTTCAACTCCCCCGCTTCTCCCTCCCAAAAGCCACCCACCCCCATAATCTAAAAAAAAAAAAAAGGCTGCAGATTTTATTCATGTGGGATCATTCACACCAAGCTACCATAATGTGCAATTAACACTCTAGAAACTGAAAACAGTATTCAGCAAGACAGCTGCATTATCAAAAATGCCAAAGGAGTTTTGAAGGGAGTAATGTGCATGTTAGAATAGGAAATTAATCAGAAATGTGCACACCCACATACACACAGTAGTACTGTCTTAAGTATATCTGAATATTAAAATTGTAAAAACCCTATGTCTATATTTATAATAAAGATTAATCTCAGCATAGTAAACTGATTTTTCTGTTTTAAGATTTTTAGTTGTGTGTTTTGCTTCTGAAGCAAATGAGGAGGCTGGAGTAGAGATCTCTAAGATCCCTTCCAGCTGGAATATTCTTTTGATAATAATCACTCTTCAATTATATTTTATAAATTTTCCCATTGAAAAAAATGCGTCTGTTATTTTTCTCTTGTCAGTAATAATGATACTTAACACACACGCATTTTCACAGTGCCTTGCAGACATTGCAGACACAAACTCACATTTGCAGGGGTGAACTCCCTACTTTGCATAGCACAATAATCACAAGTGCATTTATATTATAATCCCTACTAAGCTATGGAGCCAACTGACCAACTTAGTAACTGAAATGCAACAGAATTATCCCAGCAGTATTTCACTGGAATTTTCTTGTCAACTAGCTGAAAGTGTTTCTGGAAGTAAGAAAGCAGGGATTTTGATTTTATTTTCAATTAGTAGTATCTGGGCTTGAGAGAGCAGAGGTTTGTAATAAAATTTTCAAGAAAAGCAGGAAGATATGGGGAATTTACTTGTTAGAAATATAGAAAGCATCTGAATCTTTTCTTTCATAAATCAGTGTAAAGAGAATGGATTTTTTATGATGTCCTCACTTCTGATTTCTGTATGTTACTTCCCCTTTTGTCTATAAATTTGTTCTGACCACAACGCATCCCTGGAGTCTCCCTGAATCTGCTGTGATTCTGGGGGCTGCTTGATCTGTGAATAGTTCATTGCTCAATTATACTCCATTAAATTAAAAAGAAAGAAAGAAAGAAAGAATAGGCAGAAGAACAGGTTTAAAACAAATTGGCACCCCACGTTAAAAAAAAAAAAAAAACATAAACAGATGACACTCAATTCTGAATCCCGCAGTTATTATGCATTAAACCCCCTTTTGTTAAGGATTATGAGGACTCCTTGTGTGGTAGGCATCTGCAGGCAAAGCGTGTGAAGCTTGCCTGGAAGAGGATTGAGTCTTAGTGAGAAAACAGGAGTGTTCGGGAACTCCAGATAAGAAACTGTCACTGTCCTGGTGAGGCACATGCTGGCCAAGGATCTACCTGGGCTTCTTGTCAGTCCTATAGGAATAGTTACACATGAATATGCAGTGAATGTGAAATCCAGCCATCTCAGGATGCTTAACACTACTGCAAATGATCATGAATGAGAATGTCTTATCCAATATGTTGTGCTGATTAAATTGTGATGAAGTTTTTGCATTAGAAAATATAAAAAGTTTCCTGTTTGTTTTTTTCTAGCCTAGAAGATGTAAGCAGTTTAGTTTTCTCTGGGGTGGGGTTGGAGGGGAGATAAGGCAGTATGCAGATGCTTAAAAAAAAATCAATACCTTAATTTTAAGAAAAACAGTATACTAATTTATTTTAAAGGAACCTGAACATTGACATGTTTTTATTCCGGTATAGGGAAAACCATCCAAAAGGAAAATGTTTAAAGTCTGAATGTATTTTTTTTGATGTTTCTAAAAGTCAATATTCTAGGTTGAAAATTCAACCTAGGCTATTTTATGCTTAGACAAGTCAGAACTAAAATTAATACTGGGTGGTGGTTCAGATCTCATTGTTATACTAGTCAATGATGCCATTCAAGAGAAACTAAGCTGAAGGTAGGAATCAGAGCTCCAACTTAATTGTTCTGTTTTCTTTCTTTTTCTTTTAAGTTATAGGTGCACAGCGAAGGAGAAGCCCCAGTGCACTAGCCATTGAAGTATTTGAAGCACATTTGGGAAGTCACATTTTGCAGGTACTTTTAAAACAAAAAGAAACTTGCTTATATTTTACTAAGAAAAAAACCATATGTTTAGTCTTTTTTTTAAAAAGAAAATTTTTTTAAATGTCAGCTGTATATTTGACTGTTGTGATTTTATCTTGGAATTCCGAAATTCTTATGAGTTTATTTTTTTCTTTTTAGAAAGCCATCCTTTGAGAGAATGTTAATGAGAAAGGGAGGGCAAGTATTATTTGTGCTGAAATAATTTAGATGAATTGCACTATTTAGTTGATGCGCAATGTGTAGTAACTGGCTGTTCCCAGAATGGTTGTGTGCGTGCCGTATTTGTAAGTGGATCTATGTGTGCGTCTTTGGAGCTATATATCGTTTTTGGGAGAGCAAAGTTTCGTTGTGAAAGTACCGTGATTTTTTTTTTGTGTCGCCAAATTTCAGTTCTTTGCTTGAGTTCGTATTTGTGAGTGCTTCCAATCTTAATGTTTGCCTCCCCAAATTAGAAATTTTCTCAGGGTAAAATATAGTATATTTAAAAATACTAGTAAAAGGAGACAAATAATAATTGATTTTGCCAATGAACTTCATGATAAATAATTGTTAAAGGTCGCTAATATGAAACTGTAGTTACTTAGCCCTAGAGAAAATTCATTGCAAACTCATCATCTCACTTACTCAAAACTTTTTTTTTCACTAAGACTTTGCCATCGATTCAACACTTCTGCCTTCAACCATAGAAAATTGTGCCACATTTGTACTGCTCCCAGGATAAATGTTGCCATGGCCACTTTTTTTAATCTGTGAAAGATACGCCTTTTGACATAGAATTGGAGAAGCAGACAAGTTTGGGATATGTAGGCCGCTTACTGTATTTGGAAAAGGTAGCTATGTTTTTCTGAGATAAACTTTGGAGTAAAATAAAAATATACTCCAGATCGCTGTTCATTCAGAGTTTATAAATAGGGCCTTTATGGTGCTTTCATTTTCTAGGTTGTCAAAAGTAATATTAAATTTAGCATATTATCTTTCAAGTATGTGCATTAGGAAACTTATGTGATTCTGTGTTTAAAAAAAAAAAAAAAAGCTCATAGTCAATCCTGGTGGTTCTCCAAAGCAGTGCCTTTACTGGCAGTTTCAGAATCACCCAACACTTGTTTATAGGATGCATTCTTGGGCCTCGATCTACACCTACTAAATCAGAGTTTATAGGGTAAAGTCCAGGAATTGGTGGTTTTTAACAGTCTTCTGAGATAATTTTGATGTTCCATCAGGTCTGAGATAGCACCTTGAGCATTTGCAAGTTTAAAGCCCTAAGAAGTCTTACTTGATATTTTTGTTTACTCTTATTTCTCATTTATCCATTAATATCTGTTAATATCTCATAGAACTGATGTTTCTTGAAATACACCTTGGGAGTTGCTATTCTATTGTGTACTCAAAATTTTGAATTACCTTTGTTGCAACCTAGGATTAGTTTCAAGGATACAGAAAGGATCATATTTCTTTCTAGGTCTTCAAATTTTTATTTCCTTTTTTCTTACACATACTTTGTTCAGAATCTCTATTATAGGTTTTGTGTGGGCCATGACATATAAATTAGTAGACTCTGATGTGATTCAGGACTATTCCTGTTTCTATTCTGAAGCAGTCAGAAATTGTTACCTAAGACTTAGTCAATGAAAAATTATTCAGAGACTAGTCCTAGATTATTATCTTCTAAATTCTTTCTGGAAATCATGACTCCACAGGACTATGAGTAAGGTGTCTCAGTAACTGCAAGAATTGAAGACTAACACAAACTTAGGAGTTTGAATCAAATGTAAACTCAGTATAAATACATAATGTAAAATGGCTCTCCCAAACACTAAATCAACATTATTCTTCATTGAGAGGATATAGGATCTAGAATGGGGCTGCAAGCTCGTTCCCATTTTGGGTGGGCCACATTCAGACACCACACTATGGTTGCATCAGTCATCGCACCAACCTAGACAGCTGGATGCCATTTGGAGTAGAATAACCAGACTGGTGAGTAAACTAGAAATCATATTACGTGAAGCATGGCAAAAGGCCTAAGAAAGTTTAATTTGGAAAACATGACTTAAAAGGGGCATCAATGCCCTCTCTATTTGAAGACTCATTTCCAAAAAAAAAAAGGGGGGGGGTTAGATATTTTCTGTGTGGCTTCAGAGTATGAGAAAAAAGATAAATGGATGAAAATTTAGAATGTTTAAATTATATCTGTACAAGAAAACTCCTAAATAGGGCTGGTCACACTTGGAATATGTTTGAAGCTGTAGACTTTAAGTAGGAATATAGATGACTTGGTAAAGATGCTTTCAAGAAAAGCATCTAAGCATGATTGCACTATGTCATCTTACAATTGCCATAGGAACTAGAACTTTTGGTATAATTTGATTTTAGTACTAATGGTTATGGAGTGGAAGAACTACTACATAGTATTCTAAATTAACTGCTAGAATTATAGGCAAGAAGGGATTGGGAACTAGAGTAACAAGAAGAGCCTCCCCTAAGCTATCATATTAGTTGTTTTGCCTAACTAGCAGGGAAACTTTTGAGCCTATAAGCCCATGTCTGCACCATGTTCAACAATATCGTAATGTTCAGTAAGGATGAGATGGCTTCTACATTTTGTTTCAGAAGGGTCCATGGTAGAATCTGGCTGATCCATAAAGACTGGAATGAATTCTCTCTTCCCTTTCCTCCTTCTTACTCTTCCTTCACTTGCAAATAGTTGATAAAAACCTGTGGTCAACAAAGTATAGGCATGATCTCCAACCTGACAGTTTATAGTCATTTAACACTCCCCTTCATCCCCCACAAGTTTCAAATACTTTGTAAGAATACAGAAGTCACTGTATATGGCTGCTGTCTTTAAATAGCTTATAGCCATTCAGGGAAAGAGGAGCCAGGAGGTTGCATAAAGTGAGAAACATCATACAGGTCAAGTACTTTGGGGCCACAAAAGAACAAGGCTCTGAACAAGGCCATAAAGCACCAAAGAGGACTTTTCAAAGTTGTTGATGGACGAATAGGAGTTTATTAGGCAAAGAAAATGGAAGAATATTCTAACCAAAGGGTACATCAAACACAAAAGCATATAAACAAGTAATGATAAATCTTACTTGGGGACTGTTTAGATGTTTGATATGATGGCTGCTTCCCATATGCAGTGGGACATATAAGAGATGAAGGAAGAGAGACTATGGGAGCCATAATACCAGGAGGTGTGGACTTGATTCTCCATGAGGAGCCCATGGAGAGGGCTTTTATGCAGGAGTGACAGGAGAACAGTTTGGTTTATTTCTGGAGTTATTATCAAAATACAACGTCTAGGAAGTCTGAGTTGTAAGACACTGATATAAAGAGACCGTTTAGGAAATTGTTAGTTCAAGAAAATGAAGATCTTTTGCAAGATAGTACTGTGTGAATGAAGAGGCAGCTATGGAATTGAGATAGAATCATTAGCACATGGTCAATAATTAGAGGTGAAAGGCTAGAGAATGACAGGATTTAATTATCACCACAAGTTTTCTGGCTTGGCTACTAGCTGTCTGATTCTACTACCTGAGAGAAATCTAGAGGGATGGTCTCTTAAATAGCCAAGTTGATATGAGGTAGGCACTTGGAAACCTAGGTCCTATTTCTGCAGAGCAATTCTCAGGCTAGATCTAGAATTACTGATCACTGGTGTATGGATGAATGATAGTTCACATTAAGAATGGGTTACAGACCTATAGAAATGATGTGGAGCAAAGAGGGTTAGGAGAGCCCACCCTGGGGTATGTCATCATTTAAGAGGCCAGTAGACATGAGAAAGGAATGGACAGAAAGAAAAAGCAAGCCACAGGATTTGATTTTGTTAAAGGAAGGAATATTAATAATGTCAAGGTAGCTGAGGATAAATCCTTTAGTAGGGCAAATCCTGAAGAGATGTCATAGGTTTTGTGGATTGAAACAGTTGCCATGTGAGTAAGTGTAGAAGACAGACCTAAAGAGCGATAAGAGGTAAAGGAGAAGAATCTGAGTGTTCATGGTAAAGGAAGGGTACAAAATAAGAAGTTATCATCAAGAGAAATTTGTATTTTTCATGCAGTGAGAGTATGTTTATATGTCTGAGATTTATGGGATCAAGCATTTTGTGCATATTGGAAAAGAGGTGAAAAACTAACTCTTGGCCAATTATATGCTCTTTAGCAATCTCCTTTAAAAAATCAATATCTCGTGGTCATGGCTGTGCTGAGAAAGGGTTGGTTTTCATTATTATTAATGGCTAAATGCTATTCCATACTATGGATGTATCATAATTTATGTAACCATTTTCCTGCTATTATTTTGATTACATCTAAAAATTTTCATATCTAATGCAGATACCAATGTGTGTGTATGTGTATAAATGCAAAGAGAAGATAAAATACTGAAAAACATATTTTCTAAAAAGAAAAACCTAGTCTGGATGGATTTCAGCTTAAATATAATGAATTTTTACTGTGTACTAAGTTTCAGGTACTGTGCTAAGTACTCTTCTTATATCATCATTGAGTACTCATGATATAGACCTATGAAATAGGTGCTATGATTATGTGAATCTTGAAATTGAGTAAACTAAGATTCTAAAAACTTAAGTAACTAAAGCTCACATGTCTGTTTAGGTAACAGAGTTGAATTTGAACCCAGGATGGTAACACTAGGGTTATAACACTTTGCAAAAAATGATAAGAGCATTTTAAAAGACAATGGTAATAAGAGGAAACAATTAAGACACTTACAGTTGGAGTAAATAGGCTTCAGTAACTAATTGAATTTGGAAACTAAAGTAGATGTCAGTTCCAAATACCAGTGTGGAGTTCAGAAAATGCTTGTGACTTCACTACCAAAGCTTTCAGGTACCAAAGCTTTCCTGCTGCCTGTGCCCTAGTGATGTTTCATTGAAGTGCATACTACGTGCCTCTTGTTGTGGAGGATTTGAGAGTAAGGGGTAAGATAGATGCCTTAATTTTTGGTGTGCCCATTATCTGAATGTATATGAAATGTGTGTCTACTGTGCATATCTAATTAGCCATATATTCTTGTAGGGAAAAGAAAGTTTGGTGGGATCCCTTAAAATTTGACTACTTTTCCACTGACAGGGAGAAAAAAATAAACGTAATGGTGATTTTATCAATGTAAAATCATGTATTACAAAGCCAATTTTCAATACCAGTGTATGTAGGTAGGGCCAAGGCCCCAGATGTGTATTGTGAAACTCTGGGGCCTCCATTCACAAAGCAGTCTCACCGCTGACTGTGACCAATATTATAGTCTCAGTAAACCTATGGCTATTTCAGGCATGAATCGTAGGACAGCAGCATCTTCTCCAGGAGGGCTGAGGGTTCAAGGGATGTCAGCCTTGCAGTGGCAGGGCTGTGAATCCCAACCCTAGTGGGCCCGAATCAACGCATTCTAGTTCACTAAATTCTCCGATTTTTATAAATTAGATAAAGAATGGGAAGTCAAGGGGTAAAGGTTGGGATTTGTGCATTTCGTGGCAGGCTCAGTAAAAATCCAAGAAACTTGAGGAGATCATTATGTGGGATCTTTCCTGGAAAGTATTCGTGATTAAGTACAAATATGGTTCCTGCTTTCAGCGTTCTCTTAGGGCATTATATTGTTCCCGCTTCACGACTTCTTTAATATGAAAAAATATGCATGGTATTTATTACTTTTCCAATATAAGGACCAGATAGGATATTTGTATTTTACCTTATTGAAGTTAACAAAACACAAAATGGTAGCAAATACTATCTTCATAAGTCATAAAATTAACTACTGGAATGACTTTCCCTTAGGTGCCAGATTTATGAATGGAATGTTTTAATGCTTTAATAATTTTTTACCCTCAGCAGAAAGGTTTAAGTTTCTTTCATTTTGTAAATAATGCTTACATAATTGTTGTATAAAGTTGCAATATTGTTTTTGCAAACTCCATAATAATCTGCTTTACTCAAGGTGTTAAACAAGTTAAACCTAGTACATGGAAATTTTTAAGGTTTATGTTTGTATTCATTGTCAGCATATTATATTGAACTGTGTGTGTGTGTGTGTGTGTGTGATACTATGTAAAATACATGTCATTACTATCATGTACTAATAATTGAAAGATAGTCTTTATTCATAACTCATTTTGGATCATTAAAGTAAGTTTTGTGAGTTGGGTAAGTATAATAAGTACCAACATGTTTGTACATAACTACTAGAGAAATGTATTTATTATTTAAACTAAGTATTGAGAGAATAAAAAGAATGTTCTGTAAGAAATGCCCTAAATTAAAGTAATGGTAGAAATAGAGTATCCATGTTTCAATTTTGTGCTTGGCTATATTAGGTAAGCCCTCTTGTGTCTATGTCATTGACCCCACATTATTTCTGGCCATAAAGGAATTTTTATATTGCTTTTAGAACATTCAAACCCCAATCTGAAAGAGAATTCCATGAGCATACTCTCAGAGGGGACCGAGTAAGAGCCTCCAAGAACATTCTAAGATTATGACCCCTGAGGTTCTGTGACTGGGAGTAGATCAGAAAAGGCTGGGTAGGATGGTTGCATGATTGCCTGGTCGTCCTCAACGTAAGTGAGGGAATGATTGTTTTTGCAAGGATCATTTATAGTAAAATAACCCTTGTGTCCAGGACACAAATGTGGCCTGTGGTAATAACCTTAGCACAACAGTTTCGTTAAGGTATATATTTTCTAAAAATGATGGAGAAGAAGGGATCCCATACATAGTGATTTTCTGTTTGTTAGTCAAAGTAATCGAAGATTTGTGTGGATGAGACGGATAATGTTATCAGCCTCAGTGAGCTGCCAGATTTCGTACATGTGGTTTTTCATTTCCTCAACATCTTTAACCGTGGAATACAGGGTAGAATTATGCCTCAAATAAAAGAAGAACCTGTGTTTTACAGAGGCTGTTAGGGATCAGCTTTAGAAGAAAGTCAGGTCAAGATTTACTTTTAAATTTCTACATTTCTTCTGTTAATCACACTTTGAAGATTGGTAAAGGGCATATCCTAGAATCATGATTAGTTGGTCCATATAGTCTTTTGGTCCTGCACAGTTGTTGTTAGGCAAATGAGAACATATAGATTCTCTATCTTCCAGAAGTTTAAAAAAAAAAAATCAGGTTGATGTAGTAAAGAAAACAAAACAAATAGTATCTTGTTTATATATTTGTTACTGTTTTAGTATTTCTGGCTACAGTGTCTGTGGTCTCTGAGACCCAGCCAACTGTAGAAGACTGAGTAGAAGATTCTCCTGGGGAAAATATACTGGATTTATAGGCAAAAGGAGTTCTTTATAACAATGTTGGGGGGTGTGGGGGGTAGAGAATGCCAAATCTGCTGATAGATACCTTCTTTAATCTCATAGGCCAGAAGAAAATGAAAGATTGACTGGTACAATTCAAACATCTGGGCAAAGGAAAGTGAAAATACCTAAAACAGCTCAAAAGCTAACACAGAGATACAAATTATCATTTATTAAGATGCTGCCTAGCCAAGTCAACATGCCTTTTACATTTGATGATAGTGTTTTCAAAAGACTTCCGTGAAAGAGTGATACCTTTAAGTCTATTTTCTACTTTATTGATGAGTTAAAATTTCACCCTTATTTTATTGAAATGTGTAAATATACATAAAATGGTCATGTCTAGGAAGTTAAATCTTCTTATTCCTGATGGCTCTTTTTGCTAAAGTGGTATCCTGCTGGACATCAGTGCTAAAGTAAAATAAGATGATTTCAAATAATAGGAGCATTTTGAATTAATTCCTTTAGCTGTGATAGAGGAAGGGGAGAAAGTTGAGTGACCCTGTAGTGTCTCTATGATCCAGAATGGTAAGAAAATGTAAAACTAAATATAGAAAAAGAGAAAGTTAGTGAATATATTTGCATATGCAAATTAGCTTAATTGATACTGCTTGCCTCTACAGGGATTTTTCATTACAAACTGGAGTGCTACATTGTTCAGCTCATATTGAGTAATTTAGTAACTAATGAGACCAGTTTGCACTAATTTGCATATGATAAATGAGCTTAATTGCAGTAAATAACTTGGAGGCATAATTACTTAATTTTCCTGTGTTGCACGGCTTTTAAGTTCACGTATGAACAACTCAAGATAATTTTGCATATTTAAATTAGTTGCTTTTAAATTTTCTTGAACAAAAAAGAGGAACACACCTTATCAATTGAGCTATAAAACAATCAAAAGTAGGGATTGCAGTATTTTTATTTAAAAAGAAAGAATGAAAAAGAAAACTAGAAATTTTAAGTCTGTTGTTCACCTCTCCTATGCCCTCACCTCAAATAAGATATCAGCATTGGCATTTAAGAAAATGTTTTTAAAGTTGAACATTAATTCACCACTTCTATTTGTACATTGCCTAAGTTTAAACTAAAACATGTATATGAATGAATCATAAGTTTGGGTATAGGGTTTATAAAAGAGATGTGACATGTCCATTATCTAATTTAGCAAACTAACATCAGAGTAGTCAATTGGGTCTACTGGCAATGTGCATTTCATCTAAGTTGCTGAGCTATGATGACATAAGCATCACTCTGACCCTGACATTTATTTTCTATCTAGATTAATGTTTCATAGTTATAGAATTGGTTTCGCTGGAGAATCTTATTGTGGTTTGCCAAGGATTATCTCATTGGTCTTCAAATTATCTCAAGAATGCATGTTTTACCAAAATCTCCATTCTCAAAACAGACATACTGGATCACACAGAGGTTGACTGTCAGCCATTTTTCCCCTATATTGTACTGCCTTTGGATGTTAATCCTAAGGGGAAAAAGTATAATTTCTTGTTCAAAATTAACTTATTAGGCCATATAAAAATCATATTCATGATTTTGAGGAAATATTATATAGTTGTGAAAAAAGTTTAAAACCTGTTATTTAAACAATTATTACTGCTTTAACTCATTATATATAAACACTGATGGGCACATTAGGGCTATTTCTTTGTCACAATCTGAAAAAATAGCTCATCAAACTTTTCTCTGAAAAGCTCAAATTCTACTAAATTCAGTAGATGCTTTTTTTTCCCCAGAGGTGAGCCAGAACAAGTACTAATACCAGTATATTCAAAGTGTAGAATTTGAGTCCTTCATTTAATAGGTTGTCAGGAAATATCTGGTAAATAAAAGAATGGACAAAGAAATCCTACCTGGCAAGGTCACAGTTAACCTCAGAGCCAGGGCCTTGTCTCAGCTCTGTGTTAGCTCAGTTTGTATCCACATTTCCAGACGTGGGAGATATGACAGATTCATTACTGCATGGATTTGGGTATCCAGCCAACTCGAGTTTATATCCCCACTTGCTCATTTATTAACTATGTGCACTTACAATGGTCTCTTGGCCTCTCTAAGCCTTAGTTTTTTCATCTTTAAAATGGAGAAAATAGTAGTGAAAGTTTTCCTGGCAGGCATATTGTGAGGCTTGAACAATATAGTGTACTTGAAAGTGCTTGATACAGAACTTGACATGTAGAACACATTTGAGAAACATCTGCTAGTATTTCTGTTTGTGTGTTGGGTAGTCCAGAATAATGTGCAGGTTTTTAAGAAAAATGCTGATGCTTATCAGGAGCCCTATTACTGCAGGAATATAAGAACATTATCAATAAAATTCTCTCAGGTTCAAAACAGGATAAATATTCTTTATTGAACACGACATAAGTTGCTTACATTGATGTATCTATTTGATAGTTCGGGTTTAGTTCAGAGTAAAAAATTTAAAATTTGGTGATAACAATGTATTTTTACCTTGAGAATGAAAATCCTCTTAAAAACCAAAGAAGTTGTCATAATACTCTCATTGGCAACTCAGAAGAAACTGAAAGAGTTTATAAAGGGACTCCAGAATCAAAGTCTCCTTTGGACTAAAGTGTGACATGCCATTACTCTCCTTATCGTACTACATGACCTCCTCAACTTGCTTGGAAAAAAAAAAAAAAATGAGAATAAACACCCAATCAGAAATCCAGAAGAGCTAGAAGGTAGAACCAGCCATTGACCATTGCTCTAAATTATGCCGGTGAGATGGTTTAATGCACATATGCTTCTCCTTGTGCGTGTTGCACAAAATCCATCATCTGCCAGGCTAAAAAGTGCACCCTTCCATGTCAGGGTCAGAAGGGAGAACTTCTCAGAAGGATGTCCATAATGATGTCTCTATATGGCAGATACATATCCCTGGGGATTTTTATTTACCTTGCTAACTTTGATTTGCAGAATAAACATACGTCATCGTTCACTGAGAAAGAGTGAGAGAAGTGTGAGGGGACGGAAGCAGTTTGAGGTAACATTTTGGAGGAAAGCCATGGTATTTGGCCACTTGACTGAAACTAGAGCAATAGTAAATGGGGACTTTCTAGTTACAAAATGAATTACCTCAAGTGGCCAGGATCTAGAAAAGTAAAACAGTAATCTGAAAGTACTAAGCTTCAGTTCAGTAAATATTTACTCTGTGCCTAATTTGCATCAGGGACTGCAGAAAATACTGAGATACAGATAATGAGTCATGGTTTTGCCTCTCAGCATTCCCACTATGAGTAGAGAGGAACAATAAGAAAACAGACCGATCCGGCCACTGCACTCTAGCCTGGGCGACAGAGCGAGACTCCATCTCAAAAAAAAAAAAAAAAAAAACAAAAGAAAACAGACCAACATAGTTCAATGTAACATAGACTAGTGGCTTTTGGATCACTTATTCCTGGATTTGAATCTCTGCACTTGGTTATATGAACTTGGGCAATTTATTTGAACTATCTAAGCCTCAGTTTTCTCAACCCCAAATGGAGATGGTAGCAAGTCTTACCTCAAACAAGGTTAGATGAGATACTACGCATAGATGCCTAGTTTAGATGAGAGACTATACATAGTATTAGCTGAGATATGACACAGACAGCTCAGTGAGCACTCAAGAAAAGTTGGCTGTCACAGAGGCTGAACCCTAGAAGCAACAGGAGGGAATCAGATCACCCAGCCTGGAGCACATCACTTCCTGTGATCACACACACACAGTTCATCGCCTTCACTAATCACACCCACACACATATTCCCCTTTTAAGTTTGGTGTTCCCTGAGGTCAGGACTTCAAGACCAGCCTGACCAATGTGGCGAAACCCTATCTCTACTAAAAATACAAAAATTAGCTGGATGTGGTGACACGTGCCTGTAATCGCAGCCACTCAGGAGGCTGAGGTAGAATTGCTTGAACCTGGGAGGCAGAGACTGCAGTGAGCCGAGAGCATGCCACTGCACTCCAGTCTGGGAGACAGAGAAAGACTCCACCTCAAAAAAGTAAAATAAAATAATAAATTTTATGTTTATGTGGAAGTCCCTGTGGGAATAGTTGGAGAGTCTTCACTTCACAATGACTCAAGCATTCTCTTAGCATAGTCACAAATGGGGGAGGGACAAAACCCAACAATTTCATTATGAGCAGGCAGAATTTGTTTGGGGCAGGCTGACATAAGGATTATTTGCAAGGTATGGGAACACATCTGTAATTCTTTCTCAGGCACTAAGAATGGCCAAATTATTAGGAGATTAATGTGGAACAGAAAGACAATTATACTACGTGTTGAGCATCTCTAGTCTGAAAATTCAAAATCCGAAATGCTTCAAAGGTGAAACTTTTTGAGCGCTGACATGACCACAAGTGGAAAATTCCACACTTGACCTCATGTAATGGGACACAGTCAAAATAATGTCAAAACTTTTTGTGTACGCCAATTATTAAAAACTGTATAAAATTATCCTGAGGCTGTAAGGATAAGGTATATGTGAAACATAAATGAATTTTGTGTTTAGACTTGGGTCTCATCTCCAAAAGGTATAAGTATGTATATGCAAATACTCCTCTCACTTCTGGTCCCAAGCTTTTTTTTTTTCTTTGAGTTGCTATTTTACCAAGTTTTTTGGTAAAACTTCACAACAATTCTGGTTGCAAGTTTTTTCCTGAGTTGCGGTTTTACCAAGCTTTTAGGATAAGGGATATTCAACCTGTATCAGTTTTCAAAGTTGACAATCATAAGGTTATGTGTCAAATATGAATAGTAATAACTTTCTTATTGTGTAGGTATTTATACCTCTCTGGTAATGTGTGTAAATATCTGCAAATCTTTGCCAGATGACTGTGTTCTTTTTGGCTTTAGAGGAGCCCTTGGTGGTAGCAGACATCATATTTGTGTTACCAGCATCAGCTAGGAATGACATGGAATAGGGTGACACCAGCTGACTACCATTTATCTTGGACCCAAAACTCAGTCAGTATGGCCAGGGTTCCTTTCCCATCTCAGTTTCTAGAACTTTGCAAGCCTTCTAGACTCATTTTGGGCTTGAGGAAAGATTGTGAATGGGTGGCTGAGTGATGATATGCATTGTTTTTCAAACTAAGTTGATGCTCACCAATGAGCTGAGCATCCTGGACCAGTATTAGTCTGTGGAATATGCTTGAGGAAAGTGGCTTAGAAGAATCAAATCAAAATTATTTTAAGATATTAAGATCTCTAAATACAGTAAGAGCCAAATTGAACACATAATTCAACAATTATACTATAATGTCACATCTGTATTCTACTTCACTAGCTTTTTAAAGACAGAAAGATTATTACAGAAGAATCTTAAGTAGTTATCCCTCGTGTGTGTGTGTGTGTGTGTGTGTGTCCGGGTGTGTGTAGTCAAATACCTCTTTAAACTGCACAAAGTGGGGGAAAAAAGAAAATGCTGAAAATAAAAAAATACAGATAAGCAAAGAGAAGAAAGTGAAAATTAGGTATCTGACTTTTTGTAAATCAACCAAAATAAAATTCTGACTCTTATCTCTTGAAAACAGTTGTGGAAGGAACAGCTGATTTTAAGAGGTACCTTCCAGTGTACTTCGTGGCTGATAGTTGTTTATGAATGGTTTTCTTCTTCTGAGCCTGACCTGCGTAATACTGTACTCATTAAAGAACACAGAAAACCAAGACCTGTGGGCACCAAGCAGTAAGAAAGGCACTGTAGGGATCCTGCTTGGGGGAGGAGGGGTGCAGGGTACAGGACTCGCTACTTGGTTCCATCCTCTCTGAACTGTAGGCATGCACCTGTGGGCAGACCGAGGAGCTGGGTCAGATGCCCTGGGCACCTAGTCTCCAGCTGTTTTTTAATAGTGTTGACTAGCTCCTTGTGAATATCACTTCTCAGATATTTGCCAGTTTAGGATCTGATGATTTATGATTGCAAGGCAAGTAATCCATGGGACAGTGTTATTTTGTGACAGTGCAATAGAACCCTGTCTAAGAAAAGAAAATGTCATGCCATTTTGCTTTATGTTTATTGTGTATTTGGGAAAAATATTTGGGAGAATTAGTGAAATTATTATAAAATTTGCTGTTCTGGATAAATAAAATGTGTAACTAATGGTTGGATTGCCCTCACAGAGGAGCCTAGTTGAATTCCCATGAGGCTAGATAACTGCTGCAGGAATTGTCAGGTCGTGCAGCTCTTTCCCTCATTTCTAAAGATATAAAAAATGCAGGTGACCCTTTAGGCCACCAGAAAAATGCCCTCTGAAGTAACCCACTATTTTACTTCATTTTAGGTTGATACAATGTTTTAGTAAATTTCATCTGGTATAGAGATTAGACCAAGGGTAGAATTGACCTAAAGAAACAGAAAATTCTTTTTTTTTTTTTTTTTTTTTTGTAAGTGGGAAGTCTGCAAGTTCTACATAAATACAAAGGCAAATGATAATATCAATGACTATTTTAATTGCATCTTTAATCCATAAGGATAGTTCAATGACATTTTAAATTATACTTTTAGAATTGTAGTCACATAGGAGATAAAACTCAGTAACTATTTAATAATGCATAGTAAGATCAACTGTATCCTCTCTTGAGATCACATTTAGGTGGACTGAATGTAAAAGCCCAATCCCGAATTTAGACAGCATTTAATCTTCTGGAAGATATTGTTATGTCTTTCTAAATATAAAGTACCCAGGCCTGGTACTTTCAGTTGGTACCTATTATCTCTGCTCAATGATTAGTTTCACTGGATTCACAGCTAAGCTGTATTATTTTTTTAACTAGGAATTGGATTGCTGTAGATCAAACTATTTTCAATACTAGAAGGTTACTAATCAGTTTGGGGAATTTATATGACTGATTGGTAACTAATTGCTATCATTTAACCTGGCTTTACCTGCAGACTACGATATAGTTAGGTTGTTTTTGGTAGGGGAAAAGGGATTTGCTTAAGGTCCCACGGCTATTAGTAACTAGCTAGCACAGCTGGGATTCGAACCCTGAGGTGGAAGTGAGAGAGTGACAGAAAGAAATTATAAGGGAAATATTAGGTATTACATTATTTTACAATGGAAGTTTTTCAAGTGAAGTACTTTAAGCTGTGGTTTGAATGGAAACAAGAGGACATGCACTTTTGTTTAATAAAGAAATATTTGCCCTGAGCAGAAGACAACATTTTGAAGCTTGTCATTTCATTCCTGGGAAAGTATTTGAGGAAAATGACACGGCTCAGCCCTGTTTGCTGACCATTTTGTTGTCTCCTGCTGAGACTTGCCATTTCCATAGCCAGTGGGCTGTATTGAATCAGACAGAAGCAATAGGTCATTAACAGACATGGAGACTTGGGGCAGCCTGCAGAGACTGAAAGAGGGGAAAATCATTTGGGGCCACATCAACAAAACTGCATTTAATAGAATCTCATGCAGCTGTGTTTGGGAGGGGGGCAGTTAGCCTGATTTTCAGAGAAACTTAAGAAGCTTTAGAAAGCACAAAGTCATTTTCCCCCCAAAGAGTGTCATGCCTAACATGAAAACAGAGGTGGGGGAGGGTACTCATTTCTACACACTGCATTTTCTCCTGTTGAAAAATACCTGCTTACAGTTCATTTCGTTGAAAAAAAAAATCCACGTTTTATTTTCTTACTGACACCTCCCATTAACCTTGACACCTTTAACTCGCAACATTAATCCAAAGAGAGATGATATTATTTCAATCAATACCCAAATTATTAGGTGGTGTTTCCACGATCTTTGGAGATCCTCCTGGATTACTGCAATTGATAGGTAGGGCTGGGGGGACAAGTTTTTTCCACTGAGACAGCTACACATTATTTTGGCATTTATGAGGTTATTCATTTTAGAAAGTATATATAACCAGCCTCCTCTGAAATGCAGACCAGTTTAGCTAGGGCAGGAAAAATACAGACCCTGTTTATTGACATGAAATAAGCATTTATAGCTTGTTTTATATAAGGCTCATCAAATGCAGCTTTGGGGAATATGTAGATATTGTTCCTTCCCTCAAGAACCATATAATAAAGTGTTGTATCCTTACCTGGGATAAAAGGTGCAGGTGTAGAGACAGGACCTAAAATTCCAATAATTGCATTTACAATTAAGTAAAATTTAGCAAACAGAGTATCATTTTCACATTATTCTGTCATTTATATTTTTAAAAATAATTCCAGCTAGGGATGGGGGATCACACCTGTAATCTCAGAACTTTGGGAGACAGGTGGGAGGATTGCTTGAGCCCAATAGTTTCAAATCAGCCTGGGCAATATGGCATTACCTCATCTCTACAAAATTTTTTTTAAAAATGAGCCAGGTATGATAGTGTGTGCCTGTAGTACTAGCTACTTTGGAGGCTGAGGCAAGAAGATTACTGGAGCCCAGGAGGTTGAGGCTGTAGTGAGCTGTGTTTGTGCCACTGTACTCCAGCCTGTGTGACAGAGCAAAAGACCCTGTCTTAAAAAAAAAAAAAAAAAAAAAATTCACCATTTAGATATACATGCATGTACCCATGTATGGTTTTTTCTGAAAAAATTTCAAAATGGTTTCATGTATGTCTTAGTTTTCCTGTTAGATTGTAAGCAACTTGAAGATGACTGTCATGTCTTGTTCATCTTCGTGTCTTCCACAGTGTGGTGCTCTTAGTGGGTGCTCATTGCCTTTGTAGAATTGACTTAAATTTGTGCAGATAATGCATATAACTTCTAACAGATTGATTGTTAATTGTCCCTTTTGTTTTGGGCAGCATTATTAAAAGTCAGTGATAGTAACTGATTTCAGGGTGCATTCTTATCACTTGAAGAATACATTTACATGCTGGGCTCCTAGTAGGGTTAATGCATTATGCACCTAAGTCCCCATGCGCCAATTCGAGAATGTCCTTCTTAGCCAAGAGGTCATTAAAGAAAACACAGTCCCATTATAATGTCATTTTCCCCTTAATTTTCTGATTACTTACATTTGGTTTGGTCCTAATTATGAATACCTTTAATTGCTTTATCACAGTGATGATTAACTGTGCCCAAGTCAAACCCCTTTGAAAGAGAGGACAATTCCTTCTAAAGGCTTTGCATGAATGCACTTAGGAGGAATATTAAACAAAAGAATAGACATTTTCCAACTTCCAGAAGACTGGTCAGCCTTCTCACATTTCTAGTGAATGTCTTCCTAAAAAATCCCAGGAGTAGTTTTCATCTTTGTGTTTTCCAGAACTGGAGAACCTCAGTCCTCTAAAATCTCCAGCATGTTATCTGCTGCTGTATTTACATGAATTACTCTGCCAGAAGACAATGTTAGAAATAATGTACATGCCAGTTGTTCTCTAGAGTCTAAAAAATATAAAAATAAAAAACTTTGAAATCCACATGATACTCCTGAAGGAGTACATGGCTGTGTTTGGCTTTGTTGTTTTCCATTTATGTGTTTAAAGTAGTAATGATTGAAATTTGTCATGTTTTATAAATTAAAAAGTTTAAAACACCAATTAGAAATGATGTCTTGCTAAAGTTAAAATGAAGCAATCAGCTTCATTTTAAGCAATATTTAATGGCTAATAAAGGAGGTTCCATTTTATTTTAAAATGAAGGCAACAACCTTAGGATATAAAAGAAATAAAACCCTGAGATTTTGTATTTAAATTCTCTATTTTAATTCAGTTTCTATGAAATGGACAGATTTTGAGATTTTAGTTTATTTTAAGATTAAATCATTTTAAAGTAATCATACAGTATTATTTTAATATTTCTGTGTGTGTGTTTTTTAATGTTTCTGTGTTTAAAAAAAAAATAAAAAACAAAAACAAAACCAAAAAAAACCTCTGTAGGCCAGACGCAGTGGCTCACACCTGTAATCCTAGCACTTTGGGAGGCCGAGGTGGGTGGATCACCTGAGGTCAGGAGTTCAAGATCAGCCTGGCCAACATGGTGAAACTCCATCTCTACTAAAAATATAAAATTAGCTGGGCTTGGTGGCACATGCCTGTAAACCCAGCTACTTGGGAGGCTGAGGCAGGAGAATCACTTGAACCTGGGAAGGTGGAAGTTGCAGTGAGCCGAGATCGCTCTATCCCACTCCAGCCTGGGCAACAAGAGCAAAACTCCATCTCAAAAACCAAAAAAAATTTTTAAATCCCATTTTACTATTTTTATTTAAATATTTTGTCTGTTTTATGTCCTCCGAAATATCAGTTTATGTATCACAGTGACATCTACCACCCAGGAATCTAGTTGATGAAGTTTATATCAGTCAAAGTTCGTTTTCTTGGGGATCGGGATGGAGAAGGCTGCTCATCCCTTGGTAAGGGTAGATTGGTCTTGGGAGGAAGATGGTTTTTGCTTTGGGAAAGCTGGTGCAGATGAGCAGGAGAACACATCATTGTCAATTTATTATCAAGCTTCCTTTTCCCTTGAGCAAGGCTTTAGTATTTTTAATCTTTGATGGTTCACATTTGCCAAGTGTCTCTTTTTCTCATTTCATTTTGTGGCTCCCAATTGGAAGGAAAAGTTCATCCCGTGGTTTATTTGAAAAGGAGCAAGTGAAGAGAGGTGATGTGTAGATGACCACCCTTCCTTGCCTTTTTGGGGAGTAGGTGCCTTTGTTCACACAGCTGTTCTCGTGCTGTGGGGAAACTGCCACAGAATCAGGAAAACAGACACAAATTATCTGCCATGATGCATTTTCTTTTCATGCAAATTTTCCCTGTTGGAAACTTGATATATATAAATTCAAGGTTGCTCATAGTTGTTTTAGACCCTGCACCCTATGTTTCTATTCAACGGAGTTAAAACAAACAAACAAAAAACTTTAATAATTAAGAATTAGAGAAATAGCACCAGTAGTTTTTGTTTCCCTTGGTAGACTTCAGTATCTAAAACTGACAAAACAGGTACAGTTCCTGGAGTGCTGCAGTGTAAGGTAATTATCTAGCTTACTGTTTTCAAACACACTGAAATCTAGGCAGTACCAGTGAGCACATCAGGGCGGCACCAGACTGATCCCCAGCAGAGAAACAATCAGGTCTAGCAGAACATTCAGCTGTAGGGCCAGGAAAGAAAAGCTGACGTCCAGATGCCAGTGCTTTGGAAATCTTCTCTGGAGTTGCACATATGGATCCTGCATCTGCTCGGGTTATGTCACTAGTCAGCGTCCAAATTGACACAGCTACCATGGCATGAAGAGACAGAGGCACAGCTAGATGTCTGGGTGTTTCTGCTAAGACAGCTGTCAAAAGCAGTGATGTTGGCCTTATGAAAGCTAATTTTCAGAAGACCAATCTGGGTACTATGAGTGAAAGGTTTTGAGTATCCACATTGACTCATTTCTGAATGTCCATTGTAGGAAAGAAGTTGTAGTGGTGAAGAATGTATACATACAGATAGGTGTGTGTGCACTTGAACACATCTGTAATTTAGATTTTTTTTTTTTTTTTTTTTTTTTTTTTTTTTTTTTTTTTTTTTTTTGGCCAATGTAGTAGTGCTCAGGGAAAGTCAGGACCAAATAATTTTGGACAGTGATTTAAATCAGTGCAGTGATGTACTTATTCTGTCATGGAGATTTGGCTAACAAATTTAATGGGGACAATAAACTGTTTACCCTTTTACATGAAAAAAGGGACAGAGGCACAAGTCTGTAAACCGTAAGTATTTGCCTTTCAGTCAATACTTTTTTATCTCATCAAAATGGCCCCAATGTCAAGGAGAATGATTCAACACAAACAATTCACCATTTCATCTCTTTCATTCCCCAGAATCCTTCTTAAAAAGAGAGTGAGTAGATTTATCTCTTCTTGTTATCTCCGGCAAGTATCTGGAACAGCAATGACCAATGGGCAGATGTATGTACTGGGGTCCAATTTATGTATCCACTTTCAATTTCAATCTTTTTTTTTTTAAATGTAGCTTTCTATCTTTATTGCAATCATCAGTTCCTAATGGATAACAAGTTAGGTAGAGGAGAAAAGAAAGATTTGTGATGTTTGTTCTTTTTTTATTTTTCTCAGTATTGGGAAGCCATTTATCAACAGTTTTGGAGGCTCAGAAGTTTCCAAAAGTTGCTGTATTTCTTGAATTTTATCATTACAATAGATTTCTATTAAGTTATAAAAACATTTACAAAGCTTTAAACATTGTTATGGAAGTTCACAGATTTTGCAAGATAATGCGTAACAGTGATTGACGTTAATGAGAATCAGGTGGGCGTCTTCATGCTGTTCATATCTATGTATTCCAATTTCTCTTTTACAACTAGATAATCTAGCATGGAAAGTATAGGCTCTTAGCACTAATGACATTTCTAGGTCATTCTTAAATGGTATCTGTCAGTTTGGGATGTGGCCAAGGCTGTGGTATTCCTCTTGATCTAAGGGAGGAAGTCGGAGTTGATTTAGTCAGCCCCTTGATCCTAACGTTGAGCCATTTACAGTGAAATGAAGGAACCCACATGGGACCAGGACTTTAAGTCACCTACCTCTCAAGTTAGGACAGGAGCCTTCATAATTTTGACTTTGATAGCACCCAAATTTTTACACATTTATATTCCTTTTACACCCTGAGTTTAGTCTGTTTAATGTCAGATGAGTAATAATTATTTTAAGCTACCTCAGTGTTGTCCAGCCCCTCAGGGGAATGGCTGGCCACACTTCCACAGAGGCAGCTCGGGTATTCGAGGTTGAATGTTGGGGTGGCACTGGGCCCTAGTGAAGAAAAATTCCTCTCCTCCAACTCCATCCCCCAATGCTGGCAAAACTCAGAAGCCCGGAGCTTAGCCAGGGAGAACCTTTATGCTGCCATTCAGCCACAGTATTCAGTTACCCAATTTTTTTTTTTTTTTTTTTTTTTGGCCTAAATGCCCATTACTTCTGTTACTTTGATGGAAGATTTTCCCAGGATATTACATGCGTTTTGGGAAGCCATCAAAGCAGATTCCTGTCCTTATTCACCTCACACATCCAGATGCATAAATTTAACAGGTAGCGGGCTGCCTGCACTTATCCCTAAGTCCCACAGAGAGGGCGGGAGAAGGACAGAGCTGTGGAAAAGGGGCAATGCCAGGGTAAGCCCTTCCAGTCTCCGGAATAAAAGATTGGAGTGGTGGTGGGTCTCATATCACAAGGGCCTCTCGGTGAAATAATGGTTTGTTGTGAAATAATGGCTTGTTCATTATGCCCTAAATTGAATACTGTTTCATCATTTCTGTAATTATTTACATAAATGATTTATGTAATTATTTTCTGAGTCCTGGACCCTACAGTTAGGTGCTGCAAAATACCAAGAAATAGTCACAGTCTTTGTTCTTGTAGATTTCTTCAGTCAGGCTAAGGAAGCAGATATAGAAATAAACAAACGTGACAATATCTACTAGAAGCTAAACTAGTCATGGTAGAGTCAAAGAGTGAAGGAAACCTCTAAGGAGAAGGCTTGAATTCTACCTTGTAGAATGAGAGGAGGTGCCATAGGGGTGTGACCTTGAGTAGGACCTTCATTGGTGAATGTGGTTTTACCAAGTAGAGATGGATAGACACATTCCAGGGGAAGTGAATGGCATGATCAATGCACAGGGCTTTGCAAAGGTATAGGAAGTGGTCCTGTGTGAATGTGGTGTAGGAGCTGTAGAAAAGTTGGCATTGACATGATATTCATTCTAATTCAAAAAGTATTTTTGAGTGCTTATTCTGTGCCCGCATGGAGCTATTAACAAGTAAAACATCCCCTGCCTTCAAGAAACACAAAGAAATAGAGGGGGTGCAGGTATTCCCAGAGTGATTTCAGCATGATGGGCAGGAGGTGAGTATAGCGAGAATGTCAGTCTTGTTGAGACCAAATGCCAGTGCTTAGGGTTTGGGCTTTACCCCCAGGGAAATAGGCACTTGTGAAAAAAACAGTTAATTTGGAAATATGATTGGGACTTCTGTGGCAGGTGAATGGGGGTGGGGGAAAATAGTCTCTGAAGGCAAGAGGAAGAACCAGGTAGTGGTTGTGATAGTCTTGTTGAGGCTCGAACTGGGGGTTCTAGTGAGATTGCAGTGGAGAAGGAGCTGAGACATGTTTCAGAAAACAAAAGCAAAACATATCATATTCTTCTTTCCAGACTAGGAAACTAAAATTTAGAAAATCTAAGGAACTTATTCAAATTTATAGAGATAGCAAATGGTAGAACCTGAATATGAACCTAGCAATCTGTTGCCGATACGGCTTCATGGCAGTGGTTAAGAGACTTTCCATCGTGCCTATTTCATAGGAGTGACATGTGAATTAAGTAATATAATCCATGTAAAGCCCTGTGGATTGTGCCTGGCAAATACCAAGGGCTTCATACTTGATACCTTCACTGCTATTTTCATCATTATCATTATTGTTAACACGTTGTTCCCTTCTCGCCTTTATGGGGTGCACTACCTCTAGGTATGCTATAGACTCTCAAGCTTTACAGAGACAATCAAAGGCACTGTTCCTGCAGAAGGCACTGTGAGTATTCCAAAAAGATCGGTATCTTAGCATTCTGTGAGATATATCACACACTCTTGGCAAGACTTTCTAAGGAGGTAAATAACAATAGTACTTCAAAACAAGTAAACGATGGTTGTTAAATCATTTGGACTATACAAATGTTAGCCATTTGGAACAATTACGTCAGGAAGTTTTCATCGTGAGTGCCTTGTTTTGGAAATTATATGTTTCTTTTAAGGTATTTTTAATAATGACAAAGTCATTTCTTTTAAGATCTGTTTGAAACCAGCTTTACCATGGGGAAAACGTAAATTGCTGTGAGAATACAATCAGGATAATACACTAGTCTTCCTAATCACCCTCAAAATGTTTATGTTATTAGAAACAGGACCATATATTAAATATTGTGTTCAACCTCTTAAGTGATAGAACTAGGTACTGATGTTTTATCCTTTCCTTCAGTACAGTCATTTACAAAGCGACACTAATTCAGCTCTCATATATTAAAGGGCTTGAGTGAGTTTAGCAGGGGCTTTTGCTTGAGGTTGAAGCCACAATCTTAATTTTATTGAATAAATTTTTAGTACAACATTAAGATGAAACAGAGGTTAAATTTATCTTTAATATTTTTCATCTTGAAAAAAATTATCTTAATATTTGTTTTTTATTTCATTTTATAGCTAAACTGTGATTAGCTTTCTTTTATAAAACAACAAATTTTCAGATTTTTATAAATCAAACACAAATTATTTTTGAATGAGGAATGTTGTTCCTCTCTTTATGTGTGTTTCATATTAAGTGCTGGTAAAATTCCATTATGTTTTGACTTGAACATTAAATATTACCTTGAATATACACTCCCCAGCAGTCGCATTCTGATAGTGACATATTGTACTGTTTGAAGGGTGTCATATGGTCATCTGTCAGCCGAAATGTTGTTCCATGGAAAGAATTTTATTCTTCAGATGTCATCTAGAATGCTTCGTGTTAAAAAAAGAGAAATACGGAAGTATTCACAGAATCTGTATGTGAGGAAATTAGAGATGGGAAGGATTGCGCTAAGGATAGTGGAAAGTGATTCGTTCTTTAAGAATACAATTGCTTTGTAAGAAAGATGAGAATGGTTATATTTGTGAGTATTTTTCATTTGATATGATGGTATTTTATAGCAGAAAAGTGAATACTTTTTTCCAGAACTTTTGGTACCTAGGTCTCCTTGTCTTTTGTCATGAAGACAATGGTGAAAACAGGTTTCTTGGTAGTAATAGGAGAGAAAGAGTGCTCGCTCCCTGCCAAAAACAGCAGTCTGAGAGAAAGGTAGAAGACCATGGCTTGCTATATCAGGGCTTACAGTGATAGAGAAAAGAAGAACGTGTTCCTGCTTCGGAATAATTTAGCAGTCAATATTTCTATCAGCAATATTTCTTTCAGCAGGAATTAAGATGCTGGCCCTTATCCAAAGACACCTCATCCCCCTATTACATTATAGATCTGATCCAGCTGTGGCTGCTTCTGTAGAGAGAGATGAGGGCAGGTCTAATAGCCAATTTGTAGAGTGTACTGCACCAAGTATATGGACGATGGATGTTTCCCCTCTAAATGCATTTTCCTTCTCTTTAATCTTTGCCTGGAATATACCTAGAATTTTGTGGATGCTCTTAAGTTCACATCTTTAAAATGTGGGGAAAAGTATGCGTCTGTACTTGTGTGTTACATTGCACTTTTAGAATCTAGAATCTATACTTATATTAAGAAAAGGGACACTTGTTTATTTTTTATTTTATTACCATGTTTCATTCCTGAACAGTCTCAAAATTAAAATAACTGTATCCTGCCCATGTTTTATAATTTAGAAACTTTAGTTCTGTTTTAAAAAAAAAAAAATTTAAAAAGGCGTACTGGGTCCTATACTTTCTTTTACAAATGTGTACCTTGGAACATTGCAGATTTTGTCCTTTAGGTATCTGACTATTTGTATTATGTATCCCTTTGAACAACTGATGTCCATCAAGGTAAACATAAGGGGAATGTCAAGGCACACGAGTCTGAAATAGTGTAATACAAAGCAAATAATCAAATATTAAGAGACAAAAATAGACATTTAAATAGAAATCCTCATTCTTTTGCCCATATCTTTTTTTTTTTTTTTTTTTTGAGACATAGTTTCACTCTTGTTGCCCAGGCTGGAGGGCAATGGCACGATCTCGCCTTACCGCGCAACCTCTGCCTCGTGGGTTTAAGCAATTTTCCTGCCTCAGCCTCTCGAGTAGCTGGGATTACAGGCATGCACCACCACACCCAGCTAATTTTGTGTTTTTAGTAGAGATGGAGTTTCTCCATGTTGGTCAGGCTGGTCTTGAACTCCCTACCTCAGGTGATCCACCAGCCTTGGCCTCCCAAAGTGCTAGGATTACAGGCGTGAGCCACCATGCCCAGCTTGGCCCATATCTTAATTCACTACCAACGTTACTGATTTTATATTTCATTCAGGCTCAGCCTATCTCAAAAACCTCTTTTAATTTTTGATTAAGAGGAAGAGAATAAGAGAGGTAGAGAGGGAGAAAGAAATGGAGTGGTGGTGGGTTGGGGGATAAAGAGAGAGTGTGTGTGAATGATATTTTTTTCAGGGATGAGAAGATATTGTGTTGTAATTTTTATGATCAGAAATAGAAAATGCACAAAGTAAGGCCAATGGTAATAACTTTGTAGTTAATCCTACTGGACACCATGTTATTCTTCTTGGCTTTTCCAGAACTTCAGAGAAATGCCCATCCTTGGGTATACTGATGACAGTAAAAGGTCTTGGATCAAACTCCCAGATATACTTAATTTCTAACATACGATGATTTAAAAAATGACTAATCGAATTGCAAATGAGTAAGAGAATGGTATTGATGAAGATGATCCCCTTATTGAATAAATATGTTTCCTAATAAATCAGCAACAGAAACTTTTCTGGAGCTGGATTTTAAGATTATAGTTGACATTTTTAGTTTAAAGGAAATGAGTTAAAATGACTAAAATTTCCATGAGATCATATATTGTACAAGTTAGTTTGACTAATAAAATAGAAGGATTATCTCAGTAGTTAAAGGACATGTGGGCATCATCCCTCTTGTCACATATTCTACTTTTCATAGACATAAACTGAGTTTATTTTTGCTGCCCTTAAAATTACCCCTGGATTGTAACATGTATCTATTAAACAAATATAAGCCAGAAGGAAAGGAAAGAATTAATATTTATTGAGCATTTATCAGATGCTTTACAACTGATTTCTTTATATTCACAACCTCCCAATGAAATAGCTATTAGTATTCCTACTTTATAGATAACAGAAAAAAGTCTTAAGGTCACCTAGCTAGTAAATGATGAATACAGGATCTGCACCTAGATCTGTCTGATGCCAGTGACTATGCTTTTCTAAAATTGACATATAAATTTTAATGTAATCAAAATAATGCAACAGTAGCTTAAGAAGAACAGTACTGACGCTCAGAGTTCAAGTAGGAATTTATCAACATAAGACTTGAATTAATATTGTGCTTTTTTGAAACTAGTGCAACATTCTTTTGTGTTCAATTATAACTATTTCCGTATTTCCAAAAGAAGTCTGGAAAGCCCCTAGAAGCTAATGGATGAAATGGTGTTACGGTGTGGTGTTTGAGTTGTGTCTACCAGACCAAATACAGATTTTACACATCACTGCTCTTATTACCCTTACTTCAGCTGAATTTTGCCCTCTGCACAGTATTTTTCCTTCCTCTCCTCTCCCTCTTTTCCTCCAGTGTTTTTTCTTCCTCTGCTATCCCATGTCTTCCCATTCATAAAATGTGAACTTGGTTAACAGCAGAAAATGATCCTCTCATGGCCATGGCTGTGGATTGCGATCTGCTGAGCAACTATAGGAAATAATGTTTGCTGGGGTGAGCTCTTCCCATAGATATAAAATTTACCCCCATGACCCTCTTTTGTGATATTGCTGAGTAATTTTTCTCTCTCTGGAATGTATTTTTCAAGTATTTGTTCAAACTAAATATGCTCATTTTCTAAATTCTTTTCTACTAAATGATGTGACAACATTTTGTACATGTTGAGGGAAGTGAGGGGTGGGACACTAATGCCTAATTAGCAAGATAATAAAGTGTGCCTGTATCAAGAGATTTACTTAATTTGGGGGGCATTGTTAAGCCATTGAAATGATATTTGTTAAGCTGTGGTCACAGTATTTGCTGATAGTTTTTTATAAGGTGGGTGGAATTCCTTATGAAGACAGTTAAAGGAATAAGGATGTACTACAAAAACAGGTGCCACTGATTCTTATTTTTATGGATTGCATACATTAGGCAAGGAGAGATATTACTCACAACTATGCACTACTTCATGCATGTTTCCTTGGAGCGCTTGCTCCATTTCTTAGGTCCGGAGCCTTCTGCTTCCAGGCTTTTCTACTTCAGCTGGCTGCCACCAGTTACATGTATTTTAGACATATACTCTTTCTTCACCGTTTCCAAAAAAGGTTGGGGGAGAGGAAACTTTAATTACTCATGTAACAAACTGAAACAGAGTTAATTTCCAGGGTTGCAGCTGAATTATTAGAGATTACTGTTATAAATGGCAAAAGAAGGGCCCCTTGCTTGTGTGGTAATGCTGTCAGGGACCCCGCGGCTGTTGGCTCAGTTCATGATGTATGATACTGCTAGCATTTCAGTGCTCTCAGGGGATCTCTGGTCCTACCATAAGGTCAAGAGTTAACTACTTGTATTTTAGCTGTGTACTGCTATCAATATTGCTCCTATGGAAACCTCACTTGACGTCATTTTTGAATCTTTGTGACCATAGTCAAGCTTTAGTAAAAGTCAATAAGGACATTAGACTGCTGTCTATATTATTACTTGCCACTTCCTGCCAGCAATCTACCAATTCATTAGCAGAGAGTTTTGGAACTCTCGCTTGATTATTTATGCAGTCAATAGCAAGGCTTGTCTGCATTCATAATTGTTTGATTTTATGGCCTCTTCTTTAAACAAACATTGTCTATGGTAATGTGATGCCCTGATGGATGGGAAAGGTTTTGTCTGTGAATATCATTTAGATAATTAAAAATGACAGATGAAATCGCCTGCTGTCTTGACCTGTACTTTGTTCCCTCAGTGATGCTGAAGAGATGCTGATTGCTGTCAATCAAAACCCATTGGAGGTTTGTAAATTCTGGCTGCTGTGAACTCTGACCCCCACTGTTGATCTGAAATAGATAATAACCTTGAAATTCTATTAGAATTTAAAAACAGATTTACTAAAGGGGCACAGTATATATTTCTTTTCCTCTAGAACACAGTTACTTAATGTCACTCTTTACAATATCCAGAATTAATGTAAAATATGTTGTTTAGCAAAGCTTAATGTATCAAATGAGCAAAGATCTTATTCTATAATCCCAAAAACCTGATGAGGATTCCTATCCCCTGGCTTGTCCTATTCAGCAAAACTTCAGCTTTTGCTACTTTACTGACTGTTAATGGCTAGAACCTTTTTAGTTAATTTTTACTAATGTTGTTGTTCAATGAATTATTTTCATGTTAGCAGGATCTCCATGTATCATTTCTCTATATTTATCCTAAACGTTTAAAAAATGCTATTTTCCCAAACCAAAAGAAATATAACAATTAGATTTTTGAAATCAGTTGAAATGCAAAGGCCGATTTCTGTGCCCAAAGTTCTCAACAAACATTATCAAAATCTTAGGTCAAGAGATGCGGTTGATAAATGCATTTGCCTTGCATATTGTTTTTTATCTTTACCCAGATGCTTAACATATATTCCGAAGTCCCACTGATATTTAAAATATGCACTCAGGTAAATGGTGATGGGAGTGGAGGAGGAAAACAAACATTTATCAATATTAGAATCATCAAACTTGCCAAGAGCAAAAAATCATTAGCAAATTCTACAAGCTAAAAAATTATAACAATCAGGCTTTAACAGTTTTTAGTACACTGGTTGTAGCAAAAGTATGTAATAGCAGGAACACTGCAGTAAGAGAATTGCAAATAGCAAAGATCTCTTGAAAGATAATTGAAGTAGTGTTGGTTTTTCTACTAGAGAAACTTCTTCAGAGAGTTTAATGAATTTGTGAAGGATCATATGAAGAGTTATTATCATTGTTTTGCATTTTGTAATCAGAAGATACTTTAAAATAATATTAGTTCTGTCAGTGCCTCAGTGACAATAGAAAATAAATATTATCATTTATATTTGGCAGTTGATGAAAATATCACAGCATAACTGTTATGTTAATTTTGAGGGTGTTTATCCAGAATGAACCATTATCTATATAAGGCTTATTACTACATCATAGTTTTTTTTCTTTTTACCTTTGTAAACAAATTATTTTTAAATATCACCACTTAGGATACATTTGTTATAGCCTGATTAAAAAGTTAATATACTAAATATAAACATGAATTATCTATCTGAAGTATGCATATATACATGTATGCATGTATACATACATACATGTGTATATTAGGTATATGTACAGATAGATAATTCATGTTTATATTTCATATATGAAGTATAAATTTTAAGCCTGTTCATAAAAGCTTAAGCCAGTTCCACCGTTTCAATAGCTCCCTCCTTGTTCTATCAGGTCTTCTGGGGTGGCCTAAACCTTGGACATTTTGGCATTTGTTACATATTGCCTTATTAGTGCTTTCATTCATTCATTCATTCATTCATTCATTCACTCAGTCATTTATTTTTGAATTCATTAAACAAGCATTAATTAAAGACCATGTAGGTATCAGGCACTTTCCATAGCACTAATTATTCTGCATTTCATCTTATCTCCCCAGATAAATTATAAGCAAATGGACTTGAAGGCCCAGCGGTTCCTTCCTAGACCAGGTGCCTCCTAGTTCTGGATGAGTATCTTTGTCTCTCTTAAGTGGCTTTGCCCCCATCCCCCCAGCCCCACCCAGAGTAGTCAGGACATCGAATTAACCTTTGACTTGGGCTTGTTTCAAGGTGTTGTGGGGAGGAAGCCTGAGAAAGGGATAGTGAAGACTTCGTGAACTTCATTAGATACATAGCTGACACATAACTTTTAACCCAGATTAGCATACTCTGGCAATATCTATAATGAAGGCTGAGTCTCAGCTCATTTGAGTTGTAGAGATCACAACCATTGCTGAATCAAGTACAAGATGATTCACCTCTCAGATTTTAATGCAAAATTCTTCTGTCTTCCCCGTGCCTTTGATATAGTCCCATTTGATTTAATGGTCCTGACTCTGAGCAGTGCTGAGGATAAAGCGTGGGTGATTTCAGTTCAAGAAAAATACCTTTATTATCTTATTTTGACCTTATATACTATGTAGTTCTCTATTGGCTCCTCAATCCATTAAGTTTTATATGGTAGAACTATTGTTTGTTTCAGAATTCATTCCACCTCTGTTAATATTTTAAGTCTATATCACCAGGAAAGAATATTATCTAGCTGCTGAAAAATCCTCACTAGTCCTGGCCATTCTATTCTTGCATGGTTCTCTATGATGTCACATTCACAAATTATGCATAATCTCCTAAATACTAAATTTCTTTATAGGGGAATTTTGTGCACATTTTAGCCAATTTCCTTTGGAATTTGTATGTTGCTTAGGATACAGTTGAAAGGATTTCAATTGAACTTATTATCTTATATTCATTTATATATACACTTATGTGTATATGTGTTATGTGTATATATAAGTGAATATAAATGGAACGTGTACATATATTATATCTGTCCATGAAAACTAGCTCTAGTCTGATGGAGCATGCACAAATGCTTTATTTGTGGGAATTTTATAACATATAAACATATTCTATTATCAGTTATTCCATTGTGACCGTCTTTATATGCTTTAGACTTTCACTGTATCATGTGATATAGACACAAATATAAAATGGTGATGGCAGTATTACAACAGATTTTCACAGTTTAAGGGGCGTGTCTATCAAATCCATGGGGAATAGTGAGTTTGGTGATGAATTAAGAAGGCTGTTTCTTACCTTTGTAAATCAATTGTAACAATGACACCTAAGAGGCCAGTTTGGGCCAAATTCTTACCAGTTACAGATCCAGAATCTCCCCTTGACTTGGTTTTCTGTCTCTTAACTCCTGGAAGAGAGACTTACAATTGCAGCTCTGCAGAAAGATTGAGTTTCCACTAATAACTTGTTAAGCACTTACTAAGTACTAAGGCACAATACTAGGCACTTTGAAACAAACATTATCTCATTTGTTCTGTGTTGATAAGTATTATTTCCATTATTTATATAGAGAAACTAAAGTTCAGAGAACTTACGCCATTTGCCCCAAGTCCCACAGTTACTAAGCCACAAAGCTGGAGTTCTAGTTTAATTTTCTGAATCTAAATTCAGGGTTCTTTATGCTACTGTACAGTACTTCTTGGTGGCTGTGTTACGTCAATGCTTTATTCTAATTAGTCATTTGCATGAGGTTAATGATAAGAATTTATTATTGTTGCTAATAGTTTCCATTGCACTATGTGTGCCGAGTTTTATACTGTGTGGCCCTATTTCAGCTGGTTCTCCCAAGACATGTAGGAGACAGGTATTATCATCTACATTTTGGGGATGAGAAAACCGAGGTATGGAAAATAACACATGTAAACTACAGTGTTCTAGCCTGAATTCAAATCCAGCTGTGCCTCCAGCTAGAGCTCATGCTTTTGACCACTGCGCTCTGAGTAGCAGCACATACACAGCAGAGCAGGCACTTGATCAGATGCCTTTGATCCAGCTCTAAGAGCATCCAATTCTACACAGATCAGAAATAGACACACAGGTCCTCTGGTTGTTTAACTGAATTCAGTCCATTTGGGAGGTAATTTTTGTTTGGCTTCATTTTACTAAGTTCAGCCAAACTGATTTATATGAAACCTCCAATTATCTTTTCAGTACACCAATGCCAAAAATTTTGTTAGGGAAACATTCTTCTCATTTCTCCCTCTCAGGGAGAGATGATTAAGAAAAATCAAGTTCTAGTGGCAGCTGTGTCTTAGAGAGAAGGTTTTTCCTACCTGATTATCCAGTTGTTTTGAGGATGGCAGTTCACACTGCTTGGAGCACAGTCTAATTTCCTGAAGATTAATAATATTAAAGAAAGTTAAATGAAGCAAACAGCATGCCACACTATGCAGAGCCCCAGTCAGAACCACACTGCCCAATTCCCTTCTGCTATTGGGAAGGTAATTACTGAATCTTTATTCCTGTAAAGTAAATGAATTTTGAATCCTCTGTACATTTAATTATCCAAAACTGAACCTTTGTTATTTTTCCTTTTTAAAAAAAAAGTACAGGTAAAACCCACTGATATATTCTGAGCACTAATTACTTCCCCAAATCTCATCACCGTTTTAACTTTTTCTTAGTAATATGTCCTAAGAGTTATCTGGATTTCACATGTTTTTGTATGATGGATATATAACAAGGATGATTATTTTGCCAATCTACTTCTAGGTTCAGGTTGACTTTGTCTCTAAATATACTCTGGCCCTAAATAAACACACATTTTTAAAGATCTGTGACATAAGTCTAAAAGAGTAAATCTATAAAATATTGAAATTATTTTTTCCATGAAAAGTGCTCATCTATTCTTTGGAAATGAAATTTTACTGCTTCAGTTATCCCCACATGGTAAGAAAATGCTGATTGTTGATTTTGAAGAGATTAAGTTGGTTTTGAATTACCAAAACTTATTTAAAGAACATAAACTCTCCATTTGAGTACAAAGTCATTTTTTTTTTATTCTAAGGGGCTCCTGAGGTTATATTTTGCTACAATATGAAAATTAATTGTGACAATAAAGGCCATGATTACAAGCCTTTCACACTGTCCCACTGTGACAATTAGCTCCCAATGGTTAGACCATTTATTTATGAGAACATTAAGAGTTCGAGCTGTCTTGACATGTAACTGAAAATGGACTATTATTGAGGTTGGTTATGAACCCAAAGGACACACATAATGTGCTTTATTGGTTGAGGAGAATTGTACATTTCAGGGTAATATAGCTGGGTCGCTTCTGATGATTTCAGAAGCATTGCTATAAAAGGTATCTAACAGGTGACTCTTCTCTAAACTCTGTCACATAGTTGTTTTTCATTAGTGAGAATGAACTTTTAAAGTAAGTGTATTGTTCATGGAGAGAGTCTGGTATTACAGGCAGCATGATCAAAGTGATCATCTTTTTTTCTTAGGGAACATGGAATGCTTGCCTCTTCCGGTAGAATAAGGTAAGGCAGACGTCCCTGAAAGTATGCAGGCTGTTTCCTAAAGAGCAACAAGGAGAATGAGGAAAAAGCCTCCATTAAACTTTCAAAGAGACATATGTTTCAAACAGACTTGTTCAGCACTTACTTCCTCTGTAAAAGTGTGAGAGCTCTATAGATGCCTCTTCCCTGCGGATAGAAGACCAATGTATGCCACAAGGAAGTAAACGTTACAGAGATCAACAATCCATTTACTAAGTCCTTTCTACAATATTGTCCTGAACCCTTGATTTGTTATAGATGAAGTTGGGTTTTGTTTTGTTTTTTTCTTTATGCCACAGAAATAAGTCATTTCCTTTCCATGTGGTTATTTTTATGTATCGTGATTTTTAATCTCACTATTCTTAGGTCAAGGAGCTTTCTTTATATTTAATCTAACTCTAACATTCAAAGACAATATAAGTAGTGTTTAAGAGTGTAGATTCTGGACTCTGATTTCATTTAAAATTCAATACCAGACTCAACTGTTAATTACCTGTGTGATCTTGAGCAAGTTGCTTCAACTCTCTGTACTTCAGTCTCCTCAACTGAAAAACAGAAACAAAAGTCGTACTTAGCAGACACATAATCAATGCATTGTACACACTATCTCACTAGCTGCTATTATAATAATTTTTTTACCCAAAACAATAGCTTTGGCTACTTAAGAAATTTTTGAGGCTTATCAGCCAAAAATGTATTTACAGTTTCTGATAATTAAATGTTATTATTTTCCTTCATCTTTTAACATTATATAATAATTTTTAAAGATGCCTTTCAAGTTTATTTTACACTAAGTGCCTTTTTAAATTCATCATACACACTTGTGATTAAAGGGATTAGAGAAACACCCACATCTATGCACTTATAAACCCCAGAAATAATATTTGAATTCGAAGCAAAGAAAATATCTTAGGGGACATAATAACAAGTGTTCACCTGCAAGTGTGGAAATTTTGCTCACACCTTGTCCTCATGGAAAATTTAAGTCAAGTTCTAACTTGTTAGGGCTGTAGAAAGAGTAAAAAATTTTTCTGGCATTTTATGGGTTTATTTAAAATCTCAATTCTCACAGGCTAAAACTAGTGGTTGGTTGGAAAATTAGAGGTATAGTCTTGCTGTGAAATTGTACTGCCAGATAAATTAATAGACCTAATTAATAAAATATAAACAGCTCTAGGAATAATATAGACCAGAATTTAGATAAACAACATAACCAGGGACGTTTAGTTCAATGAGGAGACAGTCCAACTCCGAAGGCCTCTTGCTTTTCCTGGACAATTCATTTTCAGTGGCATTTGGAAACATTTTAAACTAAATAAGATGAGTGGTGGTAGGAGTAGGGGGGCATGGTGGCAGTGGTGGTGGTGGTGGTATTGATATTGATGGTGTGTGTATGCGTGTTTGCCCATAGAAAAAATTATCTCACCAAGTATTTCAGACCTACCTAGGATTTCAGTTTCATTAAAGTTGACTTGGGTTTGAAACCAACTTACATACTTTTTGTCCTTTTTTTTACGGTGCTTTTCCCTTCACTTGAAAAGTGATTCCCAAGTGGAAAGGAATAGCCATGTTAGATTTCATACATACTAGATATTGCAGAATGCAAAGTTATAACAGTTCTTTTGTGTTTGTTAGTGACTTAGCATACTGAGGACGTTTTCAAGATGTTAGAAAATTGCCTTTTAGAAGTCATTTTCCCCTTCAGAGCCTTACGAAAAATAGGCCTGGGCTGTATCTTGCCATATTTATTTAATTGCAGAAAGCTGATAAGTCTGAAAATTGTATTTCCATCTTCAGGCATTGGTGGCCAAAGGCCAGAGAAGAGAGTGTAGAATGGGGAATCTACTTTCTTCTCTGAGGTATGCTGTTACCCTGGCCAGATCACATTTCAATCACAGATCTCAGTAACTCCAAATAGCATTTCCAGGAAGCTTTCCATATAGCCATCTTATTTCCAGGAAATCGGATTTTATATTGGTGTAGGGAAGTGTTAAATATGAGAACTTGTAATTTGATGGGTCCTTTTCTTTTGAGAGTCCCTTAGGAAAACAATTAGTAGTGTCATGCTCCTCCCATTGGGGACTCAGGAGTCAGATTCCACTGGTGCCCCAGCTCAGCTGCATGCCTTTGAGTGTCTTTCCTTCCTCACTGTAAACTGAGTATGATAATTAGACCTCATGTGAAAGAGAGGTGATATTTTAAAGGTTAATTGAAATAATATATAAAAACACTTAAGTACTTACTCAATATTGGTTACTATAAAATATATCTATCTATTCATTCTATTACCATTACATCTTTTTGGGTAGTAACAATACCCTAAAAACACTCTGAGCCTACACTAGCTGGAAACACCACACAGTACACTGAAGAATGAACAACTGCCTAACACCCATCCAAGGGCCTCCATTGCTGGAGGCTCCAACAGATCTTTGGTGGAAACACTCTTCCTAGCAGTGCAGCAGGGCACTCCAAGGATAGCATTAATAAGAGAACAGACTACATTTCAAGTTAAAAATCACAACTTTTCTTTTTATAAGTTGGAGGAAAAGAAATATAACTTATCTTCCTGTGGCCTGGAAGAAATGACTGATGACCAAGGCATGTCCCCACAAATAGATATTCATGTTGAAAAGCCATGACCATGTTCATATCCACTATCTACCATGCAGGCCATTGCCCAGTAGACATTCTAGGTACAAAGTCCTTCTGTGGGTCTGATTTACATATATCATGACAATTGAGTTTATTTCTGCTTTCCTGATACCTGAGGTGCCTTTCAAAAGCAACATTTGCTCAGTTTGTGGTGTCCTTTGTGCCCCAAGCTCTTCAGAGGCATTTTTCAATTAATCTGAAAAGTCCCATTTGAATTATCCAGGATAAATTGGTACTTTTCCTCAATCTCTTCAGTGTCAAAGTGAGACTTGAAATAATGTGACCACTGAGAAATGGGATAGAAAAGTGGTACTTTTTGGATCTGGACAAACTGTGGCCTTCCTTTCAGGAGGGGCTTCTCTAACTCGGATGAATTGAATGGTGTGAGGGACATCATCTGACCCTTACCTTCCTTTATCCTGGCTCTGGACTTGACTGGCAGGCCTAAAGAGTCACCAGCAGGCTCTCCTGTGAGCTAAGAACATTTCCACATCCTCTGTGGTGCCTCCACCAGACTTTCAGATCAGAAAGCTTAAGCATCAACTAAATGGTCTCTGCTGTGGGGTCCTCCAACTCCACCACCCTCAGGAGGGACAGCTAGTTTTTCACAACTCTGCCATCACCTATAGTTCTTATTTTTATTCATGTATGCTTTCTCTCAATGGGAATTTATCACATGGCTTCTGTGTGCCTAAGTGCTGGCTATAGAGAACTTGGGCACTGGCCCAGAGCCCCTTGAGTCTATCACTACAGAGAAGCACTGTTTTTTTTGACAAGGGCTATTAAGCATTTGTTCATGTATGTCAGCTCATGGGTGATCAAGTTCCAGCAGATAATATGTGGGAGAGAGTCCCTAGCTATCAGTATGTGGAATAATACTGGGGAGTGGTGTCTTCCATGCCTCTGTAGGTGAACATGTTTACACTGTATGCTGACTTGGCATTGATAGGGGCTTAAAAATTTCTAAATCAAAGAGGAACTCTTAATGAGATCTATGAACAATAGAAAATCACCAGATAAAATCTTCAATACCAGTTTTAATTTTTATCAGTATTGCATTTCCCTACATTTGTAGCCTTTTTTTTTAATTAAGAGATGTTTCCAAAGTCACAAAGTTTTGAAATATTACAGAGAATAGAAGAAAGTTTGTTTGCTCACAAGAAAGTTATAGAAAGCTTGTTTTGGTAGGTAAATAGGCATTAAAAAAAAAAAAATAGCCTAAGAAATGTGGATCTCATTCTCTGATGCTTAGCAGGGGGCTTGTGGTATATTTTTTTTATAATCTAGGCCTAAGAAAAATGCAATAGTATAATACATCACTGATACAACAGTCTGATAGATTATAAAATGTTTAGTGAGTGTATTTCACTTAGACCAGCAGGAACACCTGCTTCTATTATTCTATCACTGGTAAAGTGGTAAATAGTTTATGTCAGTCATGCAGCTTTACCTAAAGCCACATAGTTTACATATGGAGTTGGTCATTTGAATGGAGGTACATGGGGCTTGTATTCAATTTCTTTGTTAAATGATTCTGTAAAATAATAGGGTCATAAATGGACAGTGATAGCATTTTAATCTTTATTCATTTTATCTTCTCACCCACTCTTTCCTTCTCTTGACTGCACCTTCTCCAGTATAAACCGTAGGACATACCTTCATGAGTGAATATTATTGTGGCCCACGGTAATGGTGGTGGACATCCATGTGGTCAGTCTGATCCTCCCTCCCTCCCTCCCTTCCTCCCTGCCTTCCTTTTACAAAAGCAGTTTGATTTCTCTTGTCATCAATAAGAACTGTGACTTAAAATCTGACAGTCCCACATCCTCCTGCTGACCAATTTAATTAAGCAATAAGCACAAATATTTGAAAAAAAGCACAACCATATTCAAATGTTATGAAGATAATGCTGTAAAGCAGCAGTAATCGTGATGCACAGTGTCCTTTCAGTGACCTGGGAAGTAGGGGAATGGGGACCAAGGGAAATATTAAGATTTTTTTGTCTTTAACTGAGAACACTGTCATTCTAGCTGGAAGGACTGGAAATTGCTGCCTCCAAGTCAAAATAGCATATGGTATTTAATAATCTCTTTGGACTGAAGGACTGAAACCAGTCCCTCATTGAGGTGTGAACTTCTTGTTGCTATACCACGTGTGGTAGGAATGATGCTTTTCTGAAAAGGCCAAGAAGGAAAAATATTTTAATGTTGACACATTACTCTTTTACTTTTTTGGCTTATGGAAGGAGCCTCTAGTAGCCATGGTGACACACAAGGCACTGAATAAACTAAGATTTCCCTGATACAGTATTTAACACACACAGGCAGAAATCATCTTTATTAAGTCAAAATTCTGTAGTGGGTACTGCTTTTTAAATTTTTTTTCCCTTTTTCCTTCTCTTTAGATCTTATAGCTAATATTTGTTTTATTTTAGACAAATGATACCAAGTATTTATCTATTCTTAACTAATAATCAGTCCATTAGTATTTTCATGATCATGGAGCTACATATTTTCTTTATATTAAGGACCTATTTTATACTCCTTTGGCTGTCAGGTCCTTGAATATTAATTGGAGGCCACCTAGCTTAGATGTCTACACTTAACAGTGCCTGAAAAGAATATATAATGGACACTTTATGAAAATGACATAGTAGTTTATGGAGAATGACAGATTCTACCCTCTGGAATGAGAATTGTACAGTTTTCTCTGTCAACCGACAAAATCAGACATAGAACATATTCAGGGAGTTCTAATCCCTAGATTTTCCTCTCTGGGAGACAGGTAATATGAGTTTTCCTGTTCTGGTCATTTTTGTCTGTTTGTCCCATGTTGCTCTTGTTCTCCCTTGTCTATATTGTAATGCCTGCATCTTTCCTTAGGGCCTGTTTACTAAGCTTAGAGAATTGTTACTCTTTGCTTTTGTATCTACCCAAGTCCTTGATTTTGACCAGTTGATTTCTGCAGAAAGCTTTGCTTCTAGTATGCTCTGCACATTGTTGGCTGCCTGCTTTACTCTTGGTGGGAATGGCGGGTAATGGCTGCATGTTGCTGCAGCTCTCTGTCTTGGTTATCTGGATGGTCTGGGCTTGTGTTCCTTGTTGACTGCATCCCTTCTGCACTATTGGTTTTTAGTACACCATGGCATGGAACAGGTCTTTTAATCCCTTTAGACAGGAAGAGGCTATTTCTGAACAGAATAAGAGCTGAAATTGAATCTTCCACCGTGCAAAGCAGTGATGCAATTTATGAGGGAAGTTCTCCTTCCTTTCACCTCAGAAGTAATTCACAAGTGGGTAATTCAAGAGCATTTCCTTCTTCCATATTTCGACTAATACAAATAACAAACAAGCATAAGGCAAATGAACATGAATGAAGCCATAAATTTGACTGCTTCTTTCTATAGTGATAAACTTGACCAGGTCAAGTCTTTGCTATGGAGGGCTCCCATAAGATAACTCCTAACGTCTTTTACTAACTCCAGCTTCTTAGGTTTGAATTGTTCACAATATTTTTGGGGTATTTTGTTTTGCCTTTGGAAAAAACATTAGCCTCTAGCAAATCCCATTTTTAAAAAATCTCACAGCATCTATAGGAACATAAAATTCATCAGAGTGCTGCTTCTATAATAACAGGTGATTTGGTTTAAAGTATTAAAAGCTATTTGCCTACACCATCCCAGCACTCAGTTTAGCAACCTTCTGTTGGATAACATTAAACTCAGTCTATTAGTGAGGGTGTCTTGCACTAGCATTATTTTTTCAGAGCTATGTGTGTTAATTCAATGTCTTAATTGAATATATTAGGAACCACTTTATTTTATTTTTGTTTTGTATTAGCTTATGCCCTGAGAGGAAAAAAAGGTGTTAAAATTTTTTTTAAAGGAACAGGAACAAGAGATCTCATAGTCTGCCTATTGCAATACATTTTTTACTCAGGAAACATAAGCAATGAAGAACCAAAACATTTTTCAAAAACAAATCATCTCAAACTAAAAAAAGTAGATGTCATCAGTGTCTTGATAAAAATATACATTCCGAGTTAAGCCTTTCTCCTTGGAACATAACAACTATAGCATAATTGTTATTTCTAAGTTTATGGTTAACTTGACAGTGGTTGTCTGTCTGAGAATATTTAGCCATGCCCTGTCCACTCTTCTCCTAAGCAAAATGATCAACAAATATGAGTATGTGTGGTGAGAAGAGAGTAGAGTGTAAAAGAGATGGGGAGAAAAGGAGAGTAAACTAAGAAGCAGAGAGATGCAAGATTATCCAAAGCAAAAGAAGAAGAGCTCTCCTGCTTTGCTAGCAACCCCCAAAAGAGTCAGAAATCTGTTGGCCATGGAGGGTCCTGACTTCAGTGTCTATGACTCCAAGAGATGGCATGTGCTTTTTCTGTCTCTCAGGGGCATCTCACAGAAGACAGCAGAGGAGAAATGGGTAATCCTAGGCCAGCTGGTTTCCTTCAGCCATTCATTCATACCTCCACCTTTACCAAAGAGCATAAGCCAAATGGTTCTCTTCATTTAATTAATAGCAAAGTAATTTTACTGAAAACTACACTTTAAAATATGAAATCAACACCGCAGTGCAAAGCTCACAGAATGCTGTTCCTGATAGTTTTTACTCTGTGCTCAAATCTGGGATGGGGAGAATAGAGAAGTCAGGTACACCGGTTTTAACCAACTATTGCATTTTTCTAACCCAGAACCAAAATTTATGAATACCTTCAGAGATTGTGCTTGGAGGGCAGACCCTTCTAATGGCTTGTTAGCTTAACAGTAAACCACTGAAGCTACTAATTTGCCTATAAACACCAGATCCCACTGGAATTGCCCTACACAGTACAGTTCAAAGGGCCTGGTAATTGCCCTGTTCTTTTATATGGAACTATTTCAACCCCTGCTGAGACTCAGAAGATTAAGAATGTAAAGGGAAGTAAAGCGTCATTTTGTGTAAACTTGGCTCAAGACCTACAAATTATCAGTGGTTGCTAATTGAACTCTTTATTTCCGCTCACTGAAGCTCTTCAGTAGGTGATGCATTTACATGGTTTTTCTTCACGCAAGTGGGTGATCTGTGTCCCAGCCTAGAGGCAGTGCCATCCTTTGTAACTTCCCACAGAACTTAGAAGGCCATTGCAAAGACTCTGTGAATGTTGTTCTTGACTGTACAACACATATGAGAGCCTCTTTTCCACCTCCACGGGTCCCAGGTACTTCTTGTTCTCTAGAGATTTTGGTACTACTTGTAAAGCTCCTCAGAGGAAAAGTGGAAAGTCACTCCTGAACTGATGTGGCATTTCCTTCCAAAAGACATTCCTGAATCTTCAATTGGTCTCAATCAAAGCAACTCTTCTGCTGCAGTTTTAGGTAAATTTCTTCCAATTTTTAGTATTATATTGATTTACACAATTTTTAAATCAGAAACCATTTTTAAATCAGAAACACTGAAATATCAGTGACGGCATATGGTGTAATATAATAGAAATGGAGACTGGCTGATTCCTAGTCTTTCTCTTATGTAAGTACAGATTGATAAATTACTGCTTATTCCTTTCTTAGAAATTTCAGTGCCTTTATTTTTCTCTGCTCTCCATTTTCCCCACCTTCTCCATTTTTTTCCCTCTCTTCCAACTTCTGTTTGAAATGGGTGTGAGTACTAAACACAGATATCCTCAAGGGTGGCTTTTCTCTGCCTGTCTAACATGAGAGAGAAGTTAATGCAATCCCAAATGAACACTTTACCATTTTTTTTTTCCAGCCAGGATACATTCAAGAAATGCTTACAGCATAGGTCAGATGCTTCAGTAGCCTCCAATCTCATGTAGGTGGCTAAAATGAATAGAAAAAGAAAAACAAAATATGAACATCAAAAAACATCTGACTCAGCCAAATAAATGAATTTCCAAACATTGATTTCTTGATTAAAGTTGAGTATGAAAGCAGATAGAAAATATGAAATGTCTTTATTAGTCACTTTGGAAGTACAATTCTTAGCACAGTTTGAAATAAAAATGCTAATCGAGAAGAGTACTTTTCCCCTCATTTTACCGCAATTCATCAGTACTAGATGGTCCTCATTGTGAAATCTAATTATTAAAACTTGGCTGGTTCTCAGGAGTTCACTCTCCAGGTCTTTATGACTATACATTTAACTTTACCTGCCAAAGTTGGGTCCTTTCCAGTCAGCAAGCCCTTGGTTAAGACAAGATGAGAAAACATCTCCAGGGAGGTAGAGTATTTCATCACTGGCCAAATCGTTCCTGATTCCACCTTGTCATAGCCCCACATTTGTTCTCTCTCATGCCATACGTGTGGGAAAGGGGGAAATAACTCCGTCCTTTTTTTTTTTTAATCTCTTCTTCCTGGGAAACAGCCAAACATCCTTTTATGATCAAATGCCTGTATATCCGGAGGCCATTGGCCACCATCCAAACATTTATTGGTCATTGAACACCTTGCATGAGGTAATTTCAATTATCTTATTAAACCGGAACAGGGATCTGGTTGTGTTTCCTTTGATTATAAATGTAACTCATGTTCTTATTACTGTTAATAGCAGTGCATGTGGGGTGCCAGTAGTTTTCTGGGCACTGTCCCATACAAACTGCTGTCCAGTGTCTTTTGTGAGGGAAGACACCAGGAACAAAGAAGTTGAGGGTGAGACTACTCAGTCTTTGTTTGTTTTAGAGGAGGGGAGTTAGGATGAAGAGTTGCATATGGCCAAATATGGTGGTGATGTTTCATGGCATGGCAAAAGTTCTTGAGATTTCTGTGAGTCCTCCAGAGGAAAGTGGAGTATGTGGAATATATTGAGGGAAAATGACTGTCGATTATTTTATTGATATAGAGCTTTATTTTTGGACACAAATGCTTAAGCACTGGCAAAACTATCAAACTAACAGGTGTTATGAAGTATAGCACTTCTCCCAGGGCTTCTAAGTTCTCCTACTGATAAAATCATTTAACTGTTTTATGCTTTCGAATTAAATGCTTGACTATTTGCAGAATAAATTTCTAGAATAGGGTCCATACTATAAGCTCCAGGTGATTGTTTAAAAAGTATAGCAACTTGTAAGGTTGTGGGGAGGGGAGTTGAACAGCCCCACTGGGGGATTCTGAGATGGTACAGAAGGATAGTAACTGATTAGAGGTGCAGAAATATAAATAGAAAATCTTAGTGCCTATAATGGGGATTTATTACAAAAGAATAATTGCTTTCTGACTTTAGTGGTCTTTATACTGGAAAAAATGCCCCTTACACAACAAAAATCTGCTTATAATTTATGTTAAAATAAATATGTGTGTTTTAGGATGAAGAGATTATAGGATTTGTTTCATCCTAACTTAGGATTTTAATTGTCATTACTATATTTTATCATTTTAAAAGATGACAAATTGCCTATCTCTATAATCTCTTATTTTTTGGGAAGCACTAGCTTAATAGAAAAAAATTCATAGTATAATTAAATATTTCCCTGACCTCTTTTAAAATGTGGGAAAGCAGGGTTTATTCAGTTTACCAGCTTAATTTGAGAGTAGAAAGAAAGTGCAGAAAGTTCAGTAAGATTCATTCATTAGCTGTGATTCCAGAAGAGTCTGGCCCTGGGCCTTTATGCTTTACTTCACAAAAGAGTAGGCATATTACTACGGAGAAGAGTAAGAATGTGTCTTCCCAGTCACTACGAGAATATGGAATTTCATTGTTTCCTACCATAATTGAATTATGCCAAAAAACCAGCATAGCAGAAAACTACAGGAGACATCTAAAAGAATCTGGTTGGAGACATTGCTAAAACATTGGAGATATTAAATATTTTGTAAGGAGTTGATATGTTAATTAAACAGAAGAATGTATCAAGCTATGGATGATTGAAATACTCTTCTGCCCTCTTTGGATCTCTTAACATTGGCAAGTCTCAAGTTGAGTTGATTTTTTTAAAATCACTGCATAAATAGATTTTTAAATATTTGTAAACTCATTTCATTAATCCTTTGCTGGTCCAGTGTCATGAAGCTGCGTAAGTCCAAGGAATTAAAAGTAATAAATATAAGAATCTCTTGAAAGAGTCTTTTTGTGGTTAAAATTTACCAAGTGTGACTGAACTCATATAGTTTTTCTGCCTACATTTACATTGCAGTGATAAAGTTTCCGGAAGCTTAGATGGAATGCGATACATTTAGCTTATTTAAACTTTTGAGGCTGCTCTTCAATTTTGACACTGTTCATCTGTTCTTTCCATATCTGTCACAGTATTTCAGGCTCTTTTTCCTTCACACTCAGAAGATTGCTGCCTACTCCTAAATTGTCCCCTAACTTCCTGTCTTTAAGTGCTGGTTGATTCAATTCATCCTCTACACTGCCCTTGGATTAATAACTAGAATGCTCTTGTTATTTCAGACAATCCCCTGGCTTATAAAACAGAAAATTCATTACTTTTCATTGCAGTCCAGACTTCTTTTGCAGATATTCAAGGCTCCTTCTGTAAGGTCGTCACAAAAATGTGTCTCAAGCTACATTTTGGCTCAAGAATAGTTGGTATTTTTTGTTTTCCTTGAGACAGAGGCTTGCTCTGTCACCCAGGCTGGAGTGCAATGGCGTGATCTTGACTTACTGTAACCGCAGCCTCCTAGGTTCAAGCAATTCTCCTGCCTCAGCCTCCCAAGTAGCTGGGACTACAGGCATGCACCACCACACCCAGCTAATTTTTGTATTTTTAGTAGAGACAGGATTTCACCATGTTGGCCAGGCTGGTCTCAAACTCCTGATCCCAGGTGATCCCCCCACCTTGGCCTGCCAAAGTGCTGGGATTACGGGAATGAGCCACTGCATCCAGCTGAATAGTTGGTATTTTTATTCTAACTCTGCTCAGTGTTTGAGTCTTTGTGGCTTTCAGTGATGTGGCCTCTTGAGCCCGGACTCATCTGTCCTACTCAGTTTCTGGGTTACCATGCCCTGTCAACTGTAGCATGCATCTTGGCTAAAATCAAGTTTCCATCTAGATTCTAGCTCATTGTTTCTCAAACAGGGACTGTGACCTCCAGGAGACATTTGGCAATGTCTGGAGGCTTTTTGTCTGGGTTCAAGCAATTTTCCTGCCTCAACCTCCCAAGTGGCTGTGGTTACAGGCATCTGCCACCACGCCCAGCTAATTTTTGTATTTTTGGTAAAGACAGGGTTTCACCATGTTGGCCAGGCTGGTCTTGAACTCCTGACCTTAGGTGAGCCACCTGCCTCGGTTTCCCAAAGTGCTGGGATTACAGGTGTGAGCCACTGCACCCAGCCTGGAGGCATTTTTGTTTGTGGTTTGCTACTAGAATCTATGGGATAGAAGCCAGGGATACCGTTAAATATCCTCCAGTGCACCGGACAGTTCTCACAACACATTTTCCAGCTTAAAATGTCAACAGTGCTGAAGCGAAGAAACTCTATAGCTCTACCAATATAATTTATCTAAATCTCCGACCAGCTCTTTAACATGGTGACCTGCCAATTTCGAACATGCCTTGCTTTTCTCCTCCTCTTTGCCTTTGTTCCTGCCATTTTTGCTTGAAATGTCTTCCTAGCCATCTACAAGTGCTTAGTTTCAACCTACTAATTCTAACCATTCTTTCAAGCTCAGCTCAGTTTAGATGTCATCTACTCCAATGATCATTTTATTTGAGAGTGAATGCTCACTCCTCTGACAGTGTTTAGCCTTGTCTGGTACTTTCATGGCAGGCCACCAGAGTGGTTATGTCTGTGCCTTATTTCCCATTTTAGATATTGTATAACTCAATATACAATGTAAAAGTTATTCTGTACGGCACCCTAAGACTTTGACTATGTGTCTTTATAGTTTTGCATATTTTTAATCATGACAGAAACACAATTTAGAATTTATATATTTTTTACCTAACATTGTAATATGCTTTTTATTATTTATTTATAGACAGGTTCTTACTCTGTCCCCCAGGCTGGAGTGCAATGACATGATCTCAGCTCACTGCAACCTCCACCTCCTGGGCTCAAGCAATTCTTCTGCATCAGCCTCCCGAGTAGCTGGGACTACAGGTGTGAGCCACCATTCCCGGCTAAATTTTTGTATTTTCTGTAGAGACAGGGTTTCACCATGTTGCCCAGGCTGGTCTCAAACTCCGGAGCTCAAATTACCTACCCGCCTCAGCTTCCCAAAGTGCTGGGATTACAGATGTGAGCCACTGCACCTGGCCAGATTTTATTTTTTGACAAAATAAGTAATATCTTGTTGAATATCTTTGCTCTGTAGCTTTTCCCTTCTTCATCTGCAATATTCCCTTTGACCCAATTCCAAGGAATGATCCAAGTGGTTGTCGTATTTTTATTGCTAGTGATGTGTATCACCAAATTTATTTCAAGGTGATTTACCAGTTTGAATTGCCTGTGACAGTGTCTGGAAAGAGTCAGAATATCTAGGTTCAGGTGACAGCTCTGCTCCTCTTCTGGTTACATGGTTATAGGCAAACCATCTAATCTGTCTGATATTTTCTTACCTGTAGAGTGGGGATGTAAACGTGTATCATAGAGTCATGAGCATTAAATCAGATAATGTCTTTGGGAGTAACTTGTAAACCATAACATTGCCAGTGTTCATTCAATAAATGTTTATTTAAAACCTACTGTATGCCAAAATCTGTGCTAGGAACTAGGAATACAGAGATGGACACAATCTCGGCTTCAAGGAATCTTCGGTTTAGTGCTGTGTAATTATTAAAATATTGTTTTAGTTACAAAATCGAGAATAAATGACTTTCTTAAAAATATAAGGACTTGAAAGCAAAGGCAGTTCATACAACAGGAAATACCAGTATGAAAGCCTGCCAATTTAATAAGATCATTGTTAGATTTCTTTCAATAATATCCCTTGGTCAGTTGATCTCTAGCCTAAATCACAACTACAATTCCTTGCTGGAATATTTTTAGTGCTTTTTTTCCCTCTCTCGTATGTGGGGAAAACACTTTTCTTACTATTGTACTCAGATATGAATTTTTGTTCCTCTTTTTTTTCTGGGAAAATTCAAAGCCTTTTTTTTTTTTTTCCATTTGCTACTGATAGCACTTTTTTATCCTTTTCTGAGCCACAGGTCCCTGGAAGCTGCATGAGGGCACGGCCCCACTTGTGTCTGTGTTGTGACTCTCCTATCAAGACCGCTTTGCTTCAGAATATCTGGGAGTATTTAGGAACTGCAGTATCCTCAGATCTATCTTTTGGAGATAGATATTGATTTTCCTGCCTTTGAATATAAAGGCCCAGAGTGAGCCCTTTAGCTCCTCGTCTTTGAGCGTGTTGGGCATCAGAAGCTGAGGATATGGAAGTAACTGCAGTAAAATGTATCAGCACTGGCAGCGTGAGGATTGCTGGTGTGAGCAGGCAGTGTGGCTGAGGTTCTTGTCTAAGGACCGGAAGCTGCAAAAACAGATTGTCCACGGTCAGGGATAGCTTATTTGGATAAAGATAATTTTAATTTTAAAATGTTACCACTTTTGTACGTGCCCCTAAAAAGACTTCAGACTGTAAGAATGCAAAGTATCCTTTCTGCCTCATCTAAATTCTACCCTCAGCTACTTGATTGATTAATCAAATCTGGGACCTTTAGGGTTTTAGAGAAAAATTTCCTTCTTTCTGGATGGAGCTCTAGAATAAATTCCGTCACATTCCAACCTCTTTCCCATTGTTGCGGTTAAAACACACCTGTAATTCTTGATTCATTCTTTTCATATTAGATCATAAATGAAAATCAGCCTTCCTCTTTTGATGGTTCTCTTTCTTTCCTCTTTATTTTTCTCAGAATCAAGTAAAACAGAGTATATCCTTATCAGAGACCCAGGTTATGTGCATATTGCAATATTTCCATGTACTTTACTTCTGCTTTCAGGTAAAGAGAGTCAGAGCAAGCTTAAATGATTGCAGCTAGATAGGAAGGAACAGAGGCATGAGAGTGAAGTACCTGCCACAATTCACTTCAACCCAGTAGCAAACATTCGCTTTCCCTCCTCCCCCTACTCTGAGTCAGCAAAATATAAGAGGAAACAAGAGTTCAGTTGGTGGGGGGAAAAAAAGTAGAAATCTTTGTCAGTGTCTTTTTTTTTTCTTTTTCTTATTTTAGCATTTTAGATATAAAATTAAGTCATTGGGCATCTCTGTGAGATATAATGAAGACACATCAATTAGCAGGTTTCTCCAGTTATATCATGAGTGGTTCAAAGAAAAAAAGGTACAATTCAACCTTTAATTGAAAATATTCTTAAATTCCTATACCAAGCATTTCTGCTCATTACTCCTATCTTTTGCCCATTACTGATAGTTTTTACTTCAAATATAAGAAACAACAAAGGCTTTCATCCACAATCCTTTCCAAGCCTGTAATCTGTTATAGAGCCTTACTTTAAATTTTTGGGGAGAATTTAATTATTGATTTCTGACAAGTGTTACCACAAAGCAAATACTATAATATACATACTGCCTTCTCAGGGCCACTTAGAGTCAAGGGAGGACCCCTTGAGGACAGTGGGGTTGGATCACCTAGTGGTGGGTAGAGTGGTTTGATTCTGACACCATCCACTCCTTGAGAATTACTGGTCAAAATCAGTAAACCTTTCAACAATGAAGGTAGTGCAGAATTGCATTTAGGGTATGAAAGCCGTGGAATTCTAGGGTAACAATAGATAAGACATTTGAATGGTAGAATTCCCTGCTTCCCTCTCCCAATCTCCAATCATTAAGACATGCTGAAATTAGGAACCCAGTGCCCTGGGTTTTCCTGAGATGTGCAAAACACCCACATTTCATCAAAAAAATCTATTTTTCAACCAATATGCATAAGACTATACTTCTGCCCTTATGTTGTTTTAACTGAAGGTGAGCAACTTCCATGCAGAGCCTCAGAATTATAAAGGATCCCAGCTTCCCTCTATATGCTGCGCTAGAAAGAGTTGATCTGCAATTTTTATCTATCCTATAAATGGAAGCTTTCTCATTCTCTGTTAACTTCATGAAGAGATTCCATCCTTATCAAGTATTATAACAAGAATAAAAACTTTTTTCTCTTTCTGTTATTCCCGGATTGGGTATTTTCTAGCCTTTCAGCCTAACTTAACTGTATCCTTGCCATTTTGAGTAAACTTTTTATTTATTTTATGTCCTCCCCAATCTACCCTTCTATCCATATCTTATGCTTTCTTCAAAGTCCACCTCAAAGTCCATTTTGCCTTGAAGGAGATTTTTCTGATGTTGTTAATCCTATTTTATATTAAACACTTGCTTCAATCTTCTCCCAGTAGTTGGTATGTAAATTGCCCTATATGTAAATCACATGCACACACAAATGTACCATAGCATACTTGAAGACACAGACTACAGTATCCCATTGAATATGTAACCCGTGTATAAAATGTTTCTTGTCTTTACTATGGTTTCTCCATAGCACAGCTCTTCATATTCCAAGATATTCATGGTCCTACATGTAAAAATTTCTCAATCTGCCAGTTCTGTGTTTTCAACTCTGCCAGTTTCTATTCAGGCAATTCAGTTCTATCCTTCTCGACAGTGTATACCCTTTACATTCTATTAGATACTGTTCCAAACTTACTTTTAGAACAGTTCCCTCGATTAATCCTATCTCCTTCCAATTTTTTTTATTTGGTTTCCTTCAGCACTTGTCGTTACCTATAGTATATAATTTGAGTGGACTGAAGTATTATATTTAATTGCTGTTTTGGATTGTATAATATCCAACTTTCTTTTAGCTTTCAAATTCTATAAAGCTCCAAGGATGTCTTTGTTCCCTGCTACATGGGAGTACCTCTGCAGGAAAACCTCCTCTTATTTTTGTATTTTTAAATCAAGCTTTGTACACATCAGGCATACAATAGGTGCTTACAAACCAACTCCATCTTCACAAGTAGAAAGCTGCAGAAGATGGCTTAGGCTTTAACATGCACAATTTACGTTTAACATAAAGGATAAATTCCCTGATAATAAAACTGATTGAAGGTGAGAACAAGGTATTGAAGAACAACAAGAACTCTATTCCCTGGAGATCTCTAAAGGGAAAAAGATAATAATTTATCTTGGATGGAGTCGGGGCACTAGACTAGAAGATGTACTGAGATTTTATCTGGCTCTAGCATTTTATTAAAATCCGAAATGATAACACTGCTTTCATAACATGTTTCTGGTAAGGAGTTTCTTTTTTTTCTGTTTTAAATATCTTAAACACAAACAACATAGGAAAGCCTGAATTATTTTTGTAACAAAGTACAGTCTTTGAATAATTAAAACATAGACATTAAAACATAGAATTAAAACTACCCGTTTCTGATGCTATGTTTTTCCAGCGGTATTGAATAGATTTTGTTCTATTGGCTTATCTTCTTCAAAAATTCAAGGGAAAAATATTTTAAAACTTATTTCCTGCTTAGCAAATGACAGTAATTCTGAGATAGACATTCTATTCTTACTCCATCACAAAAATTAAGTTTCTTATTTTATAGAAATGAGAAAAGACGAAAAAAATGAAACCAATAGTTTCTTTCTACAACTTATGCTTTATACTTGTGGACATTGATATTTGTGTCTACTTGCATACTTCTTCGAGCATTAATTTTTTTCCCTTCTACTTCATTTATTTTTGGTTGTTTTAATATGGTTTCCAATTACAGAAACGGGATTTCTGGGGAGAAAAAAACAATTTTAACTGCTAATGAGATGAGATTCTGTGGCTTTGCTCTTTGCTTTTTTGAATAGCTTTTATGTTTATATGATTCTTCTTAGAGAAATGGTACCAAAAGTTGGTACTTGATACTTTCAGGAAAGTATATGCAAGATGATATAATTAAGAATTCTGTGGAGCCTAATTGATATGTATTTTATGTTAAAAATTAGAATATGAATCTTTCATCCCATCTGCAACTATGAAACATTGCTTCTGATAGCTAGAAATATTAAATGCAAATTCCTGGGAAATCCTCAAAAATCACTTATTTATGAAATAGTAGCCTTGAATCAATAGCGATTAAAATCTCTTTTGTGACAAGAATTTTCACCTTATTCTTAAAAATGTACTGTGGGCTAAATCACGTCCTCTAAAATATAACTGCAATGTAATAACAGGCTGATCCGACATGGGCCCTTACCTGTTCCCCTTTGAATCTGATGTTGATATTGCATGGCACAGGGTGTCCTTATAGTGAATTTGCCATTCCAACTCTGTGTGATTACATTCTAAGTGGGAAAAATGACTAGTAGGCCCCGAATAAAATGTCCTATTAAAGTGTTAGAAGAAAGATATGTTTGGATTCATACTGAATCTTTTCAATTATTTTGAGGAATAAATGCACCAAATCTCTTGCTTTGAACTTTGTTGCCATATTAGACATTACCTCTCTGCTCTAAAGTCCCACCAGGTCATTGATGCTATTGTCATCTAAAATAGCATCTGCCTTATTCAGGATAACTTTTGTAAGTTATAAAGCAACCTGGGCAATAAGAATGCCTTTCTGAAAAAAACATGAGGAGGTTTCACTGAAATAAAAAGGAACAGAAAGAGAAAGAAGCACTAAGAAATAACTCTATTGTTATATCTGGGTAACAACTTGCTTTTGCTAAAAATCAGAACTATTTAAAAACTTGTATTGACAGAGGACTTCTATTTGTCTTCCACAGACTAGTTTTCTTTTTGCAGATGATTTTGGTTCCCCTGGAATTGCACACACACTCGTTTTGTTAGTGCTAAAAGTTTGTAAGGACATAGATAAATATTCAAAGATCAATGAACAAAGGCAATGCAGGATTTTTATTACTATCAGAAATCTACTTCTAATTGCAAAAATTAAGATGAACCACGGAAGCTGATACTTACCTACAACTTTAAAGCTTATGTCCTCCAAGAGCATGCCCCCACCTAACTTTGTTGATAGGGCCCTACCTAACCTGTAAAGTAATTGGTGTGCATCCCCCATTTGCCCTGAATCTCCCAGGGAAACGGCTAATAAACAGTGAGTTTATAAGCAAACAAGAGAAGAGGGGCCAAAGGCTGAGCAGCTTTTCACCTGGATACCTGCTTTGGAAAGAATCCTGAGTTTGCCATGAAGAATGTTAATAGATACTAGGGAAGCCTCCTAGGCTTGTATGCTACTGGTAGCAGGCAGTGTATTAACAACCAAGCCAGAAAATTTTCACAGAGGTATCTCCTAAGGCACTGAAAATAAACTGATGTTTATTTTTTAAGGGACAGGCAAAGCAGTCAAATGTTTTTTACAAACATTTTCTTGAACTCTTTGCTTCCCCTCTCTTACATTCTTTTCTATAAAAATATTTGTATTTCTCTGTTGATAAGTTTTAAGAGGATATGTTAATATACTTGCAATTTTAGTTTTCTATTTAGAATATCCTCCATGTTTAATTTTTATTTTTAAGGGGGTGTAGATGGGAGAGAAATGCTTAGGGAAATTCCTTTCGGAGTTGAAACACTTTCATTTGAATATTTCCACCATCATTGATCTTCCATGCAGGACTCCATTTATCACGTTAGACAGCCCTGGTCTTGGTTCTGTTTCTTAATATGTTACCAGAGGCTTGTCCTACTATACGCAAATCAGTTATTTTAGCATAAACTCTCCTTTGTGCATCTGTTAATAGTTACTTTACTATCATCTACCATGGGCCAGGTGCTATGGATTATAAAGAATGAGATAAAAATCTCTCCACCCACAAGTTACTTACAGTCTAGTTGGAAAGACAAATCAGATACATGTAAAATTAATATGTAGTGTTATATTAAACACCAGCTTAAATTGATACTGTAAGGCACTACATTGTGCATTATAGGAAACTGAGATGAAGCTCTAACATCTGATAATGATAGTTTTTTTAAAAAGGGTTTAAGAAGAAATAAGTTAGTATGACTGGTTCATCAAGGAACAGCATCTAGGCTGAAGGAAGACTAAGGATGATATGGTTAAGAAGAAAGAGTAGTTAAGGGGAAAAAGTAGTAGCTAACATTAGAGAAGAGAGAAAGGTAAGAAATAATAATCAAGATGTTATTTAGTTGCAATATATTAGTATAACATCAACCCATTTTTTATTGTATACCTGTAAATTATGTATATTTTATACAGAGGCATGCTTTGATATTATGAAACCATAAAAACTGTGATTGTTGTGGGTGATAGGTAAAGAAAGCCAAAGGAGGCAGACTTCTTGAAAATATCTTTACGTAGTTCTTCATCAGATGCTGCTGATGAGAAAGGTAAATGCTTATTTACTTGTATATTGAAGAATTGTTTCTTTAAAAGTATTTTTTAAAGCTTTTGGTGAAACATCCTTGTTTAATGACCATGAATGAGACTAGAGAAGATAATCTTTTCAGATAGGAAAATAAGAAGATAAAGATAAATTTATTTTTAGAAGGAAACCTACTTTCTGGATAATTAAAGTATTTCTATCTGATAAGGAGCTGAGTATAACAGTTTCTGGGTCTTATGATAATCTGGTTTGTCTTATATTAATGATGGAAAAAGAGAGTAAAATAAACTGGCTGCTGAAATGATGAGAGGCTGTGTGGGAAAGAACTCTTGAGACAAGTAGGTAAAGTGAGATTGCGGGAGCAATTGATACCCAAGTGCAGCCAGTTCAGAGTGACAGAATATACTAAGTGCTTGAAAGTGTTTGCGTGGAAAATAGACTTTCAAGTTACTTTTTTTGAACACTGAAAGCTTAACTTTAAAATGCAAGGTATTTGTCAACATTATCTGAAACACCGGACTGGAGGCAAATGTTTCAACATATTTGTTTTCTTACAATTAAAGTTAAGCTGACATGTTGAAAAGATGGTCTTCAAAGATATTCAGAGGCTGCTAAATTTTTGTCAATAATTAGCCTTCACTTTGCTTTATAGACAAGGAAGTCATATTTTTTCTCCTCACATTTGCCAAGTAAGGATTTTTACTTTTAAATTTCCTCATCCTGGTGTTTGCATTTAGGCATTTCAAACAGACTCTTCACCCTCAGCCACCATGTGTAGTATTGCATTTATGCATTCAACTTCTTACTCAAGTGATGCTATTTTTTTCTGCCTCAGCCTGACAGCCACTAATAATAACACATGAGGACAGTCAGACAAAATGAAGACAAATGCTGCTTGTCGCAGCAGAATCATAATGTCTCCAGACTCAGTAAAGACAGTCTAACTGTATGTGGATGCTCTTTATAGCTTATTTAGACCTGTGGTTTTTCCCTGTGTTTTTTTTTTTTTTTAAAGCACAAACATTGTGCAGAAATACATTAAGGCAACATATGGGCCTGTTAGTTAGCCAAAACAATGTGGAACCATGGAGAATAGAGATTGCAAAGCACAGATGGATACTGTAAAAAATTCATGAGTGGCATAACAGATCTAAAAGGTAAATTTTAGTCAAAATTCAAGTGGAAAGCATAGGAAATACTTAAGAATTTGGCTTTATGAGGTTTTTCAAATCACACAAGATGAAACATTGTGAATATTCTGCAGATTTGTTTATGCCATAATGTGAAAATCAGAGCTCATCATTCAACAATAATTATGTCTATATAGATTCATGCCATCAGAAGTAGATTGCTGATAAACAATAGCGCTTTGCTTCTATTTGATGTAAGTGCTGCAGTATTAAATATCCATATTATTTCCAGCTCAATATTAGAAAGTGTCAGTCATTGTGACAAGCCAGGCAAGAGGAGTTCATTGAGCCGTCCTCTGTGTAGCCAAGTGCTGTAGAATAACCAGGTTTTCATGCTATATTACTTTGTTGTTAAAATAGAGTTCTAAGCAGTAAATTGGCAAATCATTTTTTTCTCTTTTACATTTGGTTCTTTTAACTATACCTGAAGCCTCAAGGAGACACTGGATTCATAGGTATATATAATCAAGATGTACCTTGAATTTTTCAGAACCCTTGTTTATTGAAGTTGTCAGTACTGTGGTTTATCATTGTTGTCTTTTCTTAGAAAAAAAGTTGTGCTCCCAGTATAGGACCATCCCAATAAAGGTGTGTCTTTGAACCTCACTATAGCCCATCACATTCATAGAATACCCTTACGAGCTATTCTTCAACAAAGGAATTTTGCCTAGGGAAAAAATTAATTTGGTTCCTAAATTTTTGCTGGGATGAGATGGGGGAGAAAGCAGAGAGGAAAGGCAATTGTTCTATATATCTGGATTTCTAATGACCTTAAGTGACTTTGTAAATGAAAGCTGCCTTTAAAAACACAAGTAAGTTCTGATCATAGAAGCATTTCCCATTTAGAAGTTTTTGTATGTCAGGTTGAGAATGATATCATGTGAAATTCAGCTATGTTTTGTCTTTTTGTTGCTAGAAATTTAAAGGGTAGTAAATTATTCTCTGTATGAAGGTTTAGGCAATATTCAAGGTGATCTGCTAGATACTTTAAAATCTTAAACACTGGGTAGACAAGTTGTGTTGAACTTGCTTTTTACAGTCAATGACACTGTTAATGAATAAATTTGAGAGAACTCTGTTATATCTTGAAAAGACTAGTGCATTATTTAAACAACCAGAGAGTAATTTGGTATTAAGAAGAAAAATGATTAGATTGAAAGTAGATACTATGGATAGGAAGTAAATGAAACCACTTCTTTAACTGAAATAGTTTTTAATTTTTGAGTTTTTTTCTATAGGTAACATAAAATAGGGATGGGTTTTGTAGTTGGCTTTTCATTCTTGGCACTAATGCCACTGTCGGGATCTTGAGACAGCAAATTGAACTTTCTGATAGTTGCCCTAATAGCTCTTTCAGGCTGTTTTTGGTGTCCTTAGTGAATTAAAGTTTGCATTAGTGAACCCACTGAGCAACGGCCAAGACTAATTCTCGGCTCTGTATGACATTTCACACATTGTCAGTTCTTAGTAAGTGTTATACGATAACATTTTGAGATTCTCATCTGAGAGCTGATGGGGAAATATCAAATAGTATATATGAGGTTTGCCAACTAAGATGAGCCCAATTCAGAAGTATGTTGTAGGGGATAGGTAAAGATGGCAGTGTTTTGTCTCCTTTAAATAAAACATAGATTTACTCCTGAAATTTAACAAGAAGGTCTGAGAAAGACTATAAGCAAGAAAAAAGAATGAAGAGACACAGAAATAGGAAAAAGTAAAAGGGATACAGGTATAAAGGGAAATTATATTTCTTCCTTACTGATTATAACTTCTGTCCCTGTGGAGATTTTAAGGAGGATATGGAAAATGTCAGATATACTAGAAATATGTGTGTACGTACATATTTAAAAGCATATATATGTACCTTCTCCTACTAAAATGAAAGCTTTATGAGGGCAGAGTCCCTTTTATTCACATCTATCCCTAGGACCTAGAAGATTACCTGTAAGAGTAGACACTCAATGTATATTTGGTGAATGAATTAATTTATTAAGAATATAATTTTCTGGCCGGGCGCGGTGGCTTATGCCTGTAATCCCAGCACTTTGGGAGGCCGAGGCGGGTGGATCATGAGGTCA